>NC_140044.1:3113364-3430864 GCF_963513975.1 Fringilla coelebs
TCAGAATTCTGCAACTTTTCTCCCCTCAGGATGCTGAGAGCAGATTTAACCAGGATATACTTCTAGGTATTGCAGAATATTCATTATAGCATCAAAAAGGAATATCAAACAAGTTATAGTGCCTACTTGGCTGGAAGAAGCAGCTGGGAAACTTAATAACAAAACAGACATTGTCCTACTAAAAGTCATCAAGGATAACTCCAGTTTGGAGGGTTTTGTTGACCCAGTTGTCAAAGGATTTTGAGAAGCATTTAGCCTCTTATCGGGCACTCTTGGGGATGATTTAGTTGTGATGTGAATTACAGAAACACAACTTTTCCGTTCAAATTGACTGTACAGGGATGTTTTGGTTTATAGAACCAAGTAAGATAAATTCAGTGTATTTATATTCTCAAAAAGCATGAACTGTGTCTTTTTTTTCAGAGCCTCATTTATGACCAAGACTGTACAGTATCAAAATGAGCTGCATAAATTCCTGATTTGGGATACAGCTGGACAGGAGCGGGTAAGTAAAATCAATATTTGTGGAGAAAGTTTGTGCCAGAGCTTGGGTTGTTTTCAACTCTGCCCCTGAAAGTCACAGAGTGATCTGGTTTTACAAACATGTATTAGAACACTTGTTTCTGTGCAGATTCCTATCAAGATGTTGGTGCTGGAGATATTTTTTTTTTCATTGTTGTGATGATTTAAGTGTAAAGGTAAGGAAGATTACCTAAGAGGAGTTTATGAAACAATAGTCTGGGTTTAGATTCACTGAAAGGGAATGGTCTTTGAACAGAAAACAAGGCTGGTGTGGGGGGAAGCCAGCAGCTCTCTCTAGTATCATTTCTAGCTGAGTTTTAAACCTTCAACTGCAATATTTGCAGTCAGTGC
The DNA here is from genome assembly GCF_963513975.1 of Fringilla coelebs. NCBI lineage: Eukaryota > Metazoa > Chordata > Aves > Passeriformes > Fringillidae > Fringilla > Fringilla coelebs. The sequence continues at coordinate 3,114,238 of NC_140044.1, forward strand.
AAAGCACAAGAATCAAAGTGAGATGAATTACCATGTTTCATAGTACAAGTAAGGCCTTGATTTTGGAAAAATAGCAACTGCTAACACATTCTGTTACCTTCACTGTTGGGGTTGTAAATGTAAGTAGGATGTAGATTTAGGCTCTCCAAAGCAGAGTTTCAAGCAGTGTTACAGGTGATAACTACTCCTTTATTCTTTTGTAAAGTTTTACTTATCAAATCTGATGGTGTTAGAAGTTTTCCGCCATGTCGGAATCTCTTTTGAAATTTAAATTTTAATTTGGTAGTTTGGGGTTTTGATCTCTGCAGCATGCATAGTTCTGAGGAGAGGCAACAAAAGCTTTGAAGAAAATGACTAATCAAATGAAATCCCAGCTAATTAATTTGCATGATTTTTACTTGGAATTAAAAGGAAGACTTTGCTAGGGAATTTGCTTACTTATGGATTACTAGTAAGAGTGATAGAAATTACAGTAGCTGTATTAGCAGTGCTTTTCTTGCTGGTTTTTGACTGCAAGGGAACTACTGGCAGCTGCCAATTACTCAAGATGAGATTATTTAGGATGTGAGGTAATTGTGATAAAGGTTGGCTTATAATTTTAGGATAACAATTGGCAAATACAGCTGTATTGCTTTTCAGGATTGGCTTGAGAAACAGCCCAAACAAAAAAAAAACCAAACAAACAAAACAACCCTCCCAATAATAACAAACAAAACAAACACTTTCTAAAGCCTCAGTCATCCCTATCCACAGGCACTTGACCTTTAGGATTCCTGGTGGAACTGAGTTGCCAGCTTTTTGGCTTGATAACAGCCTTGATGGCTAGGAAGCAACTCAAGTGTATTTGTATTGTGATTTAGTGCTGTCAATTTTGAATGACAATTTATTTCCTTCCAACAGCACTGTATAAAGCAAACTGAAGTTGTCAGGGATATTTCCCAGGAATATGTCCAATGGTATCTGTGTTATCAAAAATATCCTGAGCCCTTCCATTCCCAGCAGTCAGTCAGCATTTACTGTAAATAGTTTGTCTTAAGTGAACATTGTAGCCCATTTTGGGATGTTATTGCTGGAAAGTGATATTCTGAGAGGTAGAGTATGAATTTTTAGAGGTTGCTACTCTTAAATGAAAAGCTTTATAAACATGCCTGCCACTATTTGGCAGGAAACATCCATTACGTTTTAGCATTCCATCCTGTTCACTTTAACTGTGCAAGCAATGGGAGGACCCTGTAATTTGGCTTCAGCACATCTAATCTGAGGAAGCATCTCTGTACATGACCAGCATGTTCCTGGTCTATTTTTGGACTCTCAGTGACACCTCTTTCCATACAAGTTGCTTGATATCTTTATTGAATCAAAAAAGGAAAGGGGTCTTACCAGAACTCTGACCCTGGAGCTGTGAAGTTTATATTCCATATCTGAGAGAAGTCACTTGAGACCCAAATATAACCAAGGCAATCAGTGAAATGTGAGCAGGGATGTTTACTTTGAAATGATTCAGTATCTTCATGAAGATTCCTTTCTCCAGAGCAAGACAGCATTGTCACTGCTGTCACAAATGGGCTGTACACCTGCCTGGCCCTGAAATCTGTTGCACAGTTTTCTGGTCATGCAACATATCTGCCAATGAATTATGGAAGGGATTCCCTCTGTGGAATAGATCTGGAATACTAAAAATGTCCACACCATTCTTGGAACTGAAATGTCTCTGCTGAGCTATGATGTGGAATGCATGGAATTCACAGTCCTGGCTTCTTGAGGAGTGTTTGCTGTTTCCCATTTCAAAAGCCCAGCTGCAAATAGTGCTGCACTGCGCTGGGCACCCCCTTGCTCTCAGTGGTTTTGGGGAGGCTGCATAGCCTTGTTCCAGAGCTGGAAATGTGCACCAGGTCATTCACACACCTCATTTACGCACATACCTTATTTCTTCTCTCATTTCTTCTACACTAAGTTCAATTGATAGGAGATCACTTACAGTAATTAGGATTTTTGCCTTCTTACCTAACAGTTTTGAGTTTCCCTGCGTAGTTGCATTATGCATAATTACATTAATAATTCTCTCAAAACGTAAATTGGAGGCTGGGGGGCAAGCTGAAGTCTTTGGAAAAGTTGCAAAAGGAAAATCCAGTTTCTGGTAACATCTGTTTTCTTAATATATTTTATCTGCTGACTGTTCTTAGGTGGAAAAAAGTATCTAAGTGTTAGCAGACAGGAAATGAGAGTAACACAAAATCAGCAAGTGAAAGTTGGTTTATTCCCAATGTAAATAGTGAAATAATCAAAAAGCCAGGTTGCAACCAGTCCAAGTGGTGGTTTACCAAATATGTTTCCCTTTATATTTTAGAACTTAGAAGGAAGAGAGGGATTATGTCTCAATGTGAACTGAATGCCTGCCCATGTTTCCCTTTCCCACTATTAAATATTTTTATATTCTGAACTTTTCATTCAAAATCCTATTTTCAAAACAGAATTTGAGAGCCAAATGTAAATGGTCTGGAATTCTGCTTTATAGCAAGATTTTTATGATTTATTATATTGCTCTCAGTTGAACTGTACTAAGCAAAAGGAAATTGGTATTTTATTAGAAATGAATAAGCCTTTTTGAAAAACTGTATCCAATTCATTATTTTTACCCTGAGTAATAAGATGCACAAAAGGTCTAAATCATAATGCGTACATGAAACCAATACATGCAGTTTACTGTGCACTTTGAAGGAGAGTTCTGGTTGCTAGATTAGTTGTCTTGGCTTTTTTAAAGTTGGCAGAATATCCCACTGTTCTTAAGAATGCTTCATTGGTATTTTTGATGCAACTTGATTGTGTACTTTATCTCTTTATTTTAGCACTGGATTCATAAGGTTCTGTCCGCTCAAAGGCACAGGCCCTACAAAGCAAATAGACCTGCTGTAAATTTAATTCTGAAAATTGCAAAAAAAATACTGCAGCCTTTTATCTAGCGTGTTCCTTAAAGCTCTGCTTCTAACAGGGCACATAGTTGTGGGGTTTTGCAGCTTTTTGTTTTAAACATACTTCTAAATTTGAGGGGAAAACTGAAGCAAACTCCTTATCCTTAAAGCCATAAGTTAGATTCTGAAGAAATCGACATTTCTAGCATTTAGGACTGATGATTGATCCATGGGGCTAGAAGTTGACAGCAGCTTCCGAACATTTCAGATCAAAATTAATATATGCTAGTTTTCTTAACATTTTTGTCTTAGTCAAAGTTGACCTTGCTTCTCCCTGCATTTTTGCCCTTGTTTGGTGTTTGAAGTTGAGCACATGCATGTTTGTGTAGACAGTCTGTTAAGGGAGAGGTTCTAATCCAGGCAAAATGAGATCGAGTTTGCCTTCCTGCTGTTTGCAGTAGGTACTGCTGAGCCCCACTCGATTTATTGCCTGTCCTTAGGAGAACAATGCCTTCCTGGGAGATGATGTGCTCTACTGCACAGACTAGTTGGGACTGTAAAGGAAAGTTTTTCACTGCTGTGATCTTGGTTTTCCCTTTTTTCAATAGTCATACTAATGATAGTGAGGTTCTGGAGGTCAGTGGAAGATCAGGTTTATGTTTGCTTTCTTCCAGTTTCGTGCTTTAGCCCCGATGTATTACCGAGGGTCAGCAGCAGCCATTATAGTGTATGACATCACAAAAGAGGTAAGAAACTTGATCTTGACCCAGCATTACAATTTCTGGAGTTTTTTATTTGTGTCTTGGGCCAGTTCTGACTCTTAATTTCTTAATTCCTTCCATCTTCTTTCTTTTTTTTTGCCCACATTAGGAAACTTTCTCAACGTTAAAGAACTGGGTTAAAGAGCTTCGCCAGCATGGACCTCCCAACATTGTTGTAGCTATTGCAGGAAATAAGTGTGATCTTAATGATGTCAGGTAAATAACTGCTGTCAATTCTGAGGGTTTTCCTTAAGCCCTAGCATTAAATATTTTAAGATATTAGAGCAGCTGAAAGGTATAGAACAATTTAAGCTGTTCTGCTGTAGTGTTGTAGTTTCACAAGGGATTTGAGCTGCTTCTGCTGTCAGAGGACATGGGGTTTGAGCTGCTTCTGCTGTCAGAAGATGTGGTTAGTCTGCCCTTGGATGGTCTCACCCACTTCCTCCCCTGTGCTGGTGTGAGTACACGTGTGATTGGGCAGTAAATTGGGCTGTAAAATGGATCCAGATTAAAATTAACCCTTAAAAAAAAAAAAGAAAACTGATCCAAGTATATTTATCTTTCTCACACCGTGAACACTTGCTGGCGTAACTGTGTGGGGATAGCAGAGTTAGGAATGAGCAGTTTACAGGGAGACAGGATTACCTTTTCTGGTGGCAGTGCCAAGATACACAAACCTAAACTGCCTGTGAAACTATAGTGTAATAGAAGCTGTTTACCTCACTTTACAAGAAGTACCCCTGTCAGTCTGTAGCACCTCATTTTGTTAGGAAAAACACCAAGCCTGTTGGAAAGCATTGTGCAGGTTTTTCTAACTTGCTTGTTCAGGTGCCTTCCTTCCCTGCTTAAATATTGGGGTGGAATTGGCTGTGGCCAAAATAGTTGCAGGGAGCGGGAAAAGCTCTTGAGAAGCTTTATGAACAGCCAAACTTTCAGGAAGGCATGTACTAAAAACAAAAGAAGGCCTTTTTTATTGATGTCCTGATTAAATAAGCCAAAATTCAGAAAGAAGGTGTGTGTAAACTTCTTGGGTTTGGGTTTTGCTGGAAAAGGCACCACAGCTGGTGTCTCAAAGGAGACAGCTGGTTATATGTTTAAAGAACCACTGCAAAGGTTACTCTCAGTGTGCTTTTACAAATTGTTAATACCTAGAAGTTACCTAGTGAGCTCTAATAACTTTAATTAGAAGTAGCATGTCTTTTGAAGGAAATAGAGTGTAAACTTATTTAGAACAGAATTCACATCTCACATGCTCAGCTGGCATTGTAAGTGTAAACATTGCTCTTCAAGCTAATGAGGAAGATTCCTTGTACTTTAGTCAGTGGCAATATTTGAGTCACTGCTCAAAGTCCGTGTTCTTAATATCCTAAAGTCCCTCATTACTGAAAGTAGCCTGTGTTGTAGAAATTGTACGTGAAGTGATACAACATAAAGTCCAGACCTCCCTACAGCTACTGGATTTGTAATTTTCATTTTGTTTAAGGAAAGATACAAAATCATCAACTTGCCTGCTTTGGGGTGCAGAATAACTTGTACATCTGTGTGTGCTTAGTATAAAAATATTCCTTTTTTATAGCTACATATTCATGTAAAGTAAATGCTGTGCTGATGATTTGTGCAGTGTAGGGAGATACTTTGATTTTGTAAATAGTCATAAGAAATGCACAGCATGATTGGAAATAATGCTTTGGGATCTTCTTAGGACATATAAAGCTGGTGGGGTGAGTAACACACCAGAAGGATTAATTGCAGACCTAAGCTTAGAGCACTCAAGACAAAATCACTGCAGTGTTGTCAGATGGATTAAGGCCTTGGGTAGTTCATGACTCTGCTCGTACCTCAAGGCAGGGAGACAGAGTAAGGAATGAGCATCAGCTTCAGCTTGAGGGAGCACTGTGATGCTAAATAGGTAAAATATTCATTACAGGAGACACTTAAAACCTTTATTTGTCCCTTAAGATTTTGAGTAATGGGGTTCTTTTGCATTCATGAATTTTTCTTTGGTTTTTTTTTTTCCACAGAGAAGTCATGGAAAAAGATGCTAAAGACTATGCAGATTCCATTCATGCAATATTTGTAGAGACAAGTGCGAAAAATGCAATAAACATTAATGAACTCTTTATAGAAATTAGTAAGTATTTAAACAGTTTAATTAGTAAGTATTTAAACAATACTTTCTTCTGCAAAAAACTTGAGTAGAAATTTGATTTCTGTATTACTCTTTGTGCTGTTTGGGTGAAAATTTACGGACTTTAAACTAAAGTCATTACAATCTGACATGACTACAAACTGCAAAATGAGCTGCATGAATTTCTGGTCACCTAATGACCTCTAAACATTCCTTCTAGAGGTTTTCAGCATACTGTGATGCTGCTGGATAAATAGCAGGCTGGGTACTCCTATCAGAAGTCAGTGTCATCTTACCATGTCTGTTATTGAGTGTTCCAATTAGTACTTCCAAGGTTTTGGAAGAGGAAGGAAATGGCATGAGGACGATCCAGACTTTATACATCTGAGAAAAGGAATTAAGTTCTCACTCTTAGTGCTTGTACTTAGGCTAAAAAAATGTATTTTTAAAAATATGAAAATTCATAAATGCCAGATTACTGCATGGGGAATAGCAACTACTGTACGTAAATTTTCCTCAAGTATGTTTGTAGTACCTTGGGGGTTTTTTATATTAAATTGCAAATCTTTTGTGTCCCATTTGTGGTGAGGACAATAATGATACTTTTTATATGTGTGAATAAAAAGCAGACAGTATTCCAAAGTGAATTCTGTGCAATATTATTTGGAGGATATGTGTCAGGTAGCAGCACCAATATGCAGGTGTGTCAGCCTGTTTGTGAAAAGAGGACTAACTACAGAAACATCAGACTTAAGAAAAAAAATAGTCTGTAGAAGCAGCTGAATATATTGAAGCTGATGTAAAAACTATGTGCTGTAGATTAGCTTCCTGATTTATTGACTTAATAGTTGCTCTCTAAAATTGATCTTGAATAAATTATGGGGGAAAAAGTCATAAATCCTCCTCAGAAGAGAATGCTCAACCAGGAACAGTCCATTTTAAAGACTGATGAGATGACTAAAGCAGCTCTCTCTACAAGCACTCCTTTGTTAAGCCCAATGCAGGTAATCTGTGGAAATCCAGGTCAAGATGGTTGTTCTCAAGCTATTCCAGATGGTATTGCATCCTGCAAAGTATTCTCCAAGTGCTTTTACAGCTTAGCTGTCCAGGTGTAGATGAATCTGAAGTGTAACTGCTGCTAAATTGACTTCAAACTGCCTCTGCTGTCCTTTTGTGCAGCTGTCCCTCTTACAGACATAACACAGACTGTTGCTGCCATCCTGCTGGGCAGGAATGTCATCCCTAGTGACCTACAGCTAATTGAAGGCACATTTTTGTGTACAGAGCATACCCCGGATGCTTAGAATTAGTTTCAAGTCTAACATTTCCTATGTATTTCTTTTTCCCACCTCCTTGTAGGTCGCAGAATTCCATCCACTGACACTAACCCTGCGTCCAGTGGGAAGGGCTTCAAACTTCGACGACAGCCATCGGTGACAAAGCGCAGCTGCTGTTGACCGACCCTTTAGAAAGTCAAACTTTATCCAGTAGGTGGTCTCAGAAGTTAATAGTTCACGTTGGGTTTATATATCAGTCTTAGATCTTTATCTGCTGGTGTTCATACACCCAGGGTCCCCAAGAAGGGACCGGCTCATCGGACACCTGTGCGCGCGCAGAAAAGACTGCAGTGGTCAGGGCAGCCTGCTGGCTTCCATGGCGTGCAGTGTCTCTTGCATTCAAAGGGAATCCATCATCACTTCTTTGGCCTTGCTTGATTGGAAGGTGACTACGTGGATGGTAGACCTGAAATGTTTTCGTAGTTTTGTAAACAAGGTTTTGGGAGGTTTTTTTGTAAAAAGGGAAATGAGCACTTTTGTGGGAGATTGGGTTAGGAGGAGTCTGGAAGTTAGATGTCATTTCTTCCTTTTCTTCAGTGAGCCTTATTTTAAATTTTGGTGTAGCTACTCCAAAGTATGATGGGATAGTTGATGTGAGATGGCTACAGAATAAGCAACTGAAGACAAATAGTAGGCAAATCAGTCCATCCAGTCCCCAAATCCCATTTGCACTTTTTATTTAAGGGTGATCTGCACTGGGGGTGGGGACACAAGCAGCAGATCTTAAACCACAGACAATCTTCTTTTTCATGCTGACTGTAATCACTTTAAAGCAAACTGGTATGCTTATAGGCATCTTTTTGTTGTTACAAGTTTTTTTTTAATATTAAGGTATTGGTTAAAGAAAATTACTTGTAGATCTGACTAAATGAAATGGTTACTGACTAAAAAGAGATGCTGTAAACAGATGCTGCCAGTGGTTCTGATAAGACCTACAAGGTTTTGGGGAAAGCTTTTAATTGCTTGGCATGTGTAAAGTGTTCATATTATATTTATGAGACCAATGTTTAAAGTGTTATAAATTATGTAAAAACAGTAAAAAATAATAGAGTCTTCTACACTCCTTCCATTCCACACCTAGGGATAAACTCTGGGGAATCTCCATCCGGGGTTTTTTCCTGCATTTTAGGTATTGTCACTGTGAGTTCATCCAGAGGCAGATGAAATTATTTCTCTTTCAATGACATTTGAAAGGGCCAATAGAACATCCTGTTGGGGCAGCATGAGGTCTGTCTGTTGAACAAGCTTTCATCTGGGGTGCACCCAGTCTTTCCTGTTTTAGGCACAAAAATACACATAGGAAGTAACCTTAAGACATGTGGTAATGTAGATCATTACCTCTTGGTTCCTGGGGTTTTTCATCTGTGAGGGTTTTTAGCAAATTAGTGTTTAGCTTATTCTGTATGGGTTTTAGTAGGCTTTCAATTAAACTATAGGTTGACCATACCTGTTTGTGCTATTTTATTTATTTTTACTTTTTGTTTCTTACCAGCACTAGTGAGAAACTTTTATACTTTTGAAGAAAAAGAGCTTAATAGACTTGAGTATATTCTAAAATATGCTGGTTAGCTTTAGTATCCAACTGAGCTCATGATGATGCTTATTCTTTTTTTTAATCTGGTTTTCTATCATCTCACATATTTTCTCTGAAGGAAATGTAGAAAAATTTGTAAGAAATGAAAGGACTTGTACTTCACATTCATTTGTGTTACTGAAAATTCTTGGAGAGCTGGAGCAGAACAGGCAAACTGGTACATTGAGGTTTTTGGACAGGTCAGTGAGTTTAATGATATTTGGTGACTACATTTTTGTCATGCCTTTTCTTTCCCCTGCCTGCATTGCCAATTCTGCCTTCTTTGCCATAGTTCCACAGGCTCCATGCTTCTAGAGAGCCCAAGAAATCCAACTTCATGGGTATGCACCCTACTCTTTCTGCAGTTCTGATCTTGAATTGCTGCAGGTAAAGTGTAACAGCCAGTGTTCCATATTGTCCAAAATGCCAGCCCTGGAGTGAGGCTGCTTCTTAATATTTGGCTATTTTAAAAGACAGACAGTTGATGTAAGTTCTTCTGAGTCCAAATAAGTGTTTATTGATCACTGGCCCTGCTGAACGCTGGAATGCAATCTTCCCTGCATGAGATGCACATGCTCATTGTTTCATTTTTGGTAGAGAAAAGTGGTTTCTTTTGTATTAATAATTTGTTAGGTCAGCTGCTTTGATCTTGCACTAGGCTTGCTGAAATTGATTATATTTTGTCCTAACATAGCTTCTCTATTTGGAGATACATTGGTATTGGAGTATTTGGAGTGCAGATTATCAACCATTCCAGCTAAATTTTTAATAACTTTTTTCCTGGTAAGAAATTGTTTTAAAAGCTCAGGATTAAAGTTTTATTCCACCATGTCTTTCTGTATAATGAGTGGAGCTCATCAAAGAGACTCAACTTTCAGATGCTGTCAAAGGGGATTACACAATCTCAGAATGGTTCAGGTTGAAAGGGACCACAGTGAGTAATCTGGTTCAACCTCCCTGCTCAAGCAGGGTCATCCCAGAGCACATTGCACAGATTAATTTCTGCAGAACATGTTCGAAAGGGCAAAGTGTCATGTATGTAAAAATGTAATGAGGTGTATGTTATATCATTGATCCCGAGCATTTTTAGCTGAAAAAATATGACTATTGCAACTTGTGAACACCACCAGTTCTTTCTCATGAAAGTTACAGAACTGAACAAAAATTACATTTGATAAATATTTCATTCTTAAGCTTTGGATCAACCTGAATGTGCTCTCCGTGTTTTTGAAGGTATCTTCATCTGACCCTCTCTTGAAACAGTCACTTAGCTGACTTGCCAGGTTCTCAATCTCTGCTGCAGGTAGTTTTGGAGGATATTTTATATACATGCTGAAAACTGGTATATCAAGTACTCAACTAGGTGAAATCTGGAAACTGACATTTAGTAGCATTTAATAATCATACTACTGAAAATTGTTATAGGTGCTTTGAAAAGTTCTAAGACAATTCTAACAATTTTTGCTGTTAATGTGAAGGTAAAGACTTTATTTTAGGTCCAACAAAACACTGCATTCCAGATCCCTGCTGACATCAGTGAGACCCTTCCTTTAAGTGCTGCAAGATCAGACAGTTAATGGTTTAGAGGGATGTTTTATGCAGACTGGAGTCTTTGATGTGTTGCTTTACATTTAATGCTACCAGCCTGCTCTAGAAGGATTATTTACTTGCTTGGGAAGAGAGTAAGAGGAGAGGAGACAGGACCTACTTATTGATTTGGAGGTCTAATCCTTCAACCTGGTTGAGGGAGAGCTACAATCTTGGTTAAAGCTTCATTTTAATTATCAAAAAGTAATTAACGGTGAAAAATCTTGAATGGTTTAAAAGTTGGCCTCAGCAAGATTTTTTTTTACACTGTTAAGGTTAAATTATTCCTTCACACTAGTATTTAGTTCCAGTATAAGACATTACTAGTTGGCAAAGGAAGCTTTAGCAGTGATGTTTGAATTACTTGCTTGTGAAACAGTCTTTAGTGTGTGTTAAGGATGGTGTAGGCTATTTGTGGTGAGCTGTGTCAGCAATCTGCACAGGAATGGATGATTTACAGGACAGAAGCTGTCAGAACAGTGGAGCTGCTCACCCTGGAGTGAACCTCACTCAGCAGCAATAGCCACAGACAAGCAGGGCAAAATCGTCTCCAACACAAGGAGAACCTGCATAATTCACTGGCTTCAACTTCTACACTGACTGCTCATTTTGTAAAAAGGCTTCACATATTTCTCCTGACTACTTACAGCCTCTAAAAATGGCTTTTTGGTTCATAGTTGAGAGAAAAGGACAAACTTTCTTAACTTTTCTAGCAGGGAGTCATTGTACAGCCACCTGAGAGGGTTTGTACATCACAAGTCAGTTACTCAAAGCAGAAGAATTGTATACTTGGAATTAAGTCTCTAAAAATCAGCAAAAAATTCCATATAGAAAATGTTGGTGTTTCCTGTTCAGATCCCATCTCTGGTAATAGATCACAGCCTAGTGATGGTAGGTGACAGAAGATTTACAGAACTATGATGATGGTGTGAATTACCAATGTAAGATGGAAATACAGGTTCTAGTATTAAAATAGTCATGTTAGCTTTCCTCTGAGTCATATGGCTCCAGCTTGTCAAAAGGAATGTGCTTGAAAATGCATATTTGTATATCATACAAAAATTCAGGTGCCAAAACGTAATTCCCTAAAATTATTTTAGGCCTTCTGACTCTAATGTTTGTTTCTGAAAAATCCCTTCTGATATTCTGGAGGTCTCAAAAGTCTGAGTGCAAACCACTTCTTACTCAGCTACTGTCAAAAATGCACGAACTTGTAAAATTGAAAAAAAGTATTACCAGACTTTATCCCCAAAGTGTCACAGATACAGATCTTTCAAGGATATAAGACTATCCTGAAATCCAAGAATACTGATGAGCTTAGCCTCTGACCTGTCAAAATATTCTTATGGTCAGCTTTTTCCTCCTTCCCCCCTCCATTTCATCCCACCCCACCCAACCCTGAATTTTTAACATAATGTTGTTAGAGTGTACATGCTATAAAGAGCTATTCAGAAATACTTAGAAAAGTTTTAATGGCTGAGAGTTTCTCCCTATTTTACATGAAGAATCGAGGCAGTAGGATGAGTTTTCTTGGTGTAGAATCAAGACTTCTTAGAAGAAACAATTTTTCTGTTCCTGTTACATCAACCTGCAAATTGATGTTCCTAAATTTTTGCTTAAACACTAAATATAAATTTTATTTAAAGAGCTAATTACCTTTGAAAAGATTTTCTTTTAAGAAGGTTGGGTTTTGCTTTGCTTGGCTTTTGTTGATGTTTGCACATACGTATTGTTGAACAAACCAACTTTTTCAAATGTTGAAGGACACAGACCACTCTTCTGTCATGCTCTTCATCACTGTGCGTGTGATACTCCATCCAGTTGTTGCACTTGAATATTCTGTAACTCTGACACCTTGATAGATTCACTGCTACTATCTTGCCTCACTTTTACTCATGTTACAGTATGTATTTCCTATTAAATCCATTTTGTTTTCTTGGCAATTTGTTCTTTGTTTCCTTGTGGGATTTGGACAAGGATAGATGGTGTCTCTTTTGCCACAAAGTTCTAGAAGTATTTGTCACAGCAGCAAATATTTGTAAGTAAAAGGGTAATTCATTAACACAGCCTTATGAAACTGTCACAGCAGCTGAGACCTGTGCCATGACTGTATTTTACCACATAATGAAGGCTAAAAGCACATTCACCTGGAGGAGCAAGTTATTGTAAGCCTCTAATCCACTCTTCTCTATTTTAACTTTCTTTCTTGTACTTCCTCTTTCTGGAATTGTGTATCCAACACTGACACTGTGATGGTGAGTTAATTGATTTAAGGCACAGAAATGGATTGCATTTCTGTAGCTAAGAGGCTTAAGACTTCCTGGCAATCTTCCCACTTGTACCCCTACACTGAGGACAATGAAGAAAAAAAGGTTTTTTTCTGAATGAGAAACTGCATTTGTGTGTTCAGGACACAAAAATAACCTGATATGCATAGAGCTCTTGCAGTGTAGTAAATGTTTGCCTGTAAAATGTGTAAAGGTTAACCTTTGTGTCAGCAATTCTTGTCACTCATAACAACATTCTGCCTTTTCATTCTAGGATGAGTTAACCTGTTACAAGGGTTGAAAGGTCTGTGCCTTCTTACTATATTATCTCTTACTAAAACCAACTTAAGCCGCTCAAAGTTACAGAGCATTTGCAGCACTGTAAACTGCACAAATTCCCACCCATTGCTTCACTGCATGAAGTGTAGTCAGATTACTAGTGATGAAATATTGTAGTGATGAATTCCCAAGCTTATGAATGTTTTGAGACTTTTTTTAGTCTTCTCTTAGGCTGGTCCTGAGAGCCTGTACAGGTTTGTCTGTATTGTTGGTTTGTAGATGCTAATGAGGAAAACCAGGCTTTTGTTCTCTCCTTTTTGTTTGGGTCGTTACACTCCCATATAGTGCATAGAATGCAAATAAAGAAATGTTGATTTGACATAATGTAAACAGCCTTTTCAGCCTAAGCATTCATAATAAACTTTTATAGTGTAATAACATGCTAAATCACTACCAGTCTGATGTATTGTGCAAAAAAAAAAAGGTGTAAACATTTTATTAATAAAATGCTTTGTTTATAAATATGCTGGCTTGTTTATAAGTGCTTCCAAAATTCTCCACATCTTAAAAAATAGTCTCTGTAGCAATATAATTATAGAAGAGGAATGTAAGCAATAACTAACATGTACAAATGACTGGAATAGCTGTTTGCCAGAAGTCCTGACTATTGGTGTGCAGAAACTGGAGTTTTTCCCTGGTCTGTGTACACACAGACAAAGGCAGAAGATCTTGTGCAAAGAAGGGATGGGGGCAAACAGAGAGAATGCAGCTTTTGTGTAACACTTCCTTTCTTTGCAGCACCATGCCTGAGAAACTGCAGGCCACACACAGGGTTGTCAAGCAGGGCAAGGCCTGACAAATTCTATCAGGGCCAAGTTACTTAATACATTGTCTTTACCTTAGACTGCATGAAATGCACAGTTCTCAACTGCTTAGGCCAGGTTTCTGTCAATCAAAACTGTAAAGTGCTTTTAATATCTGCATAGTATCATGGGCCTGTTGTGCTGGGAAGGGATCTTCTCTTGTTTGTTAATACAGCCAGCTGGTTGGTAGCTTGCTTTTTTTAAACCACTGCTCTGGTGCTTATGTAGCTCTCAAAAATATGGATTTGGCTGCAGTTAACTCGCTTGTCTTACATGATGCTTTAAAGATGTGGTTTGGTTGCTTTAATCTGGGATCCATATCTAACCTGTTGAGTTAATGGCAGCCTTCAAAAGCTAAATAAACATAAAGTCCTGTTTCTGAACTGCTCTTTCATATGAAAAGGTTGGGTACAATTTTTACTAAGCAAGTGGCTGCAGTTCCTATGCAGGAAACACATACCATCTTTTGTTTAACAGAAACCTGGAATAATTTAAATTTCTTGTTGCCTGCAGTTTTAAAGTTATGCTCTTACATGTGAACAAACTGCTTTTGAATAGTGTCAGATGGGTTTGTCTAAGATGGCATGAATGTGCATCAGGGAGAGCATAAGAAAGGTAGACACAAGGAATATGTTGGAATAGAGAGAAAAAAAACATTTGCATATGTTTGCATAGGAAATCTGAGAACTAAATGCAAACCACCAGGTTTGCACACACACAATGAGAATGTTTCACTTTCATAGCTTCCTAGGTAGAAGTTTTGCAACCAATGAACTTGTTCTTTAAAATTGTTTCAGTACAAAGCTTTCAGGTGCTGTCCAGCATTTCCCTGCAGTGTTCATCCCAATCTTCTCCTGTTAATCAAAAACCCTCGTGGGCACGAAGTTGCTTTTTAGTCTTGTGGCTGAATTGTCCCCAGTGAGAGCTGTCTGTGGAACAGGGATGGGGTATTGCAGGTGGCCTCCATGCACACCCAGTTCAGGGAATCTGACCTGCACAACATTAAATGTACACACATTATTTACATGCAACAAAAACCTGACAACCTACATTCATTAGACTTCATAAATTTTCAACTTAAACAATGCTGTGCTTTATAAAACCTTTAGCCTGGCTGAAAACGTGGGCGAGTCCTTCAAATACAAACAGGTAAGTTCAGAGCTGCCAATTAAGGCAAGGTGATACATCTTGGCAATTCCTTTGAGAGGTGGATCATAACGCTTCAGGGGTTTCTTTGTACTTCTTTCAGGAAAAGTAGAACTAGGAAAGGTCTGGGCAGCAACACTTAATGGTTGTTTACTTTAGGGCTTTTATTATGCATGACTATATGCTGTGTAAAGCTTTCTCTCTTACTCCTCGCCCGTTAGTTTGCAAATAACTTACTGATATGTATAAAGCTTGCCTTTTCTACTAATTACTGCTCCAAGACTGCCTGGCTTACAAAGAGAATCTGTTTATAAAATAAAACTTAAGAGATTAGGTAAAAGAAGGTAAGCTTCCCACAGTACCAGTCAAGAAAGCTGCAAAGTATGAACTCAATTCTCTCCTGACTGGAGATCCGAAATGTTATGACATAACCTGTAGCTCAGGCTAAAAATTACCTCCTCACACCAAGGAGCAAAAATAATAAGACTATCCAAATCTAGTTTTCTGGAAAAGAAAATGCACCCCTTTATGATGTTATGTGACCATTCTTTCCCCAAAAGAACAGGAGATTAAAGAACAAGAGCAGTATTTGAGGGTATTGCCCTGCAGTGCTGAAGCGTTAAAAAATCAGTCCCATTATCCTGGCTGGAGGGAGTTGGCAGGTTTCACTTGTATCATGCAAAACTAAGAGTTTTGTACTAAATACAGGTATGGGCTTGGTTTGGTTTGGCATGGAATGAAAGATGACAGAGAACAAAAAAGATGAAATAGGATGGGAGGTGGTGAAGCACATGAGCAGAAGAACAAGTATAGTGGACAGGAGCAGCTGAAGGTGTGGTATAAACACTGCAGATGTGCTCAGAGCAGTGAATGCCACTGTCCTGCTCAGGGGTGTTAATTTTAACATACACATCACTCATTTGACATTGCTCTTAGTGCCAGAAAGGGGAACACTCCTGTTCTTTTTAGCTACCTTACGCATTTTTGGCATTTATTAAGTCAAATAACGTGATACAAAGAATTTGTGTGAGGGAAAGGTGCACTGCATCATGTAGATTATACTGGTGTGAGAAATGAATTTTCTTTGGAAGCTTTTTATTTCTGCAAATGGCATCTCCTCCTGAAGTCCAGTATGTATAAACTCCAGTATGTAAAAAGTCCAATGAATACTTTTTAGTGTACATAAATTACCAGTTTTTAAGAGCAGCATACTTCTGCTGTTAAGAGGGGCATCCCAAACTCCTGCCTCTGACAGGTTACAGGAAGGCTTTATAAATTCTTAGGAACTTTTCAAATCTTTAAAGCAATCCGAGGTGAAAGGGGAGGAAAAAGCATAGTGTTCCTGTAATTACACTGGCCTAGGGCTATCAGTAAAGCTGCACTCTATATTAAACCATACTGTAAATTTCAAAGAAATGTTTTAAAACACTAGAGTAAAAACCAACCAACCAAAACTAAACACAAATTCCCAAAACACAACCACTACAAACCACCCCAAAACAAACATAAAAACCCCAACTAGTAACCAGAAACTTTAAGAAAGGGGAGGAAGGATCTCTTAAAATCTGAGGTGACCTGAAGTTCTGGTTTTATTCATTAAAAAGCGAGTATTGCCTGCAGCTCGATGCCGGTTCCCAGGGCTGCCCTGGCGCTGTAACGCTCGCCTCGAGCCCTGCGGCCCCGGGAGCTCCTCCTTCTCCCGGGAGCGCTTCCCTGCCCTTCCCCGGGCCTGGCCGGAGCTCCTGGCGGCGCTGGAAGCCGGGCAGGGGCGGCGAGGGGCCCGAGGGCTTCCCCTGCAGCCCTGAGGTCTAAAAAAACACTCTGCTTCTGGATAACAAGGCGTTTATTACAAACCACGCTTTCCAGTGACGAATAAACGTTGCTTATTAGCCCTCTTTGTTCCCGAAACGCTCCGGGGAGGCACCTCCGGCCACGGGAGCGCCCGAGGAGCGGCGGCGCGGAGCCTCCCCCCGCGGCCCCTCACGGCGGGGCCGGGCTCACGTCAGCCGCCGCCGCAGCCTCTCCGCGGGCCCCTCCGTGCTGCATCATCCCGCCTCTCGCCCGCCCTGCCCGGCAGCGTGTGCGCCGCCAGCCGCCGCCCGACCGCCGGCCGCGCCTGTCCCCGCTCCGAGGCCGCCGGGACAGTGTGAACAACCACCCGGGCGAGGGTGAAACAGCACCCGAGCGACGAGCGAACGAGCAGCCGGGAGAGGGTGAACCGGCACCCGGCCGAAGAGTGAACCCGGCACCGGGCGCGCCCCCCGCCCGCCTTCCCTCCTCCCTCCCTTCCTCCCTCCCTCCCCTCTTCCTTCCCCTCCCTCCCTCCCTGTCCCTTCCTCTCTCCGCCTGGTGCCGCCACCGCCGAGGAGGAGGAGGAGGAACATGGCGAAAGCGGAGCAGGTCCTCAGCCTCGAACCGCAGCACGAGCTCAAATTCAAAGGTACGAGGCGGCCGTCGCGCCATCCCTCGCCGCCGCTCCCCGCGGCGGGCGGGCGGCGCGGCCGCGCTCGGGCCCGCTCCCGGCAGCCATTTTCCGGGGGCCGGGCACCGCCGGCAGCTAAAATGTCCTTCAGCGCCGCGCCCGCCGCCCCGCCGGGGCCCCCCGCCCGCCGCGGAGCCGCCCCCGGCCCGCGGGGGTCCCCCCGCGCCGCCCTCAGCGCTGCCGCAGCCGCGGCGCGGGTGGGGGCGGCCCGCGGGGACGGCGCGGGGGGGTCCCGGCCGCCGCCTTCCCCGGCCGGCAGCGGGAACACCGGGCTGTGCCTGGCTGACCTTCCCGGGGGCGGCGGCCGCGGAGAGGGGGGGACCCGACGGGGCAGCGGCGGGAGTTGGGGTGCGTTCCCCAGGCCCCGCCGGGGGTGTGTGCGCGGCCCCGGCCGAAAGATCTGGTGCTGTAATGTAGGACAGCGATGTCCGTGAGGTAGGACTGGGAGCCCAGGTGCCACAAACCCTAGGAACGGATAAAGGGCTTAATCAAAAGACAAAATCAGGAAATTGCTAGCTGTGCAGCCGTTTAAGTGTTCTGCGTGGGTCTTCTGTATAGAATCTAGACGGAGGAAGGATGTTGGGAATAAGATAACGAATAAGGGTTTCTTCTGTAATGTGTCCCAGGCACTGTGGGGTTGCAATCCTGTCTCTGGCCAAAAACGCGAGGCCTCTGGCCAGGTGCTGGGCAGCACTTCCTGGCTTTTCCTGATTATTATTATTATTATAATTTAGCAAGCTGTTTGGCTAAATAAGTCACGAATAGGCTGCCTGTGCAAAAATCCATCCTTTATATAAAAGCCTTGAATGGGTTTGGGCTCCCACTGGCACTGAAATTCCTGCCTTGCAGCCTGACAGCACAGCTGTAATACAATATTCTGGGATTACAAATAAGCGATCAGCAAGTTTATTTATGCGACCACAGTCAGAGGTGTTTTATAGCTTTGCTTGATTATCTGGCAAATAAGCTTTTTTTTTAAAAAAAAACAGGGACTTGTTTATTGGTCTCTGGTAAAAATAATATTCCTTTTAAAAAAACTTTCATGTACATTTTTAAATATAGAGGAGGTCTTTACCAGTTTTTATTAATAAATATATTTGAACTATTAATACGAAGTGGGTTTTGTCAAACAGCCTGTTAATAAACAGTGGGGGGGAATGAATATATCTTTGTTAGCTGAAGTTGTTATGGCAGCAGTATCAAACATGCTTAAGAAGGAAACTATTGTTGTTTTGACGTTCTTTGTGTTAAGTATGATTAGATTAAAATCACTTCTTGTTCTGGATAAAATTGCTTTCAGCAAACAAGCAAATCCAAGCTCAGGTGGGCAAAATGTGGGCCCTTAATTGGCGCTGACTTGCTAATGAGACGTAATTGTGGTTCAGGGTTTGTTTTTCTTTCTTTTCTTCATCACAGGTAGATAGAAACCTTGCCAGACTCTGTTTTTTCTTGAAGTAATGATAATTTTTCAGGCTGTCTTTCTTTCATAGGAGGTTCTGGGCTAAATAACCAGTAGCCATTGAAGTTAAATCAACTAACCATAGCGCTTTTGGTTGCCAGATCTTTAGCCAGCAACACGTACTCCTTATAGCATAAAATGCTACTTGACTAATTACAGCTATTAAATGGCTTAGTTTCAAAGTACACTTAAATATTAATGTTCAAACAGACTTAATGCTGTGGGCAGCATTCATATGCTTTGGCAATACCTCTGCCTTACAGTCCTTTCTAGCAAGCAGTGCTGACCGCTGTCCTTCATTCAGGAAACACCAGGTTGAAGTATTCATGAAGTAAATTCTGCTCTTGTGATGACATACTGCCTGGTCATAGGGCTGAAATGATATTGTTACCTTTGTAAATAGTTGCATTTATTTCCAGAGTGTTCCTTGGCCCCGTACAAGTAGATCCAGGCTGACAGAGGTCATGGAGCTGCTGACTGGTACAGGCATCCTTATGGTGTGTGCTGAAAGACATGGTACTCAATGTAGGAAACTGAGATTGGGCTGTAAACCTAACACTGGAAATGGTGAAGGGCTGAATCCAAATGCAGACATAGAAAAAGCAGAAAATTGTTCGCACTGATGCTGTTGAAAGGCTCTGTGTAGCTCTTCAGTATAAAATTTAGAGGGGGGTAGGATGTCAGGAATAATATAGTGAGTGAGCATGTCTTCTGTAATGTGTCCCAGTCACTTTGGGGTTGCAACCATGGGCTGCACTTTCACTTCTTAAGGGTTGAAAACCATTTTATAGAAGCTTTTGTAGCCCCTTGGTTTTGCAGTGAATCTCATAAATTCATTTGGTGCTCTGTTTCAAAATACCGTGCTTGTGTCTCATTTGAAAAAAATATCAAAGGAGTTTTTCATGCTGGAATTTTTTTTCACAGCATGTGAACATGAGCAGGAGTTGTCTTTCCTCCCGCCTCGCATCTCCTACAGCAGAGCACACATGCTCCAAAATAGCATCAGCGTGTGCTGTGCTGAAATGCAGCTGTGAGTCGTGGGAGGCAGAACACCATTAGGTGGCTGAAGGTGCCCACTTCTTGCCCTGGTCTCTGATGCCATGTGAAATAGGAGCTTCACTGGCTTGCCAGTGACTTCCTCCACTTCTTGGTCACTGTAGGCTTGCAAAAAAATTATCCAGCTAAAGATTTACAGCTCAGCATTATACTGGTAACAAATGGTGAGAAAGAACGTTGTTGGTATACATGACATTTACATTTATGTTTCCCTTTCTTTCTTCTTTTTTTCAATCTAAGAGATGACATTAATCTGCCAAGAATTTCTTACAACATTCGGGGCTCTGACTTTAAGAATTGCTAGATTTAAACCTGAACAGGGATGTGGAATTGTGCTGCAGGATGCCTCCTGCGCCTCACAGGATGGCTGCCCACCGAGGCTGATCTGTCTTTTCACCATATGTGCCCACCAGGACTAGAGATCAGCTGTTTATTGTCAGCAAGAAAAATTTTGTTAAAATATGGCGTATTTTAGGACTCCCCTGGGTTTGTAGTGTTTGAGATGCTGCTGGGGCAGTGTTGCTCAGGAGAGGTGGCACAGATGGGAGGTGGCGGAAGCTGAGGGACATTTTGGTAGCGTTTCTGGAGGTTTGCTCCAGGTTAGGCTGGACTTATGACTCAGCACTCTGTCCGTG
Organism: Fringilla coelebs; assembly: GCF_963513975.1. Lineage (NCBI taxonomy): Eukaryota > Metazoa > Chordata > Aves > Passeriformes > Fringillidae > Fringilla > Fringilla coelebs. The sequence continues at coordinate 3,134,720 of NC_140044.1, forward strand.
CTCCCCAAGTGGCTCCCGGCAGTACTGCCAAGCAGGGATTAGTGCCTTGCTAAACTCTGCAGGTCGTGCCAGTTGAAAATGCAGGTTCCTGTCCCCAGTATGTGATCCTGTACCTATGCAATATGTCCCTGCGTAGCTTTGCTTTCTGCTAAGGGCACAACAATGAACCAGAGCAGCCGATCCTCTTCACTGCCAACAGAGCGGGTTCATCCCTGACCTGGGGCTGTCACCTGTCACTGGCTCAGGGACAAGCCCTGGCTACCTCAGAGCTGCAGCCCAAAGGTGTGGCCTCAGCCTGTATTGGTGTACTCAGTCCAGCAGTGCATGTGCAGCATTGAAATGTTCAGAATTTAGCGTTTAGCCCCAGTCCTGTGTAGTCTGTGTTTCCGTGGTGGTGTGGCTGCCACTCCCTGCTGAGACACTGAGTTCCTCCAGGTCAGCCGGAGTAAACTCCAGCCAGATCTGCTCATTGCAGTGGGGGTGTGCAAAGCCTCCTGTGTCTGACAGGAATATCCCCTTCCTACCAGATACCAGGCTAAGGCTCTTCAGTCCAACAGGCCAGTAACATTTGGGATGTGAGATTAGTGTTTGCTGAAGCTGCTGTTGCCAAGTCTCAGAAGAGAGGTTACGGGCGTGTGGACTATTCACTTACCTCTCTGTCCCTGTCCTGATCCATTGGGAATGGTTGAATCACTCCTGCACTGAAGGTATTGGGAGGAATTTGACTTTGTGCTCATTGTCTTCTGTATTGGATAAATAGGAATTTCTAGTCACAGGCCGTGTTTAAGAATGTAAAATAGTGACATTATTGTGAGTAGTTGGCTGTTTAGGATAATTAATAAAAGTCTTTGAAGCTGAATGTTTATATGCTGTTTTCTTTAAACTCTTATAGCCCTCCTGGTATTCACAGCAGAATGGCAGCCAGTACTAGGATTTCTTTACTCTTTGAAGGCTGCTGTGCCAATGGCTGTCTGCTTTCCTGCTGAAAAATGTACCAGCCCTTGCTTCCCTTTGTCTGGCCTGATTCCAAGTCAAGTCATTGTTACCGCATTAAATACGAATAAACCTTTGCATCTCTCTACATATTTGAATTTAATTATCAAATCATAGTCTTAAAAGGGGGACATAGTTTTTAAATAACAGGCAGGCTTCCTAAATCTACACAAATTTATCCTAAAATATATCCCACTTATCAAAGAAAATCAGTCTTTTTCTGATGCAGTTAATGTTGCACTCACTTTTTTTGCAGCTTAGCTAAAATCAATAACTTATTCTATTAAACGTTTGTTTGTTGCACAGACCTCCTGCATCTCACTGAATTACTCTGATTTCATGTGCTCCATTGGTTTTATAATTAATTCATCACTTTGCATAGTCTCTTCACTTTAGAGGAGAGGTGTTAGGAGGGAAAAAACTGAAGGTAAGAGAGGGTAATGATGCATTGTGCATTTCTTACAACACATCTCTTTTTTGAAAGGTGGAGTAAGTTGAAGATTGTGCTTCTCTTGAGCTTTCTTAATCTGCTGATGTCCTGTACACTAGAGACATGACACTCAACAGCTCCAGTGGGAAAAGAGAAAGGAATTGTACATGTGGGACTAACAGAAATTTGAAACTTTGAATTGGATGATTGTAGCACCAAAGAACAATTGAGATGTATGAAGCAGTCAAGGTGGTTTAACTGCATTTTCTATTAAATTTAATGAATGTATTTAGGTCTCCCAAGACTATTTCTACTAATACCACAATCGCCTTGAAGGCCTTGGTCAATGTGATTTACAGGTTAAGGACTTTTGAATAATTTTGTACTGCACAGATTTTAAGAATTCCAGTTGAAGTTATGAGCATTAATAGGATCAGAGTATTACTATTTCAGGGAAAGACCTAATGCAGTGGTAAAATTTGTTATTTGGCCATTGCTTCTCTTAGTTTTGTGGGATTTTGTGTTTTAGATGTGGTCAACTCCTTGCCTTCACTGTACAGAATGGGCCACATACATTCACAACTTCCTGTTCCTTGGGAATCCTGTGTTTGTCCATGGATTTTCAGCTCACTTTGAGCTATGGAGCTATTGTAATGATACATGAAAAAGTTTTTCAAGTTTGTTATTTAAAGCTCATCAGGATGGCAGCCTGCCAGTCTGATTTGGTTGCTGTGATGTGACCTCTATTCATCACTTCAGAAGATATATCTGATAACAGATTATATTGAAAATACAGATGGAAGGGGTGGCTCTCTCAAGTCCTGGGAGCATGGCTATCATGGCAAAATGAAGGCAGTTAATGTGCCAGAGTGGATGCAGGTTCACAGTGGTACTTAGCAGTGAATTGTATTTACCAGCTGCTGCCCTGCATGCCATGTGCAGTGTCCTGTCACCCGTGAAAAGAATATAGAGTAGAAATTTATACAGCAGCTCCTGATAGTGCCTCCTCATTGGAAAATAAATTATTACCTATTTTTCCTCACGGTGCAAGATTCATAAATTAAAAACTTACCAGTAATCGTGTAATGCCTTATTTCTTTTAAAATAGGTTAGCTGCCGTTAAATACAAGAGTGAATTCTGTTTAATTGCTCTCTAATTCAGAATTAGGATTGTAAAAATTCAAGTACAAACCTTTAAATAGATTGTCAGATCTGTTTTGAAACTCAACTGGAAAAAAGGCATCATCACCATAGCAAATGATCCAACTTCATGAGCTCAGGTCAGCTTACATCTATGAACAAATACCCAATTTTAAAAGCAGCTTAATTTGTTCTATGCAGCCAGCTCTGGAAGGTATTGATTGCATCAAATGAGTTTTGGATCAAATAAGCAACTTCTACATAGGTTATAATGCAATTTTTGTAGGAAACTGGGCGAGGGAGGGTTTGTCCTGTTTGTGAGTGCTTCTGAGCACAGCTTTCTGCCCAGCTGAGGCGGTGCAGGAATCAAATGACCCTTGCTAATTCTGCCCACATCTTGCAGTCACACTCATTTTCTACTATCTTGTTACCATATTGGTCTTATGTTTGCTGCCTGCTGGGAACAGCTAATAACTACTGAATGCATTTCATAGTTGGTACAATAAAAGCCTTTTTACTTTCCCTGTCAGTGTGACTGCTTGGCTTTGAAAGCCTTATTGATGGTGTTTGCAACAGTTCTGTTTGTGGTGACAGCTGTTGTTTCAGACTTAAATTTCATCTTTGTATTTGTAAGAAACGTGATCTTTAACATTATCATCTTGCTGCTGCAATTGTTGTTTTGTTGGGTTTTTTCTGCATGTAAATCCTCATTGATTAGGTCAGGAACTCTTCCCAGTTAGAGCCCTCTCACCTCTAGGTGAGGGACTGGCACTGGTGTGACAGTTCCTGCCACAACACTGAAGGTCCTTTGTCTTCCTGTGTGATGACCAGAGGCAGAAAGGAAGCTTATTTTACATTCATATATGAATATTTAACTACCAGTTTGTCCAAGCTAGGAGTTAGATTCATGCTAAGTCTCTTCCTCTGGCGTTTGACCCAGTATTTTTTCAATATATAAACTCTTTCAGTACTCTGTAGACCAAGATGCCTGTAGAGCCATATAAGATATTTTCTGAGATGCCTGGGATGTTGTTGAGTTTAAAATTTGGCCTGCTAGGCAGCCTTTTGTAAAGAGGGATTTGTGCCGTGGGTCTGGAGCAGCTGTCACAGTCCTTGCTGTCACTGGCAATGTGTGCAAAGCAAATCCCCATTGCCCTGTGTGATTCAGGGCAAGGTAGGGGTGCACACCTACCCTGATTGTGATTGTGGGTTCACACCAGCAGCACAGCCAGACTGAGGGCTGCTCTGTTCTTTCTCTATTAGAGCTGTTCTGAAAATTGCTCAATTCAGCTGGAATTCTCCTGGCCTCAAACACATTTGTACAGATTGGGTACTGCTGCTGCCTGCAGTACTTACCCCACGTTTTTATAAATACTTTATGAAAATAATCTCTTTGCTAAACTACTTTAGTGTCTAGTTCTCTGAGCTGTATACGAAGTCCCTCATACCATGGTGCATGGATTAAAGATTTTATCATTCTAAATTAATCCTGTTTTCTTGGTTGGTTTCCACGAGGGGTGGAAAAATAGAGAAGGAGGAGGTTTGCCTGGTGATCCAGTTATTTAGGATGCAGATTATAAAATCATGTAGGTGTTGGGATCACTATGGAGCCAAATCTAATGTTTTTGCAAGCAATTGAGAAGACAAATTAGTTGTGCTTGTAGAAGGCATGTCAAATGACTATGTAATTCTTTTAAGAAAAAAAATTGCACTTTCTTGTTTTTCCCAAGACTGCTACTTTTTTCATCACAACTAGTTAGTTTCATCCTTGCTGGTGCTTCTGATGTTTCTCCCAGCTGTTCACCCTCTCCCTTGTGCAGTTTCATGGTTGTTGTTTGTTGATATTTGCAGTTAGTGCTTCTTGTGATATGTGAATTAACAATGTATTTTGTGTTTTCTCAAAACGTTTGCATTTCCTCTGGATTGTGATTTCTCTTCTTCTGGCCTTTCTATATTTTTACCAGACTACAAGCAAAGATCTAAGGGCAGTAACATTTTTTTTCCCCTTAATTTTTGTAAAGCTGATTTTACACTGTGCTTAGTGATGTTATACAGTGGTGCAGATGATCACAGAATCATGGAATTGTTTAGGTTGGAAAAGACAGAAGTTTAGGCTTGAAGAACACAACTTGACATTTGTTTCTTGTTCTGTGCCACACATATAAACTGTCAGATTTTTTTTTTCTGATTACGTTTTCTCCCTGTTGCTGGCTAAATTTCTGATTTTGTTTAGTACAAAGTACAGTTAATAGGCTGATTTTCAAGTAGCTCCCCTGAAATGTATCTTGCTAAGCTCAGGATTCCTTCCTTTTTTGTAGCCATAAATAGTATCCCACTGCCTATTTTATGTGGCTTGGGTTTTTTTAAACTTATTAGAAAAGCAGCTATTCTTCATGCATCCCCAGAATATCTAATTGTGTTTGTTTCTTCTGGTATTTTCAACTCATGTACAGTTTTGCACTTTAAAATATTTGCTCATTTGCTATTTAAGTTGCACATCAGATTTCTCTATTTGAGGAGTATATGTGAGCGTAAAATTAGAGTAGTTAAGTTGCTCCTACCCTAACATTTTGATGTGCATTTGAAATGGAGATTAGTGATGGAATTAGACCAGGAAAAAATCACTTTAGAAGAAAAAGTGTAGCTTGGATTGGTGATTAAAATCAGGATGGTTCTTCCAGGGAAACATTTTACATTGATTTCAGTCTTCAGCAGTGTTTTTGTCAGGCAGGTTTGCACATCAAGGCTTCATTGCTCTGTTGCTGCATCCTCATGCTCCTGGGAGCCTGAGCTTTGTTTTTGTCCTTTCCATAACCCATGGATGGAGCTCCAGACTATGTTCAAAAAGGTGATATCTTATCTAAGTGAATCTGGCTGCATCATGGGTATTGAAAGAGATGCAGCTGCTGGTTTCCTGAGCTGTTTTCATACCTGGATAGAGTTGGCTCATGTGATATTTGTGTGCAGAATGAGCAAGGTAATACAATCTGTTTGGCACTTGGTACTGAAAGGATCTGAAAGCACGGCTGAAACAGAGATACACCTCTGAAAGCTCACCAGGGCTGCTCTCAGTCTCTTGTTCATGCAAGTGTGTGCAGAAATCTGGTTTAACGTCATGATGCAGAGAAGTTATTTCATGTTGTGTGATTTTGTTGCTGAAGTTTGCTGTAGGTAATGTTTGGGTGTAAGAAAACTCTGAAGAGATCAATTGGGAAAAACAAATGACACTGGTACCAAAATTATATGAAGGACATATTCTTCTATTTCTCTTGGCAAGCTTGTATGTGGCCTCTCAGTTCTTACAGCTGTGAAGTCAGACTGTTCATGATCCTCTGAGGGATAAAAGGTGACAAAAATTACATACTAACAAATACGCTGAAAATAGTCTTCAGTCTCATATTTGTTTGGGGTTTGGGCTTTTTTCCCAATTAAGCATGAGGCATGCTCTGAGAAAAATAGTTTATGCTAGAATAGGCCAGAGAAGGACACTGATTAATCCATCTAAATGGAGTAACTTACTGCCAACCTTGCTCCAACTTTGGCATCTGAATCATGTAATTTTGTCGGGTTTCTGCGCCCTTTTTTTTTTCCTCGTAGGTCACTTTATTGATTGCACACTTCTTAAAAAATTGCTCCACTGCATCAGCTATTGCATAGGGAGTGATGTAGATGTTGCTTCTATTTTTGTAATATTTTTTCATCCAAGCATCCACTGTTTGACACAGCAGAAGTGGAAGGGACCACTCCCCTCCCGTCACTTTGTTTCAAGGGCTCTTTAGGGTGAGGAGTGGGTGCTGAGAGTAAAGGTATTGATTCCACAGGGCTGGGGGTTTGTAGCTAATTCCTTTAAAAATCTGAGCTGAGGTCAAAAGGTTGGCATATGATTTACACAAGGATTTTTTTAAAAATAATTACCAAATTTGGGGGATTTGGGTTGTCTCAGTGAGTTACTTGTGAAATCAGATATTTATGCAACATGGGCTCTTCTTGCTTCTGATTTTTTGGCTTCTTTGATTTCAAAAGTTGCGGATGCTCACTTAATTATGAGACTCTCCAGAGCCAGATGATGATGATGATGATTAAACCTTGGCACACGGTACTTTTTAAAACACTAATCTTCACAAGATTTTGTGTAATTAGGTAAGTATTCTCCTTACTTGACAGAGAGGGAAACTATAAGGGTCCAAACCTGCTTCTGTTTTGGAGTTGCTGTCAACTCTTAAGGCTCTTAATAGCAGAAGATCAAGCCCTTAAGTGATTTGTCTAAAGACAAGTAAGGTGGTGGGAGAGTTTGATTGGATCTTGGGTGTTCTTGATTCTCAGGCACCTGGCTGATAGCTCAAGATGTCTTGCTTGACATTTCAGCTCTTTTCATTTTAGTGTTTATCTTCAAAGGTCATCAGCTTTATATATATGACTTTAAAAGAAGCGTGCAGTAAGTCAGGGTCTTCACCTGTTATTGAGCCCTCTTGCACATCACTACTGGTTTTATTTTGCCTGTCTCTCTAATGCTGATAGACATCCACAGAAATGAAATGGGAGAGCCCACGGAAATAAAATGAAATCACTTGGTGTCATCAGAGGCAGTAAAGGAACTGAGGAACCGCTCGGATGTGAAGATGAGAAAAGTTGCAGGTAGAAGGACTGATCTGATCAGATGGAGACATGGGTATGGCAGCTGTTTGATGGTGCTGACACCTCTTTCTAGAGCAGGGCAAGGGGCTTCCCAGTTTGAGGGGCTGGCAGAGCTGTGGGGAGGCACTTATTGCCATGGGATAGGGGCCAGTGTAGGGTGTGGGATGGGGAAGGGATGAGTATCACGTTCAGTCCTCATCCTTTCTCCTCTCACAGGGCCAGTGTGACTCTTTCAGTGGATTAATTACTGTTCCATGTGGACATCTACCAGTCACATGTAGGATTTGGGCTCTTGAGAATAGTCACAAAACAATTTAGGTTTCCCCTCTATTGCTTTCCACCATCTCCCTTATTAAAGATTCTTCAGTTACCTTTCTATGGCTGATTAATGTGTCAGGTGATTAATGACTTTCATCTGACACATCAGTGGGATTAAACCATGGTGAAATACATCCTTCCCCTCCTATTATTGCATTCCACTGCTTTCCACAAAGGAAGTACAAGAGAGGTTATCTCATGAGAAGCTCTGCCTGTATTGCTGGCTGTTTCCAATTACCTTGCTGTTGGATACATGTCTGTGGTGAGCTGGAGTTGCAAAAGTTTAGATGAAGATGCTGAAAGTGCATCTAAAACACGCTGGGAATAAAATGGACAACTTGATAAGAATTTATTCTTAGTCTTGTGGATCAGTGGTTGCCAGTTGTATCAAGTATTCCTGCAGTGCTTTTCTTTGGAAAGTTCACTACATTTTTTAGGAATGCCTAGCTTTTAGCAGATGAGAATTTGCATTAAATTTAAGTACAGAAAAAATGATAAATGTGCCTTAATTACTTTCAGCAGCTATGCCAATACTACAAGTGTGACTGCAGCACGTATGCCCAGATGTGCCTGCAAGCTTTAACCTGCAACTGTGAGACCTTAAATTGGCAGAATGCTGTGCAGGAAGATGCAGTGTCCCTGATGCCAGGTCTGAGTGCTGCTCATTCTGGCTGAAAACTGATTCTCCTTTTTCTCTTCCCCACTGCCCCCTCCCTCTCTCTGGTAAGTGGATTAATTTCCAGCCCCAGCAGCTCCCTGGCTCTGCTCTTGGCCCATGCAGAGGAACACAGTGCAACTTGCACAGGCAGCTGGTGGAGATGAGAGGCCAGACCGCCTCCCCTTTCAGCAGTGAGATGGGCTCATGCAGGAATTAAGCAACCCTGTGGCCCACCTGATGTGTGTAGTTAATTATAAAGATGTGGTGATAATTGCAGGTACAGATCTGCAGAGGACTGTCCCTGCTGGGTTTGAACGTTCTGCCCAAGCCTGTGCCATCAAAGCTTTCCCTCTGCTGGCACTTATGCTAAATTCCTTCATGTGCCAAACAGCATGAGGACTGATGATTTGCCATGCCAAAGCATGGAATTCTGGTTAAGGTGAGGATGGTTGTATTTAGATGTAGTACAAATGATGTGACTGTGTAACATGGTTTCTTTGAGGAGCGAGTGGCAAGGAACTCACAGTTAAAGTTATCAGCCTGAATTTGCTGAAACAATTATGGGCAATTTCTATTGCAGCGAGGATTATTTAAAATTTAAATAGAGTTGACATCATGTTCTTTTGACCTAATTCCCAGACTTTTTTATCATTACTAAAATGGTGTGGGATATTACAATGCCATACGCTGCAGCATGGCTCTCTAAGGAAAGGTTGATAGAGCACTGGTGTTTGAATAGGAAATGGACTGGAAAATGCTGAGGTAACATTGTGATCTTCAAACGTGAAGGGTTGGACTTGTGGGTGAAAAGCCACAGTTCAGTAACAACCCTGGTGAAAAGTAGTCCTGTGAAAAACCAGGATGCCACTTACTATTTGTGGTTTTATGAGTATAGGAGGTGATGTTTCTTTTCCTTTCTGCTAGTTTGTGTATCACTAGATGCCCACTTTGCATTAACATGAGTTGACTTTATTTTGGCAGGAGAAAGCCTTTGTGGAGTATTTCAGATCTTCAGCACCAAATTCAATTTACTACATTCTTCCATGCTCCCATGACAACCCCATGTCAGATGATGCATGTACAGACCCTGTTTCCCATAACTTTGCCCTTGGGATGACACCAGTGGCATTCTTTTCATGATCTTTAAAAAACATGTGAGAAAAACAGCTGGGATGATTTTAAAGAGCAAATTGTCATTTGGAAAGCACCCTACCTTAGTATGAGTTTCACTTATCTAGAAATATTATGAGCAATTGGAAAACATTCAAAACCAAATAATGTGATTAAGTAAGGGTTGTGTGTTTTAAGAGTCAGTCTTCACTTCCTGCTTTCAGCCAAGGACCGTCCAGATGCACCAGTCTGGCTTAACTGTGCTCTCAAGCCCACCTTGGCAGTACAAGCGTTGTCTAGGTGTTGCATAAACTTGTATAAATAGTCCATCCACTTGTTACGAGGACAAAGTTACCAGAAAGATTGTAGAGTGTTTTCTCTTACTGTATTTGGGTATGATTCCAAAAGTCCCAATGCCTTCCATTGGAAAATGAAGCTGCAGGGTTGATGTGCATCTCACATGACTTAGTACCCACACCAGCTTTATCTGCAGTGCTCACATCCAGATGCTGGAAAGCAAAGGTGTATCACCAGTGCAGAATTAGCTTTTGTCTCTCCTGGGGTAAGTTCTCCCACATACACCAACCTCCCCAAAAACCTGTTACCTTGGCTGTAGTAATCCAACAACAGGCAACCAAGATTTCATTTCAGCTTGAGTTGGCAGTCCATGGGCCTTGCTCTGAAAAGGCAGGCCAGCCAAGTGATAATATTTCACTGCCATGCCCCAGTTACCCCTGAGTAATACCCTGTGGTCTGTTTATTTTTTTACTTCAGGAGACCTTAATTGGCACGTTAATCCTGCATTTGTCTGCTGTGTTTTGCTTTGCTGCAGAGTTTGAACAGCAGTGCATAAGAATGAGTGTGCTTGCCCACAGGTTTGCTGGAAGCAGGTGTCAACCTTCTAGTACAGTTGTGGCTGTAAAACCTGTAATTTGGGGGAAATGTAGCTAAGAAACTGTTTAGGGTTTAGTGGACAGAACAGAAGGGGAAACACCAAGCAGACAAGAAGAAATGAGTTCCGTCTGCTGAAAGGTTTTGCTGCCAAATATTTTGGTGTGATCTATGTTAGCAATAAGTAATTCCATTTGGAAATTATTTTCCACACAGAATTGTTGTCGTGTTACTATTTCAAACAGCAGCTCTGTGCTGGGGCACACAAATCCCGCACACATTCATGGATCAGCCAAGTAAAAACATGGTATTTCCCTTAGGAAATCTATCCCAGCATGCAGACCAGTAAAGCACTACTGAGGATGCAGCTGCTGATGAAGGGCTTTGTACAGGCAACCCTCCCCCTGTGCTGGAACAGCTCAAGCTGTAATTTTTTAGTAAAGACACATCCTTATTGCATAGGCATCCTATAATTTCATCTGAAATGTTAGATTTCTCCCTGTTAGGGGTGTTTTGAAGATCTGCTACTGTCCTTACACACCTAAATGTTTGCTGGATTTTTCTGATGGTTTGGCTTATTTTAGCTTCTTTAACAACTCATGGCTGCTTCTGGCCAGTTATTTTCCATTAGCTTAAAGTCTCTCCCTCCATGCAGAACACAGAGGAAACTTGACAGCTGTGTTTCATTCTCTTTCACATCTCAGTGTTTCACCAGGCACAGGTATAGTGAAACCTTTGCCATGGGATCTGAAAATTTTATTGCTTCAGATTTTTTTTAGCTCCCATTGCATTGCCAAGCTGATTTGCTCAGGGTGCAGACAGAAGTGGTGCTGCCTTGTTGTCTGGTTGGGGTTATTATGTGTGTAATTGTTTTGAGGCTTTTCCCCTTCTAATTAATTTAAGCAAATTGGATCAAGGATAGAGGTTGCAGGACTTTAGTACTGTTACAGCTGGATTAAGTATTGTCTTAGGAGACAAATTTGTGTAGAATAAGAAGCAAACTTAAATTACATCAAGGCATCCATGCTGGGAGAGGAGGGTGGTGGAATGCTGCCTGCCAGTATTTTTATTGCCATCGTCATTCACCCTTTTTCAATTTTAGGGTTGCCATTTCTGCAAGGAGAAGTTTGTTTTTTGTTTTTTTTTTTTTACTAATTTGCTTTTACTCCTGAGAACAAATGAAGGTATTTTATTCAGGCATCAAATTAATCACTTCTATGGAGAAGACAGTTGATCAAAGTGTGGTTATATTTCTTTTAATTTTACTTCTTTACCATCTGTGAAGCACTGTAGTTGTGTACTACCTATCTGATTTATCAGTGTCTTGTAGGAAATCAGCCTTTCTTCTGCCTGAGGGATTTGGGAGTTTCAATTAGGTAGTGAGCCTGAGAGAAAAGGATTTGCCTGAGCTTGGTTTTGCAGAACTTGACAATGGTTTGATTTTGGCTTTGCTAATATGGAAGTCTTTGCCAGTGCTCTCAGTGTCTAAAAATTTTCCTATTTCTACATGGTTATTTCCTGTCCTGGGCAAGGTAGGCTACTTTATTTCTTCTGGTTTATAATTTCTAGTTGCAAAGACAGTTTATTAAAAGCATTTAAAAACTTAGTAGGCAAAGGGAGATGCACCCTGTATGCTTGTCTTGCTCGTTTTGATGTGGCATTCCTGAATACCTGGTGGAATCCTGGTTCTGTGGAGGTCCAGCTTCATGTGCAGATGGATCTGTGGTAATCCTTGGTTCCCATTCCTTGGTTAACAAACTGTACTGTACTCACTGCTTACACCTACAGCATGGGTATATGTGGTATCTCTGCTAGCCTGGGTTTCTGTGACTAGAATGGAGCAACTGTGACACAGCAGGGAATTTGGCATCCTTTGAATGCCATGTTGTGGTGTTGGCACAATGTGTGAATGATTTCCCCCTTTTGTTTTGCTGTTAATGATGAGCTCTTGGGCTGGGGCCTGGCTGCAGCCTCAGCTTTGCGTGCATGATTATCTGTACGTGCTGCAGATGGAAATTGAACATCTAATTACTTTATAAGATTTGTGAACAGAGATTTAGAGCCTGCTTAGCCTCTGCTTGAAAAGTGCTTTCTGTGTGATTTCAAGTCTGCTTTTCCTCTCCTCCTCAGGTCCTTTCACAGATGTGGTCACTACAAACCTGAAGCTCGGCAACCCCACGGACAGAAATGTGTGCTTCAAAGTTAAGACCACAGCACCACGTAGATACTGTGTAAGGCCCAACAGTGGAATTATCGATGCAGGAACATCAATTAATGTTTCTGGTAAGCCATTCAAGCAGTTCTTTGCTGATTGAAAATAGCTTCTTATGATCAGTTATTTCTTGGAATGCCTTGCAGCCTGAAAGTACTTTGGTGAACCCAAGAGGTTGTGTTTTCATGGAGAAGCAGCCAGTATCCTTACTTCCCTTACTCCTGGTTTAGTAGGAACAGGTTTGGTCTTACATCTTGTTTTGGAGAGGAAAAAGGTGGAAATACATAAAGGATTGGTATGGTTTATTAACAACCTCAGCCAGTATATCCAAACCAGTCCTGCTGCAGCCCTGCCCTCCCTGTGGGATTATTTTTGTACAGTTAGTTTTTGCCAGCTTAACTTCCTGAACCAGCTCACCACGGGGTCAAACAAGTGCTTGGATGAGCACATTGAGGGAAGAATAAAACTGGGTGGACTGTAGCCACTGGTTTAGACCGGTGTGGGCTGATGCCAAACTGCCTTACATTTAACCAACAATGAAAACATTTACTTTCAAACCATGCTTGTTTTGCGTGCCTTGAAGATTCAGTATCCTTTGGTGTTAAAAATGTCAAATGACTAAATCTTTGCTGTTGCATAGGAAAAGTTAATGATTTTCTCTAATGAGTCAGTAGCTCTTGACTTGCCCAAGTTTGGTAATGGAAAAGCAAAGGAGTGGCTTACTTTGAAAGCGTAAAGAGCTGAGTATTCTTACGAACAGTATCTGTGTGTTATTAACTTGCTGATTATATATTCTCTCAATAACTTCTCTGATCCATGTTCTTAATAAAGAATTCTGTCAAAGGATGTAGTTGTGGCATATTGGATGAATGAGGTCAGACTTGAGTTAAGAAAATTATTCCTCTAAATCTGGAGATTCAGTTTTGCTTTGCTATTCCTAAAAAAAACTTAATATTGGCATGATAAGAAATATTATTGATAGCTTCTGGTTTGTTCCTACCAACCTCTTTTAGCCTGGGATAAAATTTTGGGATGCCAAAACCTGCTTTTTACTCTAAAAAAAAGAACATGTAAAAATCGAGTTTAGTTTCTTACTTAATAAAATTTAAAATATTTAAACACCTCACCCTTGGAGAGAGCTTGCTTCAACAAAATAAAAATTGATTCTAAAACCACTTTGCACTGTAAAATTAAGCAAGTCTAGTCCTGTGAGTCTTCTTATACATGCCCATATTTGCACACTCATTGATCTGTTGTCTTTGGGATTTCTGTGGTGTCAAATTGAGTGTGCCAAGGGCTGCAGGATTGTGCCTCCCTTGCAGTTAATCCCAGGGGAATGCAAGTGAGGAGGTAACCAAGGAGTGGTGGGAGCTCCAGGTGGGGCAGGCAAAGCACTTCTGCTTCAGGAGAGGGCCAGCACGTACCCAGTGAGCTCTGAAATGACTAATATGTAAATGAAAAAGCTCTCTGGAGAGAAATGGAGATTTTTAAAAGTCGGAACAATTCCCAAGTAAAGCTGTCTGTCATCTATACTAGCTGCAGGCAAGCATATCAAATGCACTGAAATCAATGAAATGATAATGAAAATTAGCATGGTTTCTAGCTACAAATTATCTTCGTGCTATAAAGATGTGGATGCTTTTCATCTTGCAGATGAACTTTGAAAATTAAAAGCCTACTTCCTTCGCAGGCTCTTACCAGGCTTTTTGAAATGTTGTCTTGATCTCAGTGTTGAGTTTTGCTCACAAGTGCCCCTTAGCTCCACCTTGAGCAAATACAGTGCAGGCAAGTGTTGTAGGAACCATCTCTTGTTGTGCTACCAGCAGCTTGCTTTTCCAGCCAGACCCTTCCCAGTGGCACAGCAGGTAGAGCCTGAATCTAGTCCAGGGCTGAAGTGTCCCCTTATGTGACTGCTGTGCTAACTCTGAGCTGTGCTTCGCTCTTGCTTACACAGCTTTAAGAATTTCCCTTTTCTGATAACCTTATTTGTAGTGATTTATGATTTGGTTAGTGTGGAAAATGGCTGTGGTATATTTAATCACAAGCTCACATGTGTGTTCTAATATTTCCATGCTGATATTAAGAGTAGTAATAAATAACAACCTTAAATTGCCAATCCTTATATTAACATTATATTTTAAAATTCAAGTAGCACACTTTCATCGTTCCTTAGGTAATAGATTAAGCTCCTTCAAACCATGCATGGGACCTGATTTTGGACTTGAGGATGGCAATGTCTTTGGTTTTGATTAGCAGATGGGATCCTTAGGATGGGAGGGATCAAAGAGGGCACTGTTATTAACTTGCAAAATACAATTGTTTTCAGTTTCACAGAAAGGAGGGAAGATGTGTTTAACCTTTACTTTGGAGTATTATTGCTTGAGAACAAAAGACTGATTTTGGAGTTAATGAAGTGAAAAATAAATAGAATTTGTTTCTCTGCCTCTAAATCAGTTACCTTTTCAGTCATTTAATTCAAGTCTTGCACAGGGCATAAAAATAGGACTTGAATAAATAGGACTTGAATTCCTTCAAACCTAGTGAAAATACTGCTGATGAGAAATTATTTAAAATATAGTTAATACAGTAACTTCTGGACACTTAAGCTAATTGGGTTGTGTTTACTATGTGCAATCTGTCCCCTTCACAATTGCTGACTGGCTTTAGCACAGCCACTGATAGCACTGCATTGGTGCTGCACCTTGTCTCCAAAAAATCAGTGCCTCAGCATTTGTTAGTCTCAGAGAATATTATTTCCTGGAGCTGAATTTGGGACAGCCTCTTCCTTCTTGCTCTGTAGTAACCAGATGCCTTTGTTAGACTCCTGTGAAACTGTGTCTGTACTATTTTGCTGTAAGTATGTGAGAAGATATTTTGCTCTAAGAGGCAGCGGTTGCACTTTATTTCACATTAATATGATGGATCATTTAAAGACTTAACAAAATGCTAGAAAAATAAAGCTTACTTTAATCTAGTGGAGTCTCAAATGCTGCCTTCTTATGCCATATCACAGCTTTTGCTAAATACCAGCATTTGAGGCCCTGTCAGCATGTGCTGCCTGCTGGGATGTCAGGTTTGGAGCCCGTGTTTTCACCTGTTATATAATGGCATGTAATTTTAACAGCTGAGTTTATGTAACTGTCGGGAAGCCTGTGTGAGCACTGTCATCTGATTCCATTGCACTGGGGCTGCAGTGCTTGGAAAGAACGATTTGCACACATTCCACTGCTGCTAAGTGCCTCTGATTTCAGCAAAGATAGCTGATTTTGTGGCTTTGAAACCTAAATAAAAGCCATGAATGGGTTACAAAGGAAAAGTGAAGGAATACCAGCAGATGCTGGTGAGTCTGCAGTAGATGTATAAGGAGGAGAGAGGAATTGCAGATGGTGCCATCTGTGCGCAGTGTCCCACTGAACAGAGCAGTCTGAACACACCTCCTGGAAGGGAGGAGGAGCTGAGTTTGCTGTCGAATATCCGGGGGGGGGGTTTAGTTTTTTCTGGGCTTTCCTGACTTTAAAAAGGCAGGAATGGAGCTGCAGCCCTGTGCTCTGCAGTCACAGTGGGTCTGCCCCATTCCCTCAGGCACTGATTGTGTCCCATCCACTGCTGCATTCCCAAACTTTCCTTGGCAGGAAACTCCTGTGCCCTGTTCCCACAGATCTCCCCAGCAGAAACTACCAGGTTTTGGGTTGTTCTTGCCTGCCTGCTTTAAAATTCATCTTGATCTTTGCAAATTCAGCATTTAGTATTATTGAAATATTTACAGAAATTTTATGTTTATTTATGTAAACGTGAAACAAAGGTGGGATGGTGCAATGGATTCTGCTCATTTCTGTAGATGTGAGTGTCCTTTGCTCACCTCTACAGAGCTGATGGAATTCCACAAGGATCTTGAGGCTTGCCCCTGGTTGGGCTATTTTATGTGGCATAAGTGTGGTGGATTTGATCCATCCAGACCATGAAGAATTCCTTGCAGTGCCATTTGGGAAAATGATTGATAAAGGTAGAAAAGAACAAATAAATTGACAGTCTGTTGAATGAGATTCCTAAGAATGAACAGTGATGTGGATGGAAATGTGATAGCACTAGTGATGTTTCTTGAGAGTGATTCTTGGTCCTAATCTTGTTTAATGCTTTTACAGGCAATTCTGGAACAAAGAGTACACTAAAAACTCTGATGATGTTGTAAAGTTGAGAGATTGAAGGTATACAGCAGAATTAGGTGTCCTTGAAGGCTACAGTAAGAGAAATGGGATGAGTTTCATTAGAAAAACTGCATAATCACATATTTGGAGAATAAAATACTCTGCCTACAATTGCAAGCTTGTTGAATGAAGGGGCCTGATTGGGGTGAGCAAGGTAATAGACATAATAATAATAAGACATAACATGGCTCTGAGGAAGGCAGATGTAGCATCATACATCTGGATAAGAGAAGAGTTGAGAGGGCATAAATGCTGTGGTTCAAGGCACTAGTAAAGTTTCCTGCTTGTGTAATTAGAGGAGCTCAAACCAAAACAGGTGCAGAGGATGAATGGGGAGCCTGGCCTCGAGAGAACCCACCAAGTCTGGCTTAAGTTTACCAGTAGGCCAGGAGTTACTGTGATTGATGGCTTGGAGGGCACCAGAAGTAAATGATTCTTCCCCTCCTCTGGTATTTCAGCATTAGGGCAGTGTTGGGCCAGGACCAAGTAAACAGGCCATTAATAAATTTAGATGGAAACTAGAGGAAGGTTGCTGACTATCTGAGCTGGGAGACTTTTCTGTTCCTTCTGCTCTTGGAAAGGACAGCTAGATTCTAGCAGGTGTTAAAGGTGTTCCCTGCTTCAGATTTCCCCTGTTCTTTGGAAAAGCTGGTTTATTCTAGGAAAACCAGAGGAGTTTAATGCTTCTGTCATTGTAACTAACTTTGTAACTAACTAATTGCAACTAACTTTGCCAGTAAACTGTTCTATGGAAAAGAAGGAGCACATTGGGTGGTCAGTGCCTCTCCTTAGCTCTCTGCTGAGCATAAAATGCTGGGGATATTGCAGGAATGTGTGAGAAAAGCCATGTCCATTGATCTCTGAGTGACTCTGCAGTTTTTGCTTGTGGTAAAACAGTGCTGGTGCTCAAGCTCTGGGGTGAGCAGCTTGGGAAGTGGTTGAGATATATCTCTGCCTGATGGATGCTGCTGACTGTAAACTTGGAGATCACATTAATAATTTTGTTTCTTAAAACTCTGATTACTGATGAAAGCTGAAGCTTCTGACCAGATGGGACAACTGATGTGATAAGGCATTCTGTAGGAACATACTTCTCACATCATTTTTGCATAAGGTTTGTGATTTCCATTCAGAACAAAGGAGCCACATTCCCACTAGCAATTTCTCCAGCAATTAGGGCAATTTTATGGAACTAATCTTCACAGAAGCCCCAATAGTATGTGAATAAATATTAAAATGGTTTGGTTTCCTCTTGAAAAAAGTACATATTTTTGAGCTTCCCATCTGGCTTACAAGACACTTGCTAAATAATTTGTGTCAATGTGGCTTTCATGTATTGATCTAAAAATACAAGTGCTAACAACGTCTGTGCTGTCAAGCCCTCTCTGGCTCTTGTGGGTCAGTGAATGGAGCTGGGAGCAGTGATCATTTGGCATTCCAGGATGGATTCAGCACTGTCCCTTGGGAAATGGGGATTTTCAAATGAGCTGATTGTTGCACTCAGCAAAGTGAGCTGAAAAAGCCACAATCATAGAAGTTCCATAAATGCTGAATAGTTCTGGCTGTCCAGTTGGATCTTACACATTGAAATTATTTAAGTGTCTGCTGCAGAGGAGAAAAAACAATACTGCTGCTTTTCAGTGATTTGCCAGGCAATGTTGAAATAGTTGTGCTTTCACAGTGCAGTCACTCCTGTTTGGAAAACAGTTTTAAAAGTAAACCTTTAAAGCAAATTAATTTGCAAACTTTTTTTTGGAATAATATCCAACTACTGCAAGGTGAGTTTAAAATGTATAATAATTTTCAAAGCACCTCATTTGAGAGAATTTATTGCCTGCCTTCTCTCTGGGCTTTAAAAGGCATGTGGTTGTTGATGGGCACAGATTGTGTGCACAGTAAAGATGGCACAGCCATAACATACCCTGCTCATTAAGGGAGGCAGATTGGTTTGACTTGCCTTCATTTGCAGTAAATGGGATCTTTTGATATTGCTTTTATACAACAAGCCCCTGCAATTATTGCATATGAATTTGGGCACATAATGCTGATAGCACCAGTACTTGAAAATGCTCCTAATTCTTGACCTGCTTCTCTTCTTAGTGATTGAATTGAGGGGCTGAAGTAAGGCAGGTCATAAAATGTGACTTTTTAAACCTTACACCATTTTTTTCTGTTAGCAGTAATGGCAGTATTTGCAAGCTTTGTTTTCAATTTGAGGGGGTGGTGGCTTTTTGCAGTGTCTAATAACATGTTTGTGTAAACTGTGTTGCTTATTTCCACATGTTCTGTCTCATGGTGAAGCCAGGCTCATGTTTTTCAATGCCCCAATAGCTGAATATCCAGGTGTCATTTGCAAGTATGGGGGTTCCAAGTGACCACTGTGATTAAAGATTATTCTGTGTAAATGGAATACCCAGCTCTCCCTCTTCAGGTTGTTTTAACCCAAAAGCAAAGACATAGAAATTCCCAATATTGCTTAAAAAATTAAATTAAAGCACACACACTCCCTAAATCTGCTGTTCCTTCCTCTCTGCACCCTAAAGAGAGTCATTTTCTGCATAAGTAAATTTTGGAATGCTTTGTATTTTTTGAGTGAAGAGAAATACATTCCTTGCATGCCTTTCATAGGCAAAGTTTGCATCACATTTAACTATGAACTTCCAGCTATAAATTGGTAACAAACTTTCAGTAACTTATTTGTGGAAGCAAAATACTCGTTCTTGATAAATCAAATGTCATGAGACTCTTAAAGTTTGTAGAGGAAATTTCCATGCTGAGACTTGAACCTCAAGGTTTACAATGTTTGACTTTGCCTCAGTAGCTTTTCTCAGGCACCATCAGCAATATTTGTGTGTACAGCTCATCAAAATGCTTCTTACTTCTGCCCCAAGGATGAAGCAACACAAAAAGATGCTGTCTTGGAAAAATTTTCCCTCTGTCTCAGAAAATACGTAAATGATCCTATTTCCTATAAATGACTGTTGTTATCTTACCATAGCTGTGTACAGAATTATGTAGAGTGAACAGCATTTCCAGAATTCTCAGATCAAAGTCTAGACAGACTAAGGAAATCTGTTTCTCTTGCCTCCTTTCAAAATTCTGGTTTAAAGTGAGGATCCTGATCTCAGCTGCTGCTTTGGTCTTAACAACAGACAACTTGAAACCATTTTAATGTTTGTTTTTCTGGAATCTGGTAACTGTGTCATCAGTGCATGACTCTGCAGCAGGGCAATGTTAATGCAAAGTGTTCTGGGTTTTTTTCTTCCAGTGATGCTACAGCCTTTTGACTATGACCCTAATGAGAAAAGTAAACACAAGTTTATGGTTCAGTCTATGTTTGCTCCAGCTGATACTTCAGATATGGAAGCAGTAGTAAGTATCGAAATTATTTTAAATTTATTTCTTTCTAATTGTAGAATTTTGTAAGTGCTTTGACTGCATTGTTTAAGGGGTGTTGTCAAACCACACTGGAATGGTCCTTGAAAGCTTTTCCAGATTTTCATCTCTGCACTGCAAGGAGTTTTCTGTTATTTTGAGCCCCAGGAATCCTGCACTGAGAGTTCTTGTCTGTGATTCCTTCTTTAGGAAGCTGCTGTCAGTAATGGGATGCCAAGCCATGAAACAAGTAGTTGTAGTTTTTTGTAATATATCCTTCTTTAGAAAGGGCAGCTTAAACCATATATTCTAAGGATATACAGAATATATTCCAAGTCTGTGGCATCAATGTTATGCATCTGCTCTCAGTCTTGAGTCTTCTCTTGAGCAGCTCCTTTTGCAAGATGCAAGAGGATGATTTACAACTATTGTATTTTTCTTTATCCCTACCTGTGTCTGCTGTGGATTTGTAAATGGAAGGCCCTCATAGATTCTGTCCTGTGGATTACAAATGAGAGCAGTAGAAATATGTAGGAGCTGGAGCAGAGAAGGACAAGAGACATAAAAATAAGATGTCAGGCTACAGTAAGACAACCTGTAGAGGAGTAAACCACTATGTCAACTGCTGGGTTTCCTTTATCAGCAAGATTTGCTCCCAGAAGAAGGCACAAGGAAGCTCTCTGTAGCCTAGCTTTTGTTAGCTTGAGAGAACATTCAGTGGTTATTGGGGACACAATGTAAAAAGCAAAAAGACCATTACTCTAAAAGTGTGTGGCTTGTGTGTGCTACTTAAAAACAAAAAAGCCAACCCAAAAATACTCTACAGTAGTCTTTACAATATGTGTCTTCTTCTGAATAGCTTCTTAAAGCTGGGGCACTCTGCAGGTTAATAATTTCCCTTCTGAAGCTGATTTATGGAACTATATTTGTTTAATGGGTTCAAAATAAGATCCAGTGGGAGAAACAGCAATAGTAATAAAATGTCTGCATCACTAGAAAGATAAGTCAGTCTGCCTTTCTTTTGAGCTCTTTAATTTTTATGAGTTACTTTATACCATGACAAATGTTATTCTGCTGGCAAAGAATGTTTTTTAGTACCTAGATGGGCCTTTCAGTTTTCCAAAGCTCTCGAGACTGATAGGATTCCTTTTCCTGTAACACTTTGATCAGTTCTCAGTTTTGTTACCACTCTCCAGATCTCTTCCTATTCTGGATGAACAGGTGAGACCAGTTATGGGAGTACTATAAAGCTTTCAACACTTCACAGGCAGCCAAGGAGCTCGAAATAGATCTGACTTCAGCCCCAGAAGAGCTGAACTACGATTCAGCTGTTTAGGATGAGTTAAATACTACTCCAGCTTGCATGGGCTTAGCCATAATTTGTCACCTACTTGAGATATGCTGAGGAATACCAAGCTACCAGGAGGATGGTCAAAGTGAAGAGGAGCACGTGAGAAGTCCAGGACAGAAGTGTGGACACTTCTTGCTGTTTTTTATTACTGAGAATAAATCTTTTCACTTCAGGGTGACAGCTGATATTGAGCAAAGGTTTATTACTGCTGATCCCTATTAAAAAGGTTGCAAGGAATCTTGTTTATGGCAGACTCCCCAGCTGAAGGGGAGAGAAGGTGTGAGGGGAAGTTATCCCCCTGTATGTAGCACATCTGGTGCTGTTCAGACACTGATGCTGAAAGATAAGGATGTGGAAAACAGGGAGGGAGAGGAACAGTCCTGTATTCATTCCAGTCAGGAAAAAAAGCTCATGTGAAATTGGAAAAGTTTGAATAGGAACTGCACTGGCCAGAGAGTTGAGAACTTATTCTGTGATTTATCTGGGGGCTTGCTATCTTTCCCTTCCCTTGAATTCTCCTCTCCTTTTACTTTTTTTAAAGTAGGCTCATTACTCCCCCTGTCTCTGCTAATTACTCTGATACAGCTCCCAGTTCTCTCATAAATTACCTGTGGAAGTTTCAGACTATTTAGAATGACTTGCTTCATAGTATCTGGTCTGTCTTTATGACACCACTCAGTTTCGGTTTTGATCTCATTTTTCATCCTGTGTGTGGTTAATGGTAGTGTGATAAACACCTGTGGGTTCTTTCTGAGTGAAATGATGTGATTTGTTTACATAATGCACTGCATTTCCAATCTGCCTGATTGTACTAATATGTTTAATGTGAAATTAATATTAACTTATTCCAGTGGAAAGAAGCAAAACCAGAAGAACTCATGGATTCGAAACTTAGGTGTGTGTTTGAGCTACCAGCAGAGAATGATAAGCCTGTGAGTATTTTCAGATGCATATTGAGTGATTTGACTTAATACCACAGTAAATCCTGTCAAATGGCATGGTTGTACAGACAGCTGTATAAGCACAAGACAGAACCCTCTGTTTCACTGCCTGATGGCATCACACTTTAAAAACACAATGTAAACTATTTACAATCTTGGTAATCCTTGGTGTAACTAACAGCCAGTTTAAACTTCATAAATGCAACAGTAGCACAAAGCAATTTTTGAGTTGATCAGTTTTCATTTAGTGAAAGGTCACAGGATAAAGAATACTTTTAAAAAAAGTGCTGATTGCTGGTTGTGA
The DNA here is from genome assembly GCF_963513975.1 of Fringilla coelebs. Taxonomy (NCBI): domain Eukaryota; kingdom Metazoa; phylum Chordata; class Aves; order Passeriformes; family Fringillidae; genus Fringilla; species Fringilla coelebs. The sequence goes on from NC_140044.1 coordinate 3,157,283, forward strand.
AGCTCAGAGTTTCTACTGAAGCAGTTATAGTCATCAGCAATATAAATTTCACTGCCTGTCCAACACTTCCTTAGTACAACTCTGATTTTGTCAGGTGAATTGATAGAAAACTGATGAGGAAGACACAAATGGAGTTAGGAATTATATTGAAATTGTTATCTGTAATATTGTAGGATCCTTTCTTGTTAGGGTAATAGCCATGATAATTTGTAATGCAAATATGTATTGTCCAGTATAAAACTGATAATGGATTGAATAAACTGAAAAGTGCTTCCTCGTGTGCAGGTACTAAAGGCACAGTTGTTCTACCTTGCACTGAACAGCCTGTATCTAGGATTATGTCATTGGCTGGGGGGAGGTTTGATTTTATGAGAGACCCTTCCTGAAGTTCAGAGCATGGGGGAGATCCAAAGGCAGGAGAAGGGAGCAGGGTTGGGAGATCTGAACTTTGTTTCCCAGCTTGGGTTGCACATTCCTGCATCCCCACAGAAACCCAGAACCAGAGAGAGGGGACAGCCAGGAGTGGGGTGTGAAGGGGGAGGGAGCTGCAGACTGTCCTGCTCCTGCAGTGGCTGCTTGTGCTGTGCCTGGGGAGGGGAGGGGGGGAGACCATTGGTTGTGGGCCTGGTTTAGGGACATTTCTGTACATGCAGAGTCTGAAAAGTCAAGGTCATTCTCTCTTCACATACTGCTGCTGATCTGATGTTTTGTGGGATAGCAGTAAAGTTACAGAAAGCAAAATGTTGTTTATTTCTTTTGATACAGGCACGTGTCAGGTGTGCACAGACAATTTTACCTGATTCTCCTCCTATGTATCAGGTGTGTGGTGTGGTGTTAATAACTAACCAAAAATCACTCTATCCTTTTTTAACAGCATGACATAGAAATAAATAAAATTGTATCCACAACTGCAACAAAGACAGATTCCTCTGTAATGTCTAAATCAATAAGTTCTTCTTTGGATGACACTGAAGTTAAGAAAATAATGGAAGACTATAAGAGGCTTCAAGTAGAAGTTCAGAGGTTACGGGAGGAGAATAAACAGTTTAAGGTAAAGATTGCTGTTGTTTTCTTTTCAGATTTACCCCTTTCCTGAAAAAGAAGCTTCCATCTTAAAGGTTTGGTTACCTGACCTTAGCACAATATTTTACTACTGTCTATAAAGTAAAAGATAATTCAGGTTTCTCTGTAAACTCCGAGAAGGTGCTGAAATCAATGGTTCCTTTGAAAGGAGGCACAAGTCATGCAGTCACAGAAGGAGATTGGGTAGCAACCCAGAGGAGTGAATTCCCCCTCTTCTTTCTTTTCCCACTTAATTTCTCAGTCTGAATTAAGCATTCAGTGTTGGACTTGGCCCCTTCTCCCAAACCTTGGGAGCTTGAGGGCAGTGTTGTGCAAATACTGAGTGTTTCAGTAATTGCACCTGTAATGTGCTGCTGAAATGGCCAAATTAAGACAGATGAATGGGAAATGGGCTTCCTGTCATATCCAGCACATGGCTGGGAAATCCAGTAATTGAGAAGCCTTTATCACTCTGCTGAAAAATTCTTTTTACAGTAGCTTGACTTGCTGTAAGTGTCTACTTCCATAGATATCAGCACCAAGGAAAGTGTGGATGCTGTGACTCTTGCAGCCCAGTGAAAGGAGCTCTGTTCTCTCAGCTCTGATGCTGCTTGGCTGGCTGATGCATGCAGGAATTCTTGAAAACAGTTTTGTTTTGCACAGAAATAATGTGTGTACATAACAGACATGGCCCTAACTTCTCCTTGTGTTCTTGTTTTGCCATGACTCAGTACTCTTAAGTTCTGTATGATTTTATTTATTTTTTTTGCAAATTGGTCTTGACTAAACACTCTGCAGGAACTATCTAGAATTGAGCTGATGTCTTACAGTGACATCCCAGATTCATGAGCTCTTTGTCCCTTTGTGGAGTGTTAAAAACACCTGTAAAATATCAGAAAGCAATGCTGAATTGCCTGCTACCAGGTGCTGTCAGTGTCAGGCTGGAGTCGCTGTCAGAAGGAAATTAAAATATTTTAAATGAAACTTTGTTGTTTCTATATAAAGCGTGTTGTATTTAAACAGCATTTTATTGTTTACAAAAGTCAGTTGTCCCCATTCAGAATTAGAGCAGCAGTGAGGTATTGGATACCCTGTGACTTTCAATTAGTAAATAAATTAATTAATAGAAAAACAAGTTCACCTTCAGATCGTGTAGGTGCCCCTTTAAATTCAAAAGTGAGAAACACTGACATACCCCATGCCCTCTGAACTCCACTTACCTGACAGTTTTGAAGACTGCAGTAACTTTGATTACAATTTTGTTTCTTGAGTATTTTTTTAAGTATAGACTGGAGACTTTTGCTTTGATGCCTTATACTTTTGCACTATAATACTGTATCACATTAAAAAGTCTAACACTGTTGCTTCAGCGGGACACAGATTAAGTCACAAAAGACTCATTTTCCCTCTCCTGAAGCTCTCTGAGTGTGTGTGTGTGAGTGGAGTGTGCTAACACACAGCTGTGCTGCACAACAGCTCAGGGAGAGCTGAGGGGAGCATCATTCCCCCCTGCAACGAGAATATCTGCTGGTGTTGCTTTGTTTTATCTGTTGTCTCATCTTTAAATCAGGTGAGCTGCCAAATTCCTATTAAGAAAATATCCTAATTATTGCCATTAGGTTCATGTCAAAACGTCAGCATTAATATGGTGGGGAAACTGATTTCCCTTCAAAGGCTGGAAGATCTGCTTGTGACATCTGACAGGGAGTGAGGAGTGTAATTGCCTTGGCTTCTGAAAAACATGCAACTTCATCTTAGGTGCTGTTGGGGAAAATGTTTCTCAGTATAACTTTCTTGTTACAGAGCAAGAAAAGCACCTTCGTGGCATTTCCTCCGTCACTTTTCTGAATTTCTGGAGCCATCTCTAGGCTTTGGTTCTTCAGTGCTTCCCCACTCCCTTAGCAGGACAGAACTTCCAAGAGCATCTGGCTTTCCCTTCCTGCCTCACCACCCTTCCTTCTCAGGGTCATTCAGGACAGAGCTCTAACTTAGCTGTAAATTTGCTTTCACCTATTCTATAACACCCACCCAAATAAATATGAGAAGGGTGAATATGTAAAGCTTTTTTTTTTGTAGAGATAATCAGTCTTTCTTCCTTTAGGAAGAAGATGGACTGCGGATGAGGAAGGTACCCCAGACAAACAACCCAATATCTCCTTCTGCAGCTGCTGTCAAGGACGAAGGGCTCAGCTCCAGACTACTTGCTTTGGTGGTTTTGTTCTTTGTCTTTGGTGTAATTATAGGAAAAATAGCCTTGTAGAGGCAGCATGCTGGAAATTGTAAATTGGTTTGATGGTTCTGCCATATCATTGGATTAAATTTATTCATAACAATGTTTAAAAAAAAATTAATGTATGACATCTCACAGGTCTTGCCTTTAAATTACCCCTGCACAAATACTATGTAACATAATCTAGAAAGTTCAAAATGTATGGTGAGGGAATGAATGAAAGAGAAAATGCTTCAATGATGAAGGGGGGAGAAAATCCTGATTTAACACTACAATGGAATATTGTATATGTCATTTTAAACATTCTTAGGCCCTGGTACATGTTGCTGGATTACCTCTTTTTAAAAAAAAAAAAGAAAAAAAAAAGGAAAACTAGAAAAACCTCTTCCTCCACTGCTGGAGCTGGCCCTAGGGATGTTTGGAGCTGGGTTAGGCAGGAGGTGTTGATAACTTCTGTAAAATACGTTAATCCACCATTCTGCTCATGAATTTAACAGTTTCTGTCAGTGTCTTCAACTCTGTGCAAGTTACCAATTTCTTGGCACTTAAATGAGTAGTGAGAAGCTGCAAAGCCTTGGGTGTGGCAGCACTGAGGGAGCTGGGCAGCACCGAGGGGCTCGTTCAGAATAAAGGTCAATGCCTTGTTCTCACCAAGGGACCAAGCTACATTGCTGTTGGTTCATTTAGTTGAATTAAAATGTTATTCAGAGATGTTTAATGCATATTTGACTTATTTAATGTATTTCATCTCATGTTTCCTTATTATCACGAAATTGACTAATTCTGTGTGGTATGAAAAGGCGCCTGTTCAAAGCCAGTGACGAGAACTAAAAATTTGCTGCTGTAGTGGTGCAAGATTCTTCTGCCTCCTGGTGTTTTGGGCACTACACCATTGTTGGGAGTTTTGATCATCTGAGCATTGGGGAAATAGTGGTCAGGAAACTGTTTTTGTATGTAAATAAGTCTATTTAGGGGAGAAACAAAAATATCAGTAGTAAACTAGTCCTATGCCGTCAAAAGACCAATCTTGTTTGACTATGTAGCATCTTAAAAAAAAAAAAAGAAAAAAAGAAAGAAAAGAAAAATTAAATAAAGCCCCCAAATTAATGTTTCCTTTGTTACTTTTGTCCTGTTCTCACAGTTTTAGAGGTGGGGAGGAAACAGTGTTCTCTTGTCAGCTTTGTTCATGGCATAAGGAAACTTGCAGTCTGATTTCAGGGTGAATTTCTTTTTTTTCCAGACTAATTTTAATATCAAAGCAAACCATCCCATTGTGAGCCTGACACACAAAAGTTGCTCAGAGTCACCATGCTGAGGTACCAGGTCACATCCCACTTTCCAGGTTAGTTGGGTTCAGGAGTTCAGACACTTGACAGCACCGTTAGAATAAGGAGGTTTTGTTTCTAAGCTTCCTTTTACCACAAGGTGTATAAACAAACTCAATGTGTTTTAACATGATGGATTCAGTAGATTAAAGAGTTTTTGAGCAGGTAAATTCATATCTATTCTCAAATGGTAGACCCAGAAACATTCAGTGGCAAAATTTGTTGTAGCATATTACAAGATGAAGCTGAGTCTTTTACAGATGACTTCTGTCATTCCTTCCCTATTCCTGGGATTCTGTGAGAGCTGTGGGGGCTGCAGCCTGTCTGCTGCACTCCTTGACCTTTATGTTTGTCCCACTTGTGTCTCAAGGGCTTCCCCCTCTGCAAGTGCAAATAAGTGAAATTTTATGTAAGGCTTAATAAGAAAAATAGTTGGGGAAAAAAAACTTGTAATTGGTGTGTTCAGCTTGTGAACATGAGTCTGGAAGTATTTCTAGGAGATTCAGTAGAAAAGAGAGGTGTATTTTTAGCATTTTAAAGTGCTGGTGCCTTGTCTGCTCAGAGGGAAGGGACAGAGCCACTGCAGCCTGGCTGCAAAGGGCAGGGCAGGTGGGAGATGAGCTGGAAAGGACAAAGCAGGGAGTTTGTGGGACAAATTGGGCAGGATTGATACAGAAGATACTGCCTGGGCAGTAGAAGCTGAAGAAAACTTTCTAATGAAGCATTCTTTTCAAAAGGCAAGGTTGTGAGTGATACTGCAAAATTAATTTTCATGGCTTTGAAGAATATATTTGAGAAAACCTTTGCTGAAGGGAGACTGAGATATGAAGTAGATTTTTTTAAGTGGCTGTAAATATCTTGTTCTCTTATCAGAATTTCTGATTCATTTTGAAAAAAATAAGTTTTTTTGAGAGTCCTTTGTTCTGCTTAAAAACAGCCTAAAAGTGGTTGGTTTAAAAAAAAAAATCCCTATCTTTGTAGGATAAAGGGGGAGGATTTCAGGTTTAAACTGGTCTCCTGTGAGGATATCTGGAGTAATGTTCCAGGCAGTTTTTACACCCAGTGTAAGATACCACAGCTGCCTTTGCTGGCCCAGGGCAAAGCCAACAGCAGCTCTGTCCTCCCCCAGTGCTCAGCAGTGACTTCTTGGTGATCTGTGCCAGCCTGGAACTGTTCATGAGCAAAGCTGTTCCTGGACTTTGCACTCTGGGATCATAATGAGGTCCCAGAAAACCTTCTCATGCTTTTCCAGAACCTTCAAACACTGAGCAAGGAGACCAGGAGAGGATTTCAGTGTTGGTAACATCTGTAACCCGCAGCTGGGCTGACCCACACCATCAGTCCTAAACAAGACTCTTGATTTAACTGCTTGTATTTTGGAATTTAACAAAATCCTGAGTTTTTCCCTCACCATTTTTCACAAGAACCTGAACACAGTAGCCCTGAATAGTCTGGGTAATGCTTTGCTTTGCTGAGCTTGAAATAAAGTCATGGATCAGGGGAATTCTCAGTCCCTGTTTGACCAAACCTGTCTTTCATAGGCAGTAAAGAGAAATCTTAAGGATTTTTTTTTCTTCCAAGGTTCCTAAAAGGCCAGTTTGTAGATAGAGTGCAAATATAGATTGGAGGGATATTCCTAAGCCACCTGGCTCTTTTTGTAAGTTGTTCCTTTCGTGGCAACACAAGAGCAAATGTTCTCATGAAGTATTCACAGAAAGTGAATTATTCTGAAGGACATTGTATATCTTAGGAAGTTGTGCACAAAATGTAGAGTTTCTAAATAAGAAAATTGTCTGGGGTCCTCACACAACATCAGATATTAGAAACCTGTGATTGATTCATGGTAGTAGAAATCAAGTTATTACTTATCTAATTATTGTCCTTGCTGTTACTTTAAGATGACCACTTGCACATTTATTGTTGATTTTTGTAACACCCAGTAGAGGCTGCTTGGTGCACTCTTTGGGCGAATTTGGGATAAACAGATACGTGAAATATCTTGAAGCCTCGAGCTGGGAAACAAACGGAAAATGGTTTCTTCTATTTTTATGTAGTTCTCCACAGCTTAAAGCAAATACTCCGTGCATGGATGATCATAACTATTGCTGTGCATTGGCAGTTGTCAGCTGAGAATGCACAGCTGGAACAGCTGCATGTGCAAGCCAGGAGCTGCTCAGGTTACTGGGGAGTAGCCTGGGGGCTGAAGAGCAAGATCATGTCATGTTGTTATGTTGAGGGGGATTGATGTACCATAATGTCATTTTCTAAAAATACAGGATTGTAAAGCTCAATGGTGGTGTTACCTTTTCCTCCTGAAATGCTGTTAGCGGGATAAAGTTGGAACTTCACTTTGCAATTCACTAGAATTTCTTTTCATCAATAAACTATGAAGGGTTTGTATCTGCTGCACATGTGAACTTGCAATTCTTGTCAGCAATTTTACATCGTGGTGTGCACAAGGAATGGATCATTTATCTCTTGGCATACTTGATGTTGCATTGCCAGTGGAAGAAACTGTCATCCCTTTTCTTCAGAAAATGGCACTTATGTCTCTCCAGTAGAATGTCCTTAATTTTCAGGCACAATAGTGGCTTCACTGTAGTGCTCTTAACTTGAAACTATATTTCTCTTGCCCTATGTGATGTCCTGAAATTCCACATCCTGAGTTCTGTTTTCTGTATAAAGTAAGTGAGGAAAAAAGCACCACCAAAAATCCCTCTGCTTGAAATTAAAGCCCCTGTAAAATAACACTCTGAGGCTCCTGTTTGTTGTGGCTGGGTCACAGCTGCACTGGTGCTGCACCAGTGCTGCATTGGTGCTGCACAGAGCCTGGACAGCCAAGGTTTGGGAATGGGGAAGCATCCCTGGCCCAAATCCTGGAGTGAGCAAGTGGAGAAGTGACAGGTGGTGAGTGAAATTCAGTTTATGTGTTCGGGATTTGGAGAAGATCAGCTTCACAGAATAAAGTAATTGTGTTTCCACTGCTCAAATCTGCTTAACTATAAAAGTTGGTTGATTAATGGGTTGGGTTTTTTTATGGGATAAATGAAGATTATTTTTAAAATAACACAAGTGGAGCCAGCTAGGAATCTTGCACGTGGTACTCCACTGAGCACACACCTGCACACTTGCTGAGTGACTGTGTGCCTGTCACTCACTCTGCCATTTCCTGTGGCTTCAGTTCCTGTTCGAGAACTAATTTCACATTTGTACTTGAAGAGTAAAACTTTAAAACCTTTATTAACTTCCACGTAGCTCTCTTTGCCTCCCAGTCCAGGCCTGAGTTTGTGCTGAAGCCTCCACAGAGTGAAAAGTACAAAAGGGACACGGGGTCTGTGAGCACAGAAACGAGGCTGCTTTTCCTTGGAGTAAACTTGAACTTTGGATCTTTCCTCCTGTGATCTGTCATTAGAAAATGGCCTTTTCCAGAGAGAAAACAAAAGAAGTTAAGAAAACAAATGAATTAAGAAGAAATAATTGAAGCTGTGTGTTACAAGTTGACATTATACATCTGGCATTTCTGTTTATGTTTCTGCATTGGTACATTTCATTCTGATTTAATAAGTTCCTAATTTTGTGGGGGTTTTTTTTCAAGATTCTGAAGTGCCTATGAAGAACAGCCTGTAGTAAAGTATTGTTCCCAGTTTAGCTGTACTTCATTTTTTTAATCAAATCTTTTTCTTTAGTGGATAAACTCACAAGATTAGAAAAGCCTCTTGAACTCCCTCATGTTTAGTTTGGCAAATGTCCCACACACAATTACCCACAGAGAGCTACTTTTAAAAGACCCTTATTAAGGCTGTACAAAGTCAAGCACTCAGGAGGTAGGAAATGGCAGAACCAGGTTTGTGCTCTGTGAGCTTGCGGAGTACATTGCAGTGTCTGATTATTTTGGTGATCAAAAACTGAGCTGACACTGCTCAGAAATTGTCCAAAACTGCCCAGCTTTGTGTGCCTGGACTTGGAGAACCCTAATTTCTCTGAAGTTATTTGTAAATAGGTATTTAAAAGTTGAACTTCCAGTGTGACACTGTGGTGTTGGATGTAACCCATGTGCGTGCTGGGGGAATTCTTTGTGTTCTGTGTGTGGATCCCCGTTCTTGACCTGAGCTCCTGGCGTGGGGGGGAGGAACTCGGAGCTGAAGCAGCAATTTCTGTTTCCACATTTCACTGGGAGGCCACACACAAGTGTGATTGGAGCCAGGAATCTCTACCTCAGTGCTGAGCCCAAAGGAGCATTTCTGTGGGGGCTGGAGGCTCTGCTGCCCAATCTGCCTCCTGCTCTGTTCTGCCTGAGCTGTCAAATCTCACTCCATTCCCTCCCTCAGCGCTTTGGTCCAGGCCAAGTCATCCTTGTTCCTTCCCTGCTCCTTGGCAAAGAAACTTTGTTCAGCCGAGCATCTTTAATGGCTTTTCTTCCCTGCTGCCTCTTTTCCATCTGGGTCTCTCTTCCCATCACCCTTCCAGGCCTGCTCTTCCCTGCCTGCCTGTGGCAGCCTCTGGCCCAGGGAGCCCCGGGCTGCCTGGCAGGGCTCTCCCTGGCATGGAGGCTCCTGGTGCCTTTCCCCATCCCACACAGCCACTCACCTGCTTCCTCTTTGTTTTCTCTTCCTCTTCAGTCCCTGGGGAGTTTGGAGCAACAAGCCTTGTCACCCACCTCCTTTCTGTCTCCAGCTTCCCCCTGCTGTTCCAGTGCAGTGGATTTATTTATAGTGTGGGACAGACTTTGATATTCCATCTGGATCGTTTCTCAAACAAAGCAGTAGCACAATGCTGTAAACGTATCCAAAAGTGCTTCAGATTTTTTTGTTTCATTTTATCTGGGAAATCTAGAATGCAAAAATGCATTCTGAGGTATTTTAAACAGGGAGGCATGAAGGTGGTTAATTGCAAAAATAAGTTACTGTTAATTGAGATGTGGGTCAGAGCCGGGACTGTTTGTGTGGCAGACTTGGCTCACACTTTAAACTTCTGCACCTGCTAAAGAAGCAGAAAATTGGAAAGGCAGCTTGTCTGAGGAGATTGTGATATTAAAGAAGGTACTGAAGGCTCAGTCTCAGTGCAGGAAGCCAGAAAATTGTTTGAGACTTGGGAAATAATTTTTTTTTTTAATTTTGGAGTGGTTAAAAAATAATCACTCTTTTAAAAAATTTTTCTAAGAGAAGTGAATGTGGAAGAGCTTACTAAGACACATGTGCCTGTTACCATCTACTTCTAGCACACACTGGCTTGGGTTTTCCTCATGTATTTATTTGTTTTGTGATGGAAAGGAATCCAGTAGTCAGGATTAAAGCTCCTGGTCTGTATCCTAGACCTGTTTTTCTGAAGCAGTGTTAGACATGAAGGATGAAATTATTTGGTTTGTCTTGTTTATGCCAGATAAAGATAAATGAATGTCAGAAATGAGGTTGGGATCCTGATTGCAGTGGAGCTCAGCAAACAGCCATGTGAGCTGCTAATAAATTTAATTGGTGCTTCAAAAGGGCATAGCTGAGCAAATTTCATATCAGATCTGGAAGTGGGGAGGAAATTAGATGAAAAACTGAAGTAGAATTGACAGTTTTCTAAGTGAAAGGTATTAAATGGCCAAAAAAACAATAATTTTGCAATTGAGAAGGGGGACAACTTTGGCAAACAGCCCATCCTAATTCAGTGATGAAATGAGGGGAAAAATTAGATGGAAAGTAATATAAAACAAATAAGAAAAAGGGAAGCAGACAGCAATCCATTCAAAATGGGAGTTAGGAAATGTAGAAAATAAGGAAAGTACAACCCAAAGGAAAAGAAGAATGTGGGTTGGAGTTCTTGGAGCAGGTGATGAGGAGCTGAAGTTCAGAGGAAATCTGCAATAGGAAAAGAACTGTTAAGAAATAGATGCAGGAGATAAAACCTAGGGATGATGTAAGAGAACTGGAAAGGTGATGTCATTCCTTAGCAATGCTCAGGATTAAAAATTACCAGTTTTTAATTTAGAACCCAAAAACCTTGATCAGTGTTTGCAAGGGAGGAGCCTGGGGCAGTGTCTGAACTGCTGCTGGGAGTGGTCAGTGGCTCAGGACAGTGGAACACCGTGGAAAGGGATGGAAAAGGAGATTGATGTTCCTGATGGAGCTTGGTGTAAGTCCTCTCATTCTGTCTTTTGGGTTCCAGTTCTCTTTGGGATCAGAGTGAGCTGGGTCTGTCAGGGCCCTGCAGAGCTGTGTGTTCCCTGACAATCACACACTGCTGCAGTTCAGAGAGAACCACCATGAAATGGTTCTGGGATGCCCAGAGAAGGGTTCTGCAGGGACCTGGCAGATTCTGTGGTTCCAGATCACTGAAGAACACAGGCACAAAATCACTACTGATGAAACATTACAGAAATATCCATAGCCAGGACCAGAATGAATAACAGCTCCATGCACATTCCCAGTGCAGTCCCAGGGTAAAAGCCTAATGAATACGAATGTGTTCTTGTTTTTAATTACTGTTAGCTGTAAGTGATTATCCTTCTGTATGTCTCAGCTGGGAGAGTTGGGAATTTTGGATGCAATTTGAATATTTACATTCTACAAGAGAAGCTGAGTAATTGGAATGGATGCAAAAAATATGATTCAGAAATTACTGGTGGAGTGTGAAAATGCCTTAGAGAGGGTGAGAGAAAACTCAGTTGGCTGAGTTTTTCTACCAGAATTGAGACTGTCTTGATTACAGTGCACTAGTACCTTCACAGGCAGAAAATACTGCACACTGCAGCTCTCTGATCTTAAAAAGCAACACGAGAATCACCAACTGGCAGTCAAAGCCAGGCAAATTCAAATTGGAAAAAGGCACAAATTCTTAAGAGAGAATAACTGTGTAATTTAGGAATGTGTCTTCAAAAACTGTGAACAGAACAATAAAAGTTATGATATTTATGCAAATAGCTCTTCTGTGGGTTTTTTTCCTCTCAGAGGTGTCCTTAGAGGGGGGAAAAGGACAAGAAGGCTCCTGATGAGGTTTCACAGGGCAGTTCAGCCAGCAGAGCAGTGGGGCACTGGTGCTGCTGGAGCCAGTGGTGCCTGAGCTGCTGCAGGGCAGAGCCTTCCAAGGGCTTGTTGCTGACATTGCATAAGTGTGTGATGGTGTTTCACACCACCTTAATCCCATCCCCACCTGGAAAGGATCTGTGGCCTTGTAAGAGCTGTTACACCATGCAGGGCCTGGACACTTGTTAAGTTTAATCCATTTTGGTGCCATGTCAATGAAAAAAAGTATCTGCACACAACTCTGATTCATGGGGGTAAACGTAGGGCAGGAATTGCCTTGTCCCTCTTCCACCCACACTCCAAAGGCAGCACAAGGCTGTTCCCTGTTCCTGCCAGGGGCGTCTGTGTCCTGCAGAACAGGTGCCTGTGCTGATGGGAGCCACAGGAGCCTTTCCCTGGGCTGTGGTGAGCACAGTGATGGGAAACTCTTGAAAGAAAAGTTCTGCCAGTGTGTGGCTTACAGGAGGTGCAGCTGAGCTGCCCAGGACTTGCCCAGTTCACAGCATCCTAATGGGAACATCCCCAAGGAGACACCACCTCCTCTGAGATCACTTCAGCTGCCTGTGGATCTCCATGCAGCAGCAGGGAACAAAGCACGACCAACAAGACTGGAAATAAGATTTGCCTGCTGAAGTCTCCAGGGATTAGGGAGGGAACCCTAGGCAAGGCAGCCAAGCCTGGCCCTTTTGTGTATCACCTTCAAGTAGAACTGTTTACGTGCATGACTAATATTGGGTCGTGCCTGGAACATGTGAACATGCTGACAACATTTATGTCACAACTGTAATGCATTTAATAAGCTTCTCATTTGAATTATTAATGTACAGATCCCCCCAAAGTATTTTTGTGTTATTAACCCCATAATTTATCTAAGTACAAGCTGCAAGTTCGTAAATACAGCATTAAGAAGGTGGCTATTGCATAGCTGCTTTAACAAAATATCTTTTGTGGGTAAGATATATAGGCTTATTTGGAGAGGATTTAGCTGCTGGAGAAGGGCTTCTCGAGGAAGTTACATGATGCTTAGCTGCAGCAGACAGGGAATATAATTTCATAGTTTGTCCTGCTTGTCAGTAGGAATCAGTTTGACCTGACTGTGCTGTCTGATCTGAGCATCTCTTCAGCTCATTGTTCACCAGAGGCAGATTTATAAAACATCTGTACAGGAATGAGGCTGGAAGTGACATTTTAAGAGGAGAGCTGGATTAACAACTGCTGTGCCAGTAACTGCAAAGGAGGCAGTGGAAATGCATGGCCTGAGAGGGCTGGTGAGGGATCTTTCCCTTCCCACGCTCATGGTGACGGTGCCTGTGCCAGGCATGGCAGCAGTGACACGGGGACAGTGCTGATGGCTCAGAGCCAGGCCAGCACTGCACTGGAGAGCTGGGTAACACAGCAGGGATGCAGTGCTGCAGCCAGGGAATGCTGAGGCTTGGAGCTGTGCATAGAAGTGTTTTCCATCTACTGTAATCTATGCCCGGGGTCAGGTGGAAAAGTTGAGCCCTCTGTGAGGGCTGTTCAGGGCATCTCCAAGTGCAAAGAGTGTTTGTGGGTCCCTGTGTGTGACATACACAGGCAAAGTGCAGAAAATATCTGTAAACTGCAAGAGGCATGTGAACCGTGCCCTTCTCAAGAACACTTGCTGACTGTTTATTGCTGACTGACTCTGCAGATTAAATTTGCATGAACAGCAAAAAGGAGTGTGATGGGAGGGAACTTAACCTCAAAGAAACTCAGCAGCCAACACTTCGGATGTTTGAATTACATCTGAATCAAGCTCTTGATTAAATCTTAGCAATGTCAAAAGCTCAAAGCAGCAATTTTAATTGATGTCACTTTTTCCCCCCCTCATGTTGCTAAATTATCTGTTGCAATGTGCAGTGCATCCGTGTCAGTACATTAAATTTGCACGCAAAGAGGGGAGATTAGGCAATAAAGCCACAGGACAAACAGTGTAGAGTCAGGCATATCTCCTTGGCTTCATTCACTATTGGGTGTTTTTAAAAAGTGTTTCCAAATCTGAGTAAAACTGATTCCAGATGTGCTCATTTGAAGGACATAAAAATCACGCTAGCACCAAGATTTATCTGAATTCTGCATTGTACCTGAAGAGATAACTAGTCCCATCTTAAAAACAGAAGTGCTATAAACAATAAAAACGCCACAGGCAAAGGTTTTAGTGCTTCGATCCCGTTAGCATCCTTTCTTCCCACATATTTCAGACTAATGTAGTTGGAGAATTCCTCTGAGGCTGCAGCACACTGGATCAGAGGGGCCTGGTAGGACGTGGGTCGCTTGTCGGGGCGGTCGGGGCTGGAGCCGTCCGTGGGCCGCTCCCCGATGTAGAGGAGGCTGCGCTCCTGCGTGTCCTGCTCCGTTTTGAACAGTTCGTACTCGGTGTGGGGCAGCTTGATGCCCAGAGCCAAACATCCGTTCGTGGGTGTTATATCCTGCTCCACGCCAGCGCTCCAGGAGCCCGCCAGCCCGCAGCTTCCCGGTTCCGAGGAGTTGAGCATCACTACCGTCACCTGGTCCATGGGCGTCACCCGAGCCTGGGTGACTTTAAAAGCCAGCTCGGTGCCGCCCCGCACCTTGGAGGACGGGATGCCCTGGCTGTAGTGCCCGGAGGCGTAGATGGTGAACGTGGGCTGCCTGCAGAGCGGGTCGGAGTAGTGATAGTAATGCCCTTCCCAGGTGTGGTTGTTGCCGTGGAATGTGAAGTACCTGGTGAGGAAGAGCACGGCCGGGCGGACCTCGCAGTGGGTGCTGACCCAGCTGCCGCTGAGCTGCATGGGCAGCGCGGCTCGGGCGGGCAGGATCGGGGGGTGGTGCTCATCGGCCCTGGAGATAATCCCGCACGCCGGGCAAGGGTGCACGTGGTGCTGCAGGAGACAGAAAATAACAGTTCTGCCGACTGGAAAGCAAAAAACAAAACAAAACAAACCCTTCCAGAATATTTCAAAAGCTACGACTCCCCTCGCCCGCAGCAGGGTGCGGAACTGCGGGGAGCTTGGCAGAGGCTGCCGAGCAGATTAAGGGGATAAAGCGCTGCCCTGCTCTTTGCTATTCTGGTAGCCGAAGGACACCGGGCTGTGCCCTGCGGCCGCTCCGGGCCGGGGCTGCTGAGGACAGCCCGGGGAGGAGCCCGGGGCAAGGGCAGAGCCGCAGCCAAGACAGGGAACGCTCCCTCGGACATCCAGGGTGCTCCCCATCCGTTTCAGGGCGAGCTGGGTGAGCATGAGGCGCTGGGCAGTGCCAGGACAGGACGCCGCAGGTGCTGGCAGTGAAGGAGGCTGTGACACCTGGCCGTGGGGAGCTCTGCGGCTGCAGCACCTCCGGGACAGCCCAAGGTGTTCTGCCTCCCCCGAGCCTCGTTCCTGCCCCTGTTCCCACATCCCGGGATGCGGGGGAGGAGCGGGATAAGCCGGGAGGGGAGGGAGGGGGACGCGGGGATTTCCCAGCAGCCAGAACGGGGTAAGGAAACTCGGGGACCCTCTGCAGAAGGAGGCCCTGACCTTCGCTTCCCCGCCGGTGCAGAGCTCTGAGTCAAACCAGCCCTGCCCTGAGCCGCTGCCAGCAGGGGTTTTGTGTAGCTTGGAAATTTTTCTTGTACTTCATATATCACAACTGATTTATTTTTAAATAAGCAGGGTTGGAACATTATATAATTTTCTAGAACACGAGCTAATCTTTACTGAACTGTCATAGGCAAGAAGGTTAAATAACTCCGTAGTTAACTGTAGGGTGGGTAATTTACATGCAAGTTGATTGGAGTCTACTGTAATTTAGTCATTTTCAGCTTGCTTTACTGCTACTGTCACAGTAATGAGTGCTGACAGTACACAGTACATTATGGCTAAATAATCCCAGAAGTTGGCAAATATATATGCTCTCCTTAGGCAGGAAATTCTTTGATAATGAAAGGTAATTTGGGGAGAATGGGTTTCTTTAAAACAGATATAAATTTAAGGCGAAAAGAGTGATATTTTCAAAAAGAGAGTTAAAAAATAATTTCTGACATAGCTGTGTAACTCACCAGCACAGGCAAATGGATGTCAGTTCACAGAAAATAAAAATTTAAAAAAGGAAAAAAAAAAAAAAAAAGAAAAGAAAAGAAAGAAAAATCCTGTGCCCAATAAAATTATCACTATGGACATGGAGCCAAAACCCTTACTTGCTTAAACCAGTCGTGTGAAGTTATTTCTAATGTATGGCAGCTTCTAATTATGGCCAAGTGGTGACATCATGTGCGGGTCCATTGGAGAGCTGTTGGCTGATTAATTACAGGGCTTAATTCAGAGAGTGAATTTCAGTATCTTTAGGTTTGGTTTTAAATTAACTTTTAAAAGTGTTTATGTTTACCATCTGGTTTTGCTCATATATATGGTTTTGGCCCAAGATAATACAAGTTTAACCAGTTTGAGAATGTTACTTTTGAGAGGGAGAGGAGTGTTGCTCTGTGTTTTTCAAAGTTCAGTTGGTGTGGTTCAAGGTGTGGGGAATTGCTGCCCCAAAATAATTTTTTTCTCATTTATTTCCCTTCTATCTGGCAAAGTTCAGAGAGGTTTTTTCACCACCATATTTCTGATTTGATCAGCTTCGATTCAGATGGAAAGCTGCTTTCTTGGGAATAAACTAAGTTGCTATAAAACAGAATAAAAGGCAACCAAAGTCTGCTGCTCAGTTTTATGTATGTCAAAAGGGAAGTCCGATTCCGGTGTAATCACATTATTGTACTGGGGGCAAGTTCCTGTGCTACTGGCATTGCGGCAAGGGCTGAAGAGTTAATGGCAGATCCCTTGTTCCCCTCAGCCTGGAGCACACCCCAAGGAGCAAGGAGAGGGCAGAGCAGATGAAGGGCAGAGCAGACAGGCTCTAACAATGTGCAGCCTGAAGCCTTCACTAACTCTGGTGCAGGAAACAAGGAAAATGCATTTCCTAGGAAAAAATGGCCAAACGAAAGCTGGTAGCTCCAGGCCCATGTCAGTGCAGACTTGTTTCCCATGTTGGCTTTGCTGAGCTTTCACCCACCCTGGTCCTTTCCTCTCATCAGGAAGGCAGAGGGTGAGCCCCCCATGCCCCAGGTTCCCACCCCACCTCACCCGCGTGTCCTTAGGACTGGGCCAAGCACTGCAAGGTGTGACTGCAACAGCCAGGGAATTGCTGGCAAAGCCCTGATGCAGCGAGGGGACCGTGCAAAGGCCTCATCCTTACCAGGGCGCTCTGCAAGGGGCGCTGGTAGCCAGTGGGGCGGTAGTGCAGCCTCTCCCCCCAGTCCGTGTGGATGTCCCCCAGGTAGAGCTCCTCCACCAGCCGGCTCCCGCTCTGCTGCGGCTGCAGCAGCGGCTGGAAGTGCCTCTCCACTCTCACCAGGCTCAGCTCGTGCATGGCGAAGCCCAAGGCCGCGGTGCAGTCGCGCTCGGTCTTGGCGCTCAGCACCTCGTACAGGGCTCCGGGAGCCCAGGAGCGCCCCGGGGGCAGGAACCCGCGGCAGCCCTCGCCAGAGGTCTGGTTGATCCAGGAGGCCACCTCCCGCATGGCCTTCTGGCTGTGGAACACGATGCCCACTTTGTGGAGGTGGTAGTCGGCCTCGGTGGCGCCGCGGGTGATCCAGGAGGCCTGGCGCAGCCGGAGCTTGCCCTTGATGACCAGCGAGTAGGAGGGGTCGCGGCAGGACGGGTCCCAGTAGTAGAACTGGAGGGCCTTGAAGAGCCGGTTGGTGTAGAAGAGGTAGGATCGGGTCAGGAACTCGGGTCCCGGCCGCACCTCACACCTGTGGGGAAGGCAGCGCTGAGCCACGGCGGAACGGGGAGAAATCCCTCCCAGGGCAGCCGGGGCGTAGGAGAGGGTGAGCAGAGCTGGGAGCAGCTTCCTGGGCAAGAGCCTCCCACGCATGGTGGCCACCCGTGGGTGGCTTTACAATCTGGGCATTGGCTACTAAAATCTGAAAGTGATGGACAGAGGCCTTACACTTCAGGCATGTCCGCAGGAGGAGTGCGGAGAGCACAGGAATCAGGGCTGCTCTGCCCATTCCAGCTCCACTCTGATGGGAACTAGCAGGTGGCTCCAAGGACACCCAGGGGTCCCAGCCCTCCTCCAAATGAGAATGAGGGCTTGGGGCAGGGGAGAAGGAAACTCTCTTCTTGTTGCTGGATAGTTTGCTGTATGGGGATGGGCAGGAGCTGTGCTGAGGGGCTGGGGCCTCTGAGGATCCATTCTGAGGTCTTGCAGGGTCTGGGGATGCATTCCCAGTGGATGGGGATGCCTTCCCAGGAGAACGAGGTGGTTTACCCGGGGTGTTAAGGGCGAGTTCCCAGGGTACTGGGGCGCGTTCCCGGGGTGCGGGGATGCCTTACCCGGGCTCTGGGGGTGCCTTACCCGGTGGAGACCCAGCGCCCCTCCAGGCGGGGCGGCAGCCGCGCGGCGATCCCGGCGCTGTCCTGCAGGTGGCGCAGCTGCTGGCGGCAGTGCGGCTCCGCGGCCGCGCAGGCTGCGGGACACGGGGGGAGCGGGGTCAGCTCTGCGGGGCAGCGCGGAGCGGAGCCCCCCGACCGCCGAGCCCCCGAACGGACAGTGAACGGACCCCGCTCAGCAGCAAACCCTTAGCTAAGGACACAGGGGGTTTTATTTCACTCAAGTTTTCCGACTTGAGTTTCATCTGAATCCAACTGTTTTTTAGATGAAACCTTCAAATAACACGGAGCGCTCTTTGTTCGTGTTCTTCCCCTCTCATGCTATTGTTGAGGCAGTGGCTGGAACGGGGAATTACAGCATGGGAACGCTGGCCTCGCCTGTCGCCCGCCATAAGGACAGTAATTCTGTCACTTACCTCATTTCCCATTACAACGGATGTTATTGGCTTAGGGAATGTGTGAACACTCAGCTAAATCCTGAAGACCTTTGCATGCACGCACACATATGTACATATATTCCTATACATTATTCACTCTTTGCTTAAGCACTCTGTGGCACTCATTGCAGGCCTGCTTCTCTAAGAAACTTGGGATTTCCCTCTTCAGGGCACCACGGAATGAGCTGTTGGTGAAGCTCCTCCCAAAACCCCACTGCTTCTCTGTGGTACAATTGACCCTGGTCCCAGTGGAGCTCAGCCCAGCCAGGGCTTTACGAGCCCAGATGGGATTCGTTTGCTCCAGCTGTACTTTGCATTTTACCCAGGAGTGTGCTGGACATTTTGAAGCCAACTTTTATTCACTCCATACCAGTGTTAGGACACAGGTTGCTTTCCAGCCTGCTTATCAGCTGGAAAAAAAGATCCGACATCTATGTGTCGCCTTCCCACAGAATGAGGATGTAAAAGGTTTGCACACTCCGTGCCTCAGTCAAGGAGATGAACACACAGAGTCACAGTATACAAGCTCTGGACCAAGTCAGGTGGGAATTCCGTAATTAAATGTCTGCTGTGCAAGTCAGAGGCTCCTGGAGAGGGAGCCCCACTAAAACCCCTCTAAAAGGAGAGGGAATCCCACTCAATAACTTCAGACTTTTATCTGATGGACAAATTCAGCCACTTCACTATGGTGCTGCCATTTGTGAAGGTTTTACAGGTCACTTGAAATGTATTTGTGTAGACTTGAGCACCCAAAGCCTGAACTACCACAAAAGGAATCAACACATGGAAAGGGAAGCCCCCAGTGAAGCAGGAGAGCAGTATCCAAAGGCCAGGGAAACCAGCCTTGCCTTTTCAGGTACCTCACCCTGCACTGGAGTGCATGAAATAGCTGGAAGAACACATTATTAGAGTTCAGGGCTCTTTTGGGAGCAGACTCACAACTGCACTGCTCTTACCATCCTTCAGGGCTGGATGAGGTGAGCAGGCAAAGCCAACTCCTTCACAATTGCTTGCACTCGTGCTTCCTAAAATGCAGTTCCTGTGATTCTTCATGTGAAAATGGGAAAATATGGGATGACAAAACCCCCTGCTGTTAGTTAAACCTCTAATTTGGCAGCTGCGGCATGTGTGAGGCTGCCCCACGGGTGCCTGTTTAGGAGAGCCATTAGGAGCTGGGGATCTGTATCCTCACCCCAGCTTTGCCATGACTTTACTCTGTGGTCCTGTGTGCTCCATACTCCCAGGGCTTTTTTTAAACTCACACTCAGAATATGCCAAGATTCATTTGACTGCCCTAAGTGGCCTAAGTTCTGGAGAGTCATCAGAACAAGGGCAGTCCAAACTGAACCACACTTCAAACAAACACAACATTATTATCCTAGAGACTATAGTAAACTAAAAAATAACTGTATTTGTATTAGAGGTAATAATGGACATAAGGGTCAGATTTGGTCTTGCCCATAACCACAGAAAGACTCTAGAGGTATCAGTGCAGTCTATAGATACATAGAATGCAGCTATAAAATATACACAATATAACCCAGTCAACTCACAAACTGAGCTCTGCATGTGTTTATTGCAGCAGAAGCTTCAATATCTCGCTGAACCCTTCGTGCTACTCTTGGCAGAAACGCTAATAGTCTGCATTGTTTGGGAGCAAAGACACTTTGGCAGTGCAAGCACTGCATTTTGACACATTCAATACAAAAGGGAATTTTTATAATCGGGATCAAACTTCATGGGGAAAGAAAAAAACAAAAGGAAAAAAAAGCCTTCAGAATGTAAATATTTGACATGACGGGAATTCCTAGGGATTTTGTCTTACTTAATTGTGCACAAGACTCCAAGCTGGATGCATCCTCAAACCAAAAGCTATTGGCTTGTGTCCAAAATTTGTGGCTGCTTTTTTCTTTCTCAAATACTCCAGCCCCACCAGATCCAAACATCCTTTCAAGCTGGAGAAGTTTAGTCCCAGACCTAAAATCTGTAGTTAGAGCACCTCTCTATTCCAAGAGCAGCATAAAGTGGCTGTCACTCATATGTCACTTTGTTACTCAGCCCCTGGTAAAGCGCATCAGAGCAGCTCCTCTTTCTTAAGAGAGACACAAATTAACTGCTCTATAGAGTTTTCAGGCAGGAGGAAGGAATTATTTACAATTCATCTTCAGACAAAAATACTCATTCATAGGAAAATCTAAAAAAATGCCTAACTGTGATCTCTCCCCCTTGCTCGCTCTGCCGACCGTCTGTATCGATTAACCACAAGTCTTTCCAGAGAGCTCCCCAGCACAGCACTTAGACAAAACAGTGGCTTTTCCCAGCTTTCCAGCATGTGCACACACAAAAGACCATCCCAAAGACCAGCCCAAAGCCAGCCCAAAGCCTCAGAGCAAGGGGCTGCACAAGCACCCAGGCAGGGAGCGGCAGAGCCGGGAACTGCTCGTCACCACCATCAGCCCAAACCGGACCAAGCCCGGAGCAAACAGCACCAGCAGCAGCTGCTGACCAACCATTCCAACCCTCACTTGTATAAACCACTTTCAGGAAAATCAGATCCCTGGCATCAAATGATAAATTCTCAAATTGTCCTCACAGTAAATTGTTGGTAAAATTAAGGTAGAAGATTTCGAGGCAACAGCCAAGCCTGGAAATGGGAGCCTTGTGCTACACAAGAGCTGTGTGCTCCAGATGCAGGGCCACTTCTCACTTCTAAAGGAAAAAAACATCAACCAAGAGAGAAATGCTGTCGTATTCCTCCTTGGAAACAAATCTTGTTTGTGCTCCCCCAAGCAGATTGACTCTGGAAAAAAGCAAAGTTGAGTCACACATCTGTTTCTTCATAAATGGAGGAGAAAATGCATATATTACAGTTTGCAACAAATTAGTTACTGTGGATCAGCTCTTCTCCAGAGCTAGATTGTTTAATCTGTTACATGTTATTGCCTCCTATGGCCAGAATTTATCATTCCCATTTATAATTCTAATGTTTCAGTTAGTCACCCATTCACAGGGATAAGATCAGGGCCTGAAGTCACAGAGCATTACACATTTCTTCATTTAGAGATGACATAAAACCTTTGATATTTTCTGAGGAATGCTCAGACTGGAAAGAAATAGGCGATAAGAAATGTATCAATGTATTTTGCATAAATGAATTATACTTTTCCACACAGACTTCATTAACACAGCAAAACAGTGTTTCTTTAGCATTTTTCTCTCCTGAGAGCACACAGAATGGATTTTGGGTTAGCCACTAAAGGAATAAGAATTCTTTTAGGAGCAAACAAAATGGTTGTATTTAGCAAATCAATTTTTCTTGCATTTGTGTGGAGATTAAGTTAGTGTTGCCTTTAATTCACTCAGAAAAAGGCATTCTCAAGAGAACAGCTCTGTGGGAAGAGATAAATTTTATATTATAATATTATAAAGTTATAAAATTTAAATATAACCCACTGGGGATGGAAAACTGTATCACAGCACAACCTTGCATTTTGCCTATATGCAAACTGAACACAGTTCAGGACAGGACTTAAGCACACGCTTAAGTCTTATTGGTTGCAGTGAAACTTAAGCATGTGCTTGAAATTAAGCCAGTGCATGAGTATTTTTCCTGATTAGTAATGCCTCCCTGAACTGAAGCCAGAATGTGGTCAAGTGGTTGAGGGAGGATGGCAGTGCTTTCACTGGAGCACTGTTTGGTTTCTGGAAAAGTATTTCTATTATTCATCCCTTCTCTTATTTGTCTGTAAAATGCGTATATTCACATTTAGCTGTTTCACTATTCTGGTGCTCAGTTCATGATATTCATAAAATGCTTTGAATTCACTAAATGTTTCTCAGTTATGCCCTCAGGGCTGTTGCAGTAACTGTATTACCCATGAACTATCATTGCAGAGCATCACCCTGAGTTTCCTCTGCACAGCTGAGCATAATCACACATGAAATCCTGCAGATCCTAAGAGGAAACTCAAAAGTCCCAAGTAGTTTGGGATTTTCGAGAAGTTTTCAAAACATACTTTCACCACATACATTTAGCACAATGGCATATGAGCTCAGACATCCCACTCTATGGTTTTAGCCTGGCTTTGTTCTAAGGCTGTGAGCACTGCCTGATCTGTCTCATATCCAAAATTAAAATAGTGAAGGGCTTGTGGTGAGTTGCCTGGGGGTTTTAAAGGCACTAAAGAAGTAAATATTTTGCTCTTGGAATAATGGAATCATGTATTTTTCTTGTTAAGTGTCATGTCCAGCAACAGATGACAAGAGAGGTGGGATTTGTGGAAGGGAAGGGGAGGAAGGGGAGGAAGGAGAAGTACCCCAAAGATCTTCTTCAGTATAAACTACATTTAAATAAAATGCCTTCTTAAAACTGCCTCTCTGGCTGTTTGCCCCAAAGACAACCAAGCCTAACACTATAAAGGGGATTCAAGGGCTTGATCCCAGTTTTACTGGAGTCTCTAAGTAGGAAATGTCTCATCAGCGCCTTATTCAGAAGACGCCCATCCCCATAAACTGACAGTAAACACTCTGATTGAGGAAAGAAGGAGAAATGGGATAGGGAGAATCACAGAGTGGTTTGGGTTGGAAAGGACCTTACAGATCATGATATTCTCTAATGGGGTGAACCAAGCTGGACATGTAAGAGCTGGCACAGAGGACTTGTGGTGACAAAATAAAGCCCAACAGCCAGATATGAGTCCATCCTCCCAAGAGCTCTCCTGCAGTTCATGCTCACCAAAACACCACTCTTAGGTTACACAACAGAGCTCTACTCACAATATCCTTGCTCTCCTGTCAGAGACAGGAGCCATTTCAATTCATGCTCCTCCTTCTCATCCCCAGATGCTGCACAGACTCAGACCAGTCCATGCTTTTTCTAGAGCTAAACTGGCCAGTGTCAAAAGATTTACTGGAGAACAGAGCAGCAATTCCAGGCAGCCCAACAGCCCCAGCTGGCCCAGTCACTGTGGTCAGCTCAGAGGTAACTGGCCCTTAGCTCAGAGCCCGTCCTGCTGCCAGCCCTGCACTGGGCAGCCCAGCCAGGGACAGGAGAGAGGGCAAGAGGATTGAGAAGGGGGTTCTGCTGTGAGCCAAAATCTGAGAACTCACAGCATTAACATACCAGGACTTGTGTTAAACTCTGATCAGTTTAACTCTGATTGCCATGTAAGTTTGGCACAGGTAAATATGTAACCAAAACCCAAAAGAAAACAAAGGAAAGAAAGGTTATGTTAGAGCTTTTTTTACTTGAGAGCTGCTGAAAGTTTGAATTTCAGTTTGGTGAGACAGGTGAGACCACAGTGAGATCTCTAACTCCCTGGGTGCCTAAACAGTGAGAGGCTCGGGAGAGCACATGGGGGGAAGCATTTGTTTTCCAAACCAAAAGCAAGGCTGAACAATACCCCAGCATACCATCATGACTCAGTTAAATTCTAACCAGAATTCACATTCTTACCAAATGGCAAACATTAAATCTATATTCTTTAATTCAGATGAGTCGGAAACCCAACAGAAAAAAACAGCACATGGATGTGAAATTAATGCCACACTGTTGTTAGGAATGTATAGAGCACCCATGCAGCTTTTGGCAGCACCCCTGAACCCCTGCACAGACACTTTATTAGTGGCTATCATGGCCATTTCTAATAGTGATGGCTAAGCATATTTTTTCCTGGAGTGCTTTGAAGAGCAGAACCAGTAATCAGCCATGGCTTGGCTATAAAATGTCAACCTCATTTCAAACGTCTAAATCACTCACATGGACCAAGAGTGCAGAGAGGACCACCCACCACATAATATTAACATAAATACAGCATTTACCCAAAGCAAAATGAGCAACTGGAACTGGCGGGAGTTGAGAGTAGAACAACAAAAAATGATGAGGGGGTGGGAGGGATTGAGTTACAAAGGAAGATTAAAAGAGCAGAGTACACATAGCCTGGCTGAGCAAGATGGATATGATAACAGCCTATAAATATTCACAAAGCACAAACACCAAGGAAAGGAAGGAATTCCTTGCAGTGAATAAAAGGATTCTGTTGGGAGTGAATGAAGAGAGAAAAAACATGTGGCTTGTATGGCAGAGTGAACTTCTCGAGGCACGATGTACTAGGCAACCTAAGTCCACTTGCTTGGCAGGATTTGAGGGATTGAGCAAAGCATTAGTTCAGCAGGGAACAACCCACTCTTGGTAGGGAGTTGGCAGGATAATCTAAGTGACCTTTCAGTCTCCCACTGCTATGAAGCTGTCCCAGTTCCCTGCTCCCACGGGTGACAGCTGCTCTCCTGTGTAAGCACATTGTTCACTGTCCTGCTCTTCAGAATCCCTGCCTGGCCTCCATGGGACTAGAAATGAGGGCTGGATGCACAAAGGCATTTAGGGATGTAGAGACCTAAGCTACTGCAATAGGTACTAAACTGCTGGACACAGCTGGGAATCCCAGCAGGTCCCAGCCATGTCAAGTACTCACTACTGAAAATCTAAGTCCAGGAAATTAGGTTATAAACCCACTAAAGCAAGAACAATCCTTTGTTCTCTCTTTATTTAGCACCTAACACAACAGGACTCTTGGCGCTGCTTCAAGGATACTGTTTATAGCAATAAAAATAGGATCTAATAGGATCTAATATTCTGAAGCTACTTGGCTCCTGTGAAGCCAAGGATGAGAAGGGCATTCAAAAGCAGTCATAGCAGAAGGCATCCTCAGGCAAAAAGCTCTGCAGAAAGAAGGGAAAGTGATCCAGAGCCCACACCAGCAATATACACATGTTTAACTTAGAGCCACAAGTGACCACAGAAAGAGGTTACTTGTTCAGCTGGAGCACAGAATTAAAGTTACTTCTAACATGCGTTTTGGGGTCTGGGTGTGGTTTCTAGATAGCCTGAAATTTCAGTCTACTGTTTTGCCTGTCCACATCAGCCAAGTTTTGATGTGTTCCAGTTCTCCTAAACTCTGCCGACAGATGCTAAAATCAGAGCTGACATTCAACCTACGTGCTGCATAATCTAATAACAGGACTTGTGCTACTCAAAACTAACAAACTCTGGGAGCTTTTCTGCAGCAAAACCTTGCTGTCATTTATATTCTCATCTGTCTTTTCCAGGAAGCCTAACTGGGAAATATGATTTTTTTTTTCTCTGAAAAGCTTTAAAAATAACATGTCATTGTGTTTTTGTATCAACAGGGGAGAGCCAAGCCATAACTTGCTTGTCCAGCACTTGTGGATTTAGTGAGAGTGTGAACAAGGTGAATCCAATTGTCTCAGTGGGGAGCTTGGTGTATACATTGATCCCAGAGTGCCAGGAGAAAGCTGCTTCCAGAGACCACAGTCTTGGACTTAGACAAGGCCAAAATGTCAGACATTTGTCAATGTTTCTTATTAACCCAGGAGAAACCACGGGGGACTTTTTCAGTGCTCGACATACACTCAAGTTTAAAGCATTATTTTAAAATCTAAACTCAAGCAAATCTCTTCAAGAACTCTGTGGTGAGACTTCTCCTGTTGATTTATGTCCCCTCCCACCAGCTGTAAGTAGAGGTTGCACCAATCAAAATATCTGTCTAACAGTGACACAGGAGCTGAGCTTCTTTGCAGCATTCAGCTTCAGGCTGAATTCAAACCGTGATGATTCAATAAGCTATTCACTGAAAAGGAGAAAACACCACTATGAAAGCCACAATTATCACACCATCACCCTACTAAAACTCAAAAATAATGATGGATTTCAACCCTCTTATCACTTAACACCCTGAAGCTCTGGCATTTCAAATAGATATCAGAGCTTCTTTTCTAAGACACAGAAACAGAACTTCTCTAATTTTGCATTTTAAACCATGAGACCTTTTAACTCCTTAAAGAAAAAGACCCACAGATTGCAGCTTACTAACCCCTCAGATCTTACACAAATTAAAATGGGAAGAGAAGGAGCTGTTCTCTGAATCATATTTTCAGTTTCTGGCAGCACTCTTAGCCTACAGAAGAAGGGTTACACATTGAAATTCTCACGTTCTCACTGTCAGTTTCTTGGGGTTATTATATCTGAGATACACCATCTTAAAATCAGGAAGTTTCTCTTCATTCATACCTTTATCTTCCTCAGCAAATAAGTAAGAAAACCAAAGCACTTGTGTAAGAGCATTGTATAGATGCTTCCTAATTTTGAGGTTGATTTTAGCAGTGATTGTATCTCACCCATGAAAGCGTTGTCTTTATAGATGATATATGCTCTGTTGTGGGGAAACACAGGATCTCACTGAAAGCAAAACCTCTTTCCAAACTTTGTTCTGCCAGATGCAGCCTCCCCTAGCATTGGATTCCAGCTTTGGTTTTCTTCACAGCAATTTCTGGCTTTTGAAAATCTCCTTACTCAACAATTTGTGCTTGTAGGGAAAATATAGAAACCACACAATATTTTTTTCACTTGTGCTTTTTTTTACCTCTCAGCCCTGTTTTTATCTATATCCATATACTTTGAAACGTGGCTAACCCTATAATTATTGAAAGAACAAATAGAGTCATATCACACAATCCAGCATAGCACATTAGCTGTTGATTTTTTTTGGCCTGAGAAATGAAGAATAAAAACCACCAACTTGGTAAAAAAAATTAGCTAAGTAAACATTAACCAGATAAATATTTGAACCAAAGACAATGATGTTGGTTTAGTAGTAAGAACAGATATATTATTGTGTAAATAGACACATCTCTGGGCTGAGTGTTGTTCTATCACTTATGGGATTCTCTTGCTAATCTCTTAACTGAATGCAACTGGTGATCTTATTTTACCTCAACATTGTCACTTTCAAACTTAGAAATAAAGATTGAAAGCAATAATAGATCTTTTATGCTAAAACCATGTAGGAGAAGCTACACATGAAAAATATCAGTGTGGTGTTATTGGAATGTACAGACTTTCATGAAAGCTTAGGTAAAACTCAGCAGGTCTCTGGGGACATTTCCAGGAATGAGTGATTCTTTTCTGGAGGAGACTCCAAAGTCAGATCCAGTTACCCAACTGAAGTGGTTTTTCAACTAATTATGCACTGGTGTCATGCTCATGCTAATGTTCAGCCTTACGCAAAATGCAGAATGCCAGTCTTGCTCACAGTGAGCAAAGCTTGCTTTGATTTTAATGAGTTCTGGGTCTGCCTTAGGTATTTAAACAGTTACTTTGAGGTTCAGTTTCTGTTCTTACTGAAATCAATGGAAATTCTCTCACTGACATCAGATGCAAGAAGCAGAGAGTTTAGGTTAGAGCAGACTAAGGGAAACTGCATGAGGATTCAAGAAAGAATTATTCTAATTAGACTTCAGTGAGTAAACTTACATAATGCAGTATACAGATCCCTGAGCAGAGCAATCTGAGCTAGTTAGATACTTAGAGGATTCATATTTCTCAGCTTTATTTTGCAAACACATGACAAAGATCCCAAGTAAGAACAGGAAAGTAAATCTACAGAAGTGCCCTTCTCAGAGATTTCTTTCTATAGTTGGTACTTTACACTGCTAATGTCCAATAGCCGTCACTACACGGTTCTTTTGCCTTGATCACTAAGCCCTGAGCTGGAGAGGCAAGCCAGTGTGGTATTTGCTGCCCAAAACCTCAGATGAGTGAACTAAGTGGTAGAAAGAGCAGTAGAAACCAGGTGCCTGGATTTTCAGTGTCCAGACTGCACAGGGCCCTCAGGGACATCCTCCCACCCTTCCTTTCACCAGTCCCTTCTGATCAGGAGTCTCAACCAAGGGTCTTCTCTGCATTTCCTAGGAAAATACTGTCTAAGGATGGAGGAGTCTTCCTCAGACTCTGCTCTTTGCTGTAAACAGAAATAATTTTGTGTATTTTTCACAGCAAAGTTGCCTTTGTTTTCCCATATGGTCTCTAAAGCCAGAACCTTTTCTTCTGAAACTGCTCCAAGAACCGTGGGGTTGAAAGATGCGTTTCTGAAAGAGCTGCAAAGATGCAGCTTGTACTGCTCCGCGAGTCTGCCTGCACAGCTGGGGCTCAGAATCACGTCCCTGGAGCAGGAGGCTACTTGTGAGGTTGTCCCTTGCCAGAGCAGGTGCTGGAGCCTCCCAAGGAGAATTCCCAGCTCCAGTGAAAATCACATCTAAGCCCTTCCTGCCACAAAACTCTGCTCGATGCTCTCCGTGCGCCACACGCGGGACAGGAAGGAGTTGCGGTGACAAAGGAGATGCCGACTGCCAGCATCTCCCTGGGCAGCTCAGCACCGGACCGCCAGCCCTTCTGGCATCCCTGCACGGCACTCACTCCTTCGGAAAAGGCTTCAGGGGTTCTGTCCCCGCTCCAAATCGCACAGCTCGGCGGCAGCAACCCGGGGCTCCGGGGCGCTCCCGCCCGTCCTTGGCCCGGCGAGCGGCGGTGGGGCAGCGGAGCGGGGAAACCCTGCCCGGGCCGGCGGGCATCGAGGCTGAGGGAAACCCTGCCCGGGCCGGCGGGCACTGAGGGTGAGGGAAACCCTGCCCGGGCCGGCGGGCACCGAGGGTGACCCGGGCAGGGAGCGGCGAGCGAGGAGCTCCGGGCGCCAGGTGCCTCTGCCCGGGCGGGGGCACCCCGGGTTCCCCGTCCCGGCGCCGGCCCCACCGAGACCCGCCGTGCGACTTCCTCCTGGTCCCCTTGCTCCCTCCTCTCCACTTCTCTGCACCCTCTTCGCACTCCCCTTGCATTTTCCTGCATCCTCTTCCCCAGCCCGCCGCGCTCCCCTCGCACACTTCTTTGCACACTCCTCGCTGTCCCTCTGCACTCCCCATTAAGTCAGTCCCGTTGCATTCCAGCCATTTGCACCCTCCGGCCCGCTCCTGCCCCTTCACTGTGTCCGGATGGGTGAGGAAGGTGACGGGGAACCTCATGAAGGTACGACCCCGACTCCGCCACCCGCTCGCCCTCCCGTCCTCTCTCCGCGGGACGGCACCGGCCGCCGGTGGCACCTACCTACGAGCAGCCCTGCGAGCCACCAGCACCGGACCATGGTGCCCGCTGTGTGTCCCGGCCAGAGGCGCGATCGCCGCCGGTGCCCGCGGAGCTCAGCGGGGCGCGGCGCCCGGCGGTGCAGCCATGGGCCGCCTCCGGCGCTCCGGTGCCCGCGGTGGCGGCACCCCGGCTTCAGCCCGCAGGCGTCCTGCTGAGCCTGAGCCTTGCGAAAGGATAAAGGGGGGGCGAAAAAGGAAAAGTATATATTTTAAAATAAAGCACCGCAGCCCACCCCGCCTTCGCCGCGGAGCGCGTCCCCCCGGCTGCTGATGGCTTTAATGGAGCTTGGCAGCCACAGGTTCCCGCTGCCAGAAGAGGTGGAGACTCCGCCGCCTGCGCCCCACATGCGGCCGCGCACCGCACACGCGGGGGAGGAGGAGGAGGAGAAGGAGGAGGAGGAGAAGGGCTGCCCCGGCCCGGCACCACAGATCGAGGTGGGCGCTTCTCCCTCGGGACCGACCCCCCCTCACCCGACCTGCGGCCGTGGGGCTGCCCTGGCCCCCGAGGTCTTTCAGGCCGTTGCGGGGCGCGGGCCAGGTCTGTGCTGTGGGACGCCATGGGGGGATCGTCCCTCTATCCTCACGCCATCAGGGGATCATCCCCATGCCCCACTCCACGAGGGGGGATCATCCATGAGGGGATTGTCCCCACATCCCCACAGCCTGGTGCTCCTGCCCACTGTGCCCCTGGCACCCTCAGACCCTTCGTTATCACCAGGGTCATCAAAATAATGGGGTAAATCCCTTAAAAATCCTCTCAACACTCTACGCAGAAAAAATATGGGACCCTTTGAGGGCAAGTCAGAATGCCCACCTCAGGTGGTGCTTGCCCATGCCAGCCATTCCCTCTCCAGTCCTCAAACCAGGCCTGTGGGACAGAGCTGCAACTGACAAAGGATTCAGAATCAGCTCTTGGCATGAAGCAAAGCACAAATCAGAACTTAGCTGTGTCTGGGACAGAACAACATTTTTCTTTGTTTCAGTAAGTATTGATGAACCATCTTGTTCTCTCCCTTTGAGCACATAAAACAACGCGTGTGTCCCATAATGTGAGGGCCAGGCTGCCTTTGGAAGCAGTGAGGGAAGAGGCTGAGCTGCCATGGCTCTGACAGGTCAACACTTAGGGTGCTGGCACTAAAGGCTGAAGTTTAATGCATATATCCAGACTGAAAAACTAGTTTCAGTTTTTGCAAATGAGGCAAAGAAATCAAAACACATCTATGCCCCCCGGCAGAACCCCAGGACCCCGCACACTCACTTTTCCCAGTGAAACTGACTATTTCACCAAATAAAAGGAAACTTCAGGGGAAAATAAGGAGGCTCGTCTCCAAGTTCACAGCAGTATTCCTGCTGATTGCAGTGGGAAGAAGTTGAGGCCTGATTCCACAGTCCCATATTTGCTAAGCAGGACCTTCAGCATGCTGGGGTGAGGTCTCACTGCAATGGGTTTAATGACTTTGTCAAAAATAATGCATAAGATCTTTAATGTGAAGTGGGACAAACTTATCTGTCCTGGGTGCATAAAGAATTAAAGTTTAATGATACTTGCCAAGATAAAAAATAACAAAGTCCATTTGTAATGCAGGCACTCCTTTTTCTAGCTGATGTTTTTATCTCTTTTTGTTTCTCAAATTCCCCAAACCAGTCATTCTCGGTAAATGTCCAAACCACTGCGGTTTTATTATATTTACAAATACATAAATTCTCAAATGCATAGGCAGAAAAAGTTGTCCTTTATAATGATAATAGAGAGAAAGAAATAGTTTTGCAAGAAGTTTTCTTTATAAACCAGCACTTACTCAGGCATAGCCAAGTAAAATGAGAAAAATAATGGAACAGGTAGTCTTTTACCACTAGCAAACTTTTATTTTGGCTACACACCTCTCATATGACACTTCCAGCTTCTAATACTAATCTCCTTGACTTCTTTCAGAGTATTCTAAAAGCATTTTTGGGGGGAATGAATAAAACCAAAGCAGAGTAATTTTCACGCAGGTGTCTGAAAATTTTAATAATCATATGTAAACTATGGCGAGCTTTTATCACATATCAGCCCCACAGGGCATAGTGATAGATTTCATTCATCTGGCCTCTTTCATCCCTGTGTCTCCCAAGGGACCTATCAAAGTAACCGAGCCATGAGCCCTTCTCTCTCTTTTTTTTTGGGGAAGAATTCCTCCCACCACCCTGGTGCTGCCTGAGTGTGGCCATGCAGCTGTTCGGCCACGCACTGCCCCGGGAGGATGAGAAGAGTGCCACAGCCTGTTAGAAATACCAGGAGGATTTAGACAGGCAATGGAGTCTTCCAACCTGGAAGTCTGCCAGGACATCAGGCTTGCATTCTCAGCTTGTGTAAAAATGGCTGGGTAATCTTCGGCTCCTGCAGAGGACCAGCAATGTAAAAATGCCTATAATTTTTATTATCAAATAATTACAGGCTACCTGCTGGGCAAAGCACGTGGAGGGAGACAAATGAGTGCAAATAGCCTGTAATTCCAGCAGAACTATGTGGCCTGATTTATGCATTCAAAGAGAATAAAAGCTGTTCCTATTCTGATTCAGGGGCACTTTACTCGCAGTGCTGTAAATACTAACACAGCTGCAGGGTAACTGGGAACCAGACCAAGGTGTTTTTACATTAGCTATGCTTCACTTGCCTGGCACCTTGTGTAATATTCATTCCTGTGCAAAACAGGTACAGAATATTTGAACTCAGGATCATGCACTCTTGTTAGCTATACAGGGCATTGAGTTGTCCGGTTCCCAAAGGCCAAATATTTTCTCTTCCCCTTGCCAGAACAGCAAGGATAGGCAACCACACGTGAAGGCAGCAGGCCAGGAAACCAAAGACTAATCAGCCAACTGCTCTGAAAATACTGTTGTCTGAAAAGAGGGATCCTCTGAGTAGAGACTTGGGTCCCCAAAAAGCCCTGTCCATAAGTCATAGCAGTGCTGCTTCTGGAGTCCTGTCGCTAAGAGGGAATGCCAAGGGATGCACTGGGTGACCTGGAAGTGCTCAGTATGTGCATTTACAACTCATATATACCTCCTAAAACCACTTGTGTTCTGTTTCAGTTTCAGGGGTGTATATTATGGGGGAGTGGAAACTGAATAATGTATCCCTCCTTTGGGGCACTTGTAGAGAAGAGCTATGTGTCCCTCATGGAACTTCATTGAATCTCATTGGGAAGCTCTGGAGGGAGCTTTATACATTTAACACTCTTGGGCTCACCAACAGATGGACCATGATGCACAGTTGGAAGATGGGGACTGAAACAGGGTTATAAAAGTTATAAAAGTTATAAAAAAAGGTATAAAAATAAACAAATATGGGAAAAATTATTGAATTTCTCAGGGGGAAAAAATAAGGTGGGAATGCTATTCTTTTCACTTCTAAGTAAATCCAGTTAATATGTGCAGAGGATTCTTCAGGAGAATAACAATGTGCAGAATCTTTATTAATTAACTCAAAACATTTAGAGGAAGACAGTGGCATCTTCTCCAAGGGACACTGGAACCATGCAGGATATGTCCTGCTCGGACACGTGAAAGGTGCCATCAGGACCTGTCTCAGGGCGTTTCCCAGCTGGAATGGGCAGTAATGAGTAGAAATGAGTATCCTGCTTCTCTCAACTCAGCACAGAGCGATACTTCCATGCTGTATTACTGCCACACTCCTCACCATTGGTAAAAAAATCATAGCATTGTCCTCCTTCATCACCCATCATTTCTTATAGCTGCTTGATCTTGAGCAGGTAATTCCCTCTCACTTCTCCATGATTGGCAGCAGCCAGTTTGGACTTGGCCAATTGAGATTTGGTGGATAAAGACAGAGTTTTGGTTGTCTTTACCAGCCACCTGAGATGAGCAGTGAAGGAAGTAGCACCTTCCTTTAGCCTGTTACTTTGCACTATTCACTAAGAAATAGTATTTTAAAAAAATATTGCAGAGTCATGCAATGCATACCCAGTGCATTATGCAGAGCAACAATAGGAAAATGTGAATAAACCTTGCAGAGCACCTGGCTCAGTGTATGTATTTATATATTAAAAAGCACTGGAGTATTATTTACATGCTTAGCTGGAGTTTGTCCTTTCTAGAGAAGTCTGGGCTGCTACCTGTTATACTTGGCTCACGATGATTTAAATAAGAATTTATAGACCCTAAACCATCTGCAAAATGTCCCAGCTCTTCAAGGCCAATGTAAATGCAGTGAGGGGGGAAAACCGCAGAAAGAAAAGGTTAACAAGGTTTCTCCTTGCCTCCCCCTTGGCACATTTTATAATTAACTTTATAATGTCTGAGAGCAAAAGGTTGAAACAGATAAAGTTCCCACATCCTTGGAGATAATTGCAACAGTTTGTGTAGCACATGAAGCAGCAGCAGCTCTGTTTGGTGTCACTGCACTACACGTTGCTGAGAGTGTGTGCACTGCAGGGCACTCTGGAGCCTGGCTTCACATCTCCACATGAAAGCAGCTTGCTGTGATTTATATCATCATGCTAATCAGGAAAGCGCATTAATTCCAGGTCCCTTTTGGGGCCTTGGGAAGAAGGAAGAATCAAAAATGAGCCAGATTTCTATGTTGTGCAAGGTGCCACTGTTTTCCAAAGTGTGAAGGAATTAAATGTGTCATTAGTGTTTGCAGACACGTTAAAAGGCAGCTAGAGGAGAGAGCTCACTGCGTGCTGCAGTGAGAACCAGGGGCAGGGAACCTTCTTCTGCCCCCTGACTCTATCAGCATTAAGGAAATTTAAAATTTAAATAAATCTTGAAATTCTAGCCCACGTTTTCTTATGAATGACAGATCCTTCCTGCCCTCAATCCACCACATTTCTCCAAGCCTGAAAACTGACGCTTCCTTCTTAACAGCAAAAAGTAGGAAAGACGTTTGTGGTCTGGTGGTTACACCATGGGGTTGGAAAGCAGAAGAAGTGGTGTTTCAAATCTGGGCCAAGATTCTTGTTCACCATGGACTTGATCCTGCCAGATACTGAGCACCCACTGATTATCCAAGGCCAGGCCCTCACACAATTCATGTGAGTCCAAGTTCTTGTTCCAAAGTAAAAACTGGGCCTGTATTCAAAAAAATTGGTGCTGATTCTGTGGTTATGCTGCTTCCTTCACAACCCCAGCAGTCCAGCATTAATTTTCGTTTTCCCTTCTAGTGGCATGAGGGCTGGGACAGTCATATTCCAACACTTGACACCTCCAAACCCCTGATTCCTTATGAAAATCTCATTTTACTTCTGTCTAGCATTTAGTTTTTTCAGATTAGTGGGAGGTCGTGTTCTTTAATGTTTCTGCCCATACCCAGGAAGGGAGAAGAATAACAAATCTGGAAAGAAATTGCTTCTATTCTGATGAATTGCAAAATCACCACTAGCTCTCTCTTTGGCTAGAGGAGAATCTACTATAGATACAGATATAGTCTGGACTGAAACTGGTTTTTTAGGGCAACATGTGGCTTAGAAACAGCAAGGAAGCATAATCATATACCTACTCTGATTGTTGGGCAAGTAATAAAATCTCCTCAAGGTTTTTGAATGCCCACCCATTAGTAGGAATTTAGGTGCTAGTGTCTTATAAATACCTTAGACATGTGATTTTATGTATGTTTTCCATGGACCTTGTGGCAACTCTGAACTAATTCTAAGGTTCTGCAAAATATATAACCAAGAAAAGCAGGTCTATTGTCAGAGACTCCATGGGGGTCCATGAATCCAAAAAGGCTGGAAACCACCACCAAGGTCAATGGATGGATTATTTAGATTGGATATGGCCCCTTTTTTCACATCTTTTATTTAATGCAATTTTCAGGGTGAGATTTGAGCATGCCAGTTGCACCACTACAGGCAGAAACTGCACAGACCTCTCTGACTCCAGCAGCTCCAAGCATGGCCTCTGCCATTCTGCAAAGACAGAGAAAATAAGAGGGAACTTGGGCCATCAGTGAGGAAAGGTAAAAGAATATCTTTGTTCAGTGACTATAGTAACCATAAGCAGTCGTTAAAACAGATTTTGGAACATGTTAAAAACCCAAGCCTTTCTGTGGTCCCTAGTCCAGGGCTGTTGTAATAAGTCTTGTTTTCTCCTTGTTAAAACAATCATGTACTCTTTATGTTGAGGAAGATAAATGTTCTCAAGGCACATAATGATATCAGCAGAGATAAATCACAAAGGCCACCCACCAAACTCAGGCTGCTGTGAGGACTGCACAATAAATTGCTGCAGCAAACATGCACCTGCTCACGTCTCAGGCCAGCCCCTTGCATGGCATATTCCTGCAAGGCATGAGGAAAGCCCGTAATCACTTATTAAATTCTTGCTCTATCTAAAAAGTATTTAAGGATATGAACTTCAGTTCAAGCCTTGCATGTGTAATACCCTTATATGCCCAAAACATCATTCCACCGTGTGCATTTTTTCTGGTTTATGTATGTGCATTTTCCCTGACACTGTACAAGCCTATCAAAAAATGTTTTCAAAGCTTTTTTTAAATATACAAGGAAGCTGTGGAATGAGGGTGTCTTTTGAGTGCTTTGGGTTGTATGGCAAGCGTTCATGTTAGGGTGCCCCATGGGTACTTGGGGCTTCAGCATTCTTGCCAGGATGTCTTATTGCACAAACCCTTTCAAACCCTTTTTGCTGCCCCATAAAAACCACCAACTGTCCCAAACTGCTGACCTATTAACCAAACAAACTCTGCTAAATATTGCCATGTGTAAGTGTACTATTATTTTTCTAATTGCTAAAAACATGTCCTTCCTGCATTCAATAGCCTCTAGAAGAGATTGTTAACAGCTGGGTATTTAGCACAACAGAGGCTTGAGACTTAAAGGAACATTGTCCAGGTTAGCCAGTGAATTTGGCCATCTGTATTTTTTTATAGATGATTCTTTTCATGTTATCCATGTTCTGTTTGAAACTGTGAATCAATGGCTCTCATGAGGATTAAGTCAGCAGAGAACAGAGCTCATTATTAAAAGAAAAGACATGGGAGAAGATGGATGTAACCTTGGATAGCTGATGATGGATTGGGACTGCTTTTTGACTGGATGTACAACCTTTTGCTGCGGGAATGAGGACGGGGAGGGATGAGGGGGGTAAGGTGGAGAAAATATTTTCTGGTATTTTCTGATGTGGTTGTTTGGGATAGCTTGGACCCAAAATGTCTCAATCGCTCCCAGCTATTTAGGAATCATGTATAAAGAGAGCTCCAAACTGTGCTTTGCCCGTGGTTTCAGTGGTGAGGGAGTCCATCTTACATATGGCTGCAATAATTTTGAAAACCTAATTTTATTTTCCACTACTAATTGCAAGAAGTTCTTTTCCTCCTGCTTTTTGCTTGCTGTGGAGGACCAGTCGTTTTTACTCTCATTTCTAGACAGCTTCAATTCCTGAAGCTGTTAACTGGTTTGCTGTTAGGGCATTTGTATTTTAGGCATGAAAAACAGATGTCTAGACCCATTAGTGTTGGGAAGAGAGATTTCTTTGGTATTTGAACTATAAATATGGCAAATTTTCCCTCATCTTGTATTTTGTACAGCTTTGTTTTTGCAAAAATATCTAATCTTAACTGTGTCTGTTTGGTTATACCAATCCTTTTGAGCCAATACAGTCTATCACGTCAGCAGCAGTTTAGGTATTCCAAAAATAAGATGGTTATAAATCTGTGCTCTGTACCCCTGTGTCCCAAAATCTTAGGGATAAAGCAGAGATACTCTGCATTTACAGAAGCAAGATTTAAGCCTCAGAATCTCAGTGAGTTGCATGTGTGCTACAGAAACTATGATGATCTTGAGTTGGGCCCAAGAGTCAAGTGTTCACAAAAAGACGAGACTTCTGTGACTTTCAGAGCAGCCTCTCCCTTTTTCTGCATCACCACTGCAGCATCACAGAGCGCAGCTGCCTGATTTCAGGGATGCTGAGGGGGTCACAGCTCCACCATTGCTGGAACCACCTTGGGATGCCCTGAACATGCTGCAGGACTGAGGGGAGACAGGGACCTGCACCCAGCCCTCGAGTGACTGCCCAGCCTGAAAGCAGAGCTGCCAGGAGACCTTTGATCCTCTGCAAACAAAAAGTGCAATTGATTCTCTTCACTTAGAAGCATGACTGGTGTTACATTTCCTGAGCTGGACAAGGGTGGTCCAGATGTCCATGACAGATTTTTGCATAAGCACTTTACATTTTTTGTTTTTCTAGCTGTTTGCTCTTCTTCTCTGGTTTAAAAAAAAAGCTCTTCATACACTCTTGTTGAAATCACTGCCCTAAAAAAGGACTTACATCAGCCTTTAACCTTCAATAGTTTATTGGATCTCTGGTTGCTAGTGGGGAAAATAGACAAAATTAGGCAGACAGGAAAAACTATGGGACAGTTATTTATGTGAATTTTGGGTCATTTTTTTCTTTCAAACAAGTTGCTACAACCATATGGTGGAAAAAATATGTCAAGTTTTACCCAATCTACTCACAAGTCAAATAATTGGACATATAAGCTGATTATTCAACCACAAATGCATTTTGAACAATCTGGAATATTATTTTTTATGGACCAGGTTCCAAATTATTCAGACATTCTGCAAAGAGTCAAAATGCCATAAAAATGTCATGATTCTGTCTCCGTTTTTATGTGTCCACTCCTCAATCACTGTGTACTCAGAGGTCCCTACCCTTCATGCAGGGAGCTGGACAAGGTTCCTACAAAGAAGAAACAGAGTAGTTGCACACCTCTGGGTTTCTGTAGAGATGGGCAGGTCTAAATCATAGATCCACTCACTCTCCAGTGAGATAATCATAGTAATAAATAATATATTAATACAGATCATTGTAAGTTGTCACAGGTTATCACTTTTGAATTCCTTCTGTCCTTTAACATCTAAGGAAATAGAAAATGCCGGCTGTGCAAATATTAGCCCATCTTTCTGAGCGTGCCAAATCACTGGGTTCAGTGAAAAACCTGCTCTTCTGCTTCACTGGGCTGTGGTCACCCCTGTGAGCCTGTAGGGTACTTATTTCTCTGATAATAAAAATAAACTTAGCCAGTTTCCAAGCCACTTCCAAGTTTGCTTCTGGAATATCAAACATAAGTTTTCATTCTCTTATTTCTTGATTAATGCATTGAGCATCAACTTTTCTTAGTCACTTCTGAACTTTAATCAAGGATAAATCACCCCCAATGGGCATTTTAATCTTGTTTCCATATTTTTAAAGGAAATTAAATGTTAATTGCTGCTAGGTAAATTTATCTAAAACACTGATTTTCAATTCATCCCACAAACAGTAAGAAAATAAAGATAATTGTGAGGCATTTCCTGCTGAATAAAGGGAGCAAGGACTTTTTTCCCCAAATAATATTTCTAAAATAAAGTATTTTTTAAGATTACTGTTATTGTATATTTTTAAATGTCTGTTACTTTCAAATGCCCAGCTAAGCTGACTGCAGTAATTGTTAGGAAAATATTTCTCTCCCTGTCTCCGAGGTGACTGTGGAAGAACTATGACTTTGTTTAAGGAGAGATTAAAAAGTAGAGAGAAATTGCCATTGCATATTCAACAGCAATCAGAAAATATAAAGCCCAGCTGCTTTAGTGGGCTCGTGTGTGACATCCTGCTGCTGCTGTTTGTGTAGTTTGAATCCTTTGGGGGAAATCATCACTGGTTAGAGCTCAGCCTGTGTTCAGCTTCCAAGTCAAGGCCGTTGATTTGGGGCTCTCACCACTTGTACTTGCCCTTTCATTATCTCTTGGGACTGCTCTTCAAATGTCCTGACTACACCATCCCAGGAAGTTGGGGGTTTCAAAAGATGTTACAGCCTGGCTACCCTGAAATCAAGACATCCCAAAACACACGCAAACGGAGACCCACACATCTGCCTTTCCAACAGTCCTACCCACAACCATCTAAATTTTAGGATTGAGCTCTTGCATTGCCAAAGATTTAAACCTAAAAAATGGCTTTGGACTAAAGTTTTTCTAAGACTTACCACTAAAATCATCTCCGTAAGCAGCAAGCAAAATCCTTATGGTTTCAAATCCTACTTTTTGACCTTTTTCACAAAAGCTTTGGCATTATTCTATGAAGCGAAGGAGCTGTGAAGGTCGAATCTTCTACGTCATTGCAATCATAAGAAGAAAAATATAAATTGAAAAATGTCTCTATTATATAATCTGCACATTAACAGGTGGAAAAACAGCAACATAATTTACCTTTCGACACAGAAATGTCTTCCTTGGAGCCAAGCAAATTCACTCTGGTGTTTAATCTGAATAGTTGCCAATTTTCTGTCTGTAATGGGAATCCAGTGGAAACTCAGGAAGGAGAAAGAATTAAAGATAAATGCCACTTTCAGGGCAGGATCTTTGTCTAAGGATATTGGGTCAGGCTGGCAGAGCACAGACTTAGGGACTGGTCTCAGGTCTAGAGCAGAGTATGCTGGTTTGCTTTTGGGAGCCTGTGCCAGAGTACCAGGGTGACTTTCTAGAGTGCAAAATTATGATTACCAGTTAAGACTTTAGTGAAAATACAGGTCAGGCCCACCAGGACCACTCACTCTCACACACACATGCACAGACACCATCTTGGCCACATTCTAGCCTAGACATTTCAGGGATGCTCTGCAGCCACTCCCTCATCTGGTCCATGACCAGAACTGATGCTCTTTACCTCAGGAAAAGCTTAGAGAATCCGCTCATTATGATCCTGAAGGGTTCCCTACTTTGAAGAAACATCATATTCTTATAAAAAGATGCTGGGACTAAAAACTGCTCTCAGCAAAGGCTTGCAGGAGGGGAGGATCACCTGCATTGGGTTAATAGACCCATTAAAAATCCAGACAGGGTCAAAATTAATATTATTTTCTAAATTTCACAGATGTTACTTTATTAAAAGGAAACTCCAAGATGTTCAAAGGTGGCAGGGAGCTAAGCTGCCAGTGTCATTGAATTTTAATGATGAGTGTGTTCCTTAGGCTCTTTTAAAAACCCCAGCTTTAATGTGTTGCTTCATGCAAGGCTAGAAGGCTTGATTGCAAGCAATAATTAAAGGTCTTCTAATCCCAAGAAAGCTAGATTAAACCAGAGCTCCCTTTTATAGTGATTAAACTAAAACTACTAAAATGGAAGCTTCTTCAGAGACGCTACTTTCCATTTTTTATTCTTAGTGTCTCGCTCTGAATCCAGAGCTGCTAAAAGGGGTAAATATAATGTTGAACAGGCTAACAATAAAGTTTCCAGTCTAATTAATCTCTCTGGTACTACAGCAAGTGCAATTATTTTAATGGAATGCCAAGATAAGTAAGAAACTGAAAGTAATCTGAAAATTTCTCTAACTGCCTGTTAATAGTGGACTTTCCTTCATTTTCTCCTTTGAAAACATTCCAGGAGTGTTCAGAACTTGAGTGAAATATCTCCCTAAATATTGCCTAAGAATGACTTTTGTGCTGCCTGGTTCAAATGCAAAAAAATATCAAAAATCCAGAAAAAAAAAACCCTTTCTGTAAGTTACTGCACTCTTGCCTTTTGCAAGGATGGTGAAAAAAACCCTGGAACTTACTTCTCCTTTGTTTGCATTGATAGGTCTGTTATTCTGCTACTGGAGATTAAACAGACATTCAGCTTTTCACCTTCAGTATAAAACCAGAAAAAAAAAATTAGGAAAATGGACAAAAATGCAGGAGAGAAAGCTGATAAGACAAAGTAGTTGCTCAGAGATAAAAATAAAATAAAATGCTTCCGATACCAAGGATACGTGGCCATAGCAAGGCCTCGGCAGTGACATAGCTGTGTTGGAAGGGTCGACACAAATTACCCATAAATATTTTTAAAGCTTCTTGCATGAAGGGTAAGAGATGAGGCATATATAAAGATGCACACATAAGAGTTCTGT
The DNA here is from genome assembly GCF_963513975.1 of Fringilla coelebs. Lineage (NCBI taxonomy): Eukaryota > Metazoa > Chordata > Aves > Passeriformes > Fringillidae > Fringilla > Fringilla coelebs. The sequence goes on from NC_140044.1 coordinate 3,198,635, forward strand.
CCCAGTTGGCAACTGGTTTCCCACTTTTCTTTTGAGCTGGCTGCAACTGGGGCAGGCTGTTCCTTGCTCTGCTGCTCAGGTATCACAGGATGCATTCTCTGGGGACAGGGACTCGGGGATTGTGTGACAGGCGTGGTTTGACGAGCACATTGTGCTTCAGCACTTCCACACTCACCTGTCTCGGCAGGCACAGAGACCACACACACATACAGTGTGAGCTGGGAAATTCTCACCAGGTGCCACCCGCGTCTCCCAGCTCCGCCCAGAGCCCACCTTGGAGCCTGGTCCTGCAGGAGGTGCCCCGTCCTGGGCGGGGGACAGGCACCCAGCACAGGCAGTTTTGGCAGAGCCTCCCTGCACCACGGCCTGCAAAACATTTCATTTTTCTCTCCTCCCCCCCAGTGCACCCCTCCGGTTGTGGTTTGTTGCCTGTATACCCACAGAGAAGCATTTGCAGCAGGAGAGTCAGGGCAGAGAGGTCTTCCACTAGATTGAAATAGCTTGGAAATGCTCCATCCTGTTTGGAAAAGGACTTCGGGGTTTGTGCCATGTCATGGGGGCGAACAGCAAGGAATCCTCTCGCACCATTTGTGCTTCTAAATGCCAGCCACGCTGCACTGCTGCCGAAAGATCCGGTGCCAGGCTGCGCTGGAAAACCCCGGGGCAGTTCCCAGGGGAATCACTGAAATCCATCAGCGACCAAGAATTATTGAGCAATCAGCATCGCTGCCAGAGCCGCTGTGCCGGGGCTCGCTCCGGGCAGGAGGCTCGCAGCCATCCTCCCTTTCTCTCTCCCTGCACCGCCTGTCCTTGGGACTCGCTGTTACTGCAGCCTGCCGTGCGTTTTTGAGGTTGCTCCTGCCATCAGCTCTCAGAAGCAGGCTCCCTCCTGAGCCCCTCGCTGCCATGCCTTAAATCATCATCTGCCATCATTCCAGGGTTGTCCCGGCTTCTAAGACATATTGGTAGTGACAATAATGTCTCTCAGAGCAAAGCTTACGCAACGTGCCCGTTTGTGTAGGTTTCCAATGCACAGCACTCTAAAATGTGGCCATTTCTGTGGTTTCTTCCTAGTGAGCAACTGAGTTTCAGCAATCAGAGGAAAATGGGCCGGGGTAATTCTCCTCTCTCTGGGTTGCTCTTACCTGTCATATCACTCACAGATATTTCAACACACCAGCCCTAGGACAGCTGTAGCCTGTGACTAGTTCCCAGGGCTCCATTTGACAAAGCTTCTTCCTTTCAGTTTGTTTTATAAAGGAAGAATTTCTCTGTGGTGAGGAATGTCATTGCATTTCTTCTTGCTTTTCAGTATATTGAGAGGCCAGGAAAAAACAATACTATACACCTGGCGTCAGGATATTCAGTGCAGTCTAAGTCGGAAAACAACTTGGGCAGTGGAGGGGGGTTCAGCTGTATGCTCTGTTACATGGAAAAACTGAAGTTGTACAACATCATCTGAAGTAGAAAAATACAGGAGCACCTAACTGTGGTGCAAGAGGAATACAGGCTTTGGTTTGGTGTTGGGGAAAGCCGGGCTCAAATCTCCTGCTGCTTTAGTGTGCATAGCTGCAATATAGACACCAGCAGCTATGCTCATGTGGGAGCAGACACTCAGATATTATCCTAATTTGCTTGCCCACTCTGTTTCTCAGTGCTTTTCTTTCTTAAACTTATGCAAAGTCCAGTCTCAGTTCAGGCAGAACTCCTCTGCCTAAAGAGCACTTTATGTTGTGTGGAAACACAAGCAGTGCCTTCTGTACAATATCCCGGACACTAATGCAGGACTTTTAATCTTAACACAGCAAACCTGGTTTTCTCTAAAGATAGCTTAGTCTATCAAACGGCTCTGCTTATTAGAAACCTCCACTGACTTTTTAATAATGTTTCTGTTCCAATGTATGTGCACAGAACAAAGTGCACTTTTTGCTGTGCTAGAAGAATTTGAATAATCAATCAATAGTTTGAAATAAAATTCAAATAATTCAATTTTAATTGAGTTGAAATAATCTTTCTTTCAGTTGAAGTAGTCTTTCCCCTCCTGCAAAAATATTTTCTGTAAAATCCTTTTGACCTCTTTTATCTGTTTATTGAAGTGTAATGATGCTTGATGCAATCAACTCAGGTTCATGGAGAGACAGGGTGTATCAGACAAGATTTGGGCTTGGGAGAGTTTCTGTTTCCAACACCCACTGAACATTTACACAGATCACTATTCCACACCTTTGCAATCTGAACATCAGGAAGTGATGCTGTGCCCTGCACTGCTTTAATATAGAATTTAAAAGAGTAAAAGCACTAAAATCTGTTCAATCTGCTGGCCCAAGCAGGAGGCAGATCCCCTGAAGGACTGCAAAGAAATTCCTGTGGGCTGTTGAAAATAGTGCAAAGGATTTGGATGCAGCTTTCTGGCTCTTTGCAAAGCCTCTCTTTTTATCTGCCACTTACGGAGATGCAGTTTTCAAGAATAAGATTTTAAGCCTTCCCTGAAGAGCCAATGCCATTAAAGGGCACTGGGAATCCCTGCCTCTGTCAAGTTCAGAGCAGTCTTGATAACAAAGTTCTGCTCCTGCTTTGCATCCCTAACTGCCTGTGCCTCCCTCCCTGCCTTTGCTGTCTTGTCCATAGACATATAAGGATCCCTGGCACAGGAGTGGCATTGATATGGCCCATATTTGGGGTTTTTTGCAAGGTAAGAATTATGAACAGAGAAAATACTAACGCTGCTGCTGACCTGGCTGACTTTGGTCAGGTCTGTACCTGGTTTCCCAGCTGCACACTCAGACTCCCTGTCTGGTTCCATCTCTGATACACACATATATCTTAAATATTCAGAAAACCAGTGTGAACCTAATAAAACAGTTTTACAAGCTCTTTGAATTGAAATTGAAATGGAAGCCATTCCAGTCACCATAAGTACTTACTTTTCTTTTCTGGCATATGTAAGTAGGTGAGAATTTGCAGCAGGTGCCCTCCAGTGTCTGCTACTATTATTTGCTGAATTTTGTAATGTAAAAGTCATTCTTTTGGATTAGTGTAGTGTGTGTTTGTGTACACATCTATGGAAGCTGAAAATAAAAATGGATTCCAATAATGAAATCTTAACCGAAATTGCTGTAGTACTCTCACATTATCCAATTATTAAAAAAAAAAAAGCACTGTTTAATTTGGAGAGAGATGGTTCCAGTTATAGAATGAGTTATGTGGATTTGATTACAAAGCAAAATTCTTGTTAAATTGGTATTACATAACGTGTGAGTGAGAGTTCTTTAGGTTTGATAACCTGGTCTTCCTGCATTTTTCAGTTTTCCTATTTATTGAAAAAAGTGATCTCTTTGCTTCCCACAGCCAAGAAAAATGCTCTATTTTAAAAAATGCACTTTATTCCTAGAAACTTTTCATTCCTGTATCAGTTCATCTACTGAGAAAAACACTTGACAATAAAGAATGTAGATTTTGTGGCAAAAATATTTGGGACAAAATTCTCTCTGTTAGAACAGGCTGGCTTGTTCCCTGCTGCTGCTGGCCTGGATGATGGGGCCAGAAAAGGACAGCACCTCACTACTGCCAGTCCCCTGTCCTCAGCTGTGCCAACACCACCAGGATCAGCAGAGGCTGTACAATTGTAATTTTCTTTTCATTTACAAGCATGAGAGGCTCTGACTTGAAATGTGTCCCCTGGTACTTCTGTAGTTTGGAAAAATTCAGCCCAAAATCTGGGCTTTGGAGTGGTTGCCTCCAGCTTGGGGGGGTTTGTTCCCATGTGATGGACGCAGAGATCCAGTGGCACATGCTGGTGCATGCAGAGATTTGGGGGGCACACAGAGAGCCTGCACACAGGATGGGCCACAGGCAGGGTGAACAATAAACTCCCACTGCTGGGAAGAATCAAATCCTCTTTTTCAAGTGCTGCCCTGGCCGCTCTGTGTGATGGAGAGAGGAGAAGACAGTGCAGTGCAGTTTGTGTCAGCTATCACAGGAGGGTGATAAATGTGCTGTCAGAGTCCTACAGCTCTATCTGTTTGCTGTCTGGTGGTTGCATGATTCAGGAGCAGTTTATGAGTTTCTTCTGGAACCAGATGGTTGCAAAGCAACAAAACGAATGCCAGCCACATATAAATGTCAAATGTTCAAACCATTACATGTCAACATAGCCAGGGTGTGCAGCCAGCGCTGCTGCAGAGCACAGAGCCACAGGCAGCAGGGCTTGTTTAGCCAAAGAAATGCAGAATTCAGGAAAACTCTGATTCTAAAAGAGATACTTGTTGAAAATAAATCAACTCCTTATAACAAAAATATGACCAGGTCTGCGTGTCATGAGATAGCCTGCAATATATGTCATGAAAGCAAGTCCTGTCAGATTTAATTACTTTTTTCTTGCAGCTTTAAACAGAGCTGGCTTCAGCATGAAGGCAGCTCCTTATTAAAAACGAAATATAAAAGATGAGATTACTAACCACGAGGAATTTACCAACAGAGACAGTATCTAATCCTGTGCAATATCCTGTGCAATCGTGAAATATCTGGGATATCTGCAGCATTCCAGAGAATTATATTTGGGCATTAATTATTCTTCTTAATTAGCGTAGTCAGACAGAGACTAACTGCAAGGCCTTCTTGGGCTGGTGAGCACACTTCAGTGGGTTCCATTAGCACATAAGATGTACTACTTTAATCCAGAACAAAGTATTCTGCCCAGTAGTTCTGCCAGTTTATGCCAAATCCCATGGACTTGAGTGGGGCCAGATTTTGTACTTTGGCTGCTTCTCTATATTCTGGCAGAGATGAATGCATTTTTATAATGAACTATTCAAAATCTTTCCAAACAAACTCAGTTATAAAAGGATTTCCCCGCTGTCAGAAATGAGGTATTTAGCTGATTCGTGATGAGTACAACCTTTTCTAATAAGGCCTGCATATATTTCCATTTGAGCTGCACTTCATTCATTTGCTGGAAATCCAGGAAACATTTGAATCAAGTTAGAACCAAACGGTACAGAGGCTGCAATGTGGTTATCATCATGTCAGGCACAAGGAAAAGACTCAGGCAGAATCCACTCCCTCCAGAATGTTCCCATCAATATTATGGGTGTGAGAAGGAGCCTGAAGCCATCTGGCCTTCATTAGCTCTGTTTCAAGCTTGCTATACATAAGGAAGGAGTCTGAGAGACAGTCTGTTACAGCCAAAGAACTGCATCAAATGCCCTGTCCCTATGTGAGTGATCCCAGGAACTACCTGCTAATGAATAGAACATGGCATTTGGCACCAAGGATGATGGTGAAGTGATAAGTTTAAAAATGTAGTTTATTATTGTCTTCCTTTATAAAATTAAACAGGATCCACCATCCATTTCAGAACCTTTATAACCACTCATTTAGCTCTGCATTATTTAGCAAGAATGAGTCTTTTGGTAAAATCTGTGTCATTCTAAAACTGATTTTTCATGGCCTATTGCAAAATTGTTTGTCCTCCCCATACATCAAGTTTTATTGCCATCAGTTGCAGCTGCACTACAGGGTAATGTGATTATATTCCATAATAAAATCAGCAGCAAATCACTGTGGGTGCATCTATAAAACTTTTGGGGTAAAGTGGTGCCTCATACCTGTGTGTTCAACAGTCCAGAGAGTGAATTATTGCTGGACTCCTACATCCTGAAAACTGGGACCAGGATGGATCAAAATCCATATAAGGCTTGACCTTAAAAGACCTCTGCATTCTAAATTCCTGCTGACTCCAGCGGGCAGCTGAGTGTGGGAGGTTGGCAAAACAGAGGTGGGGTTTTGCTACAGGAACCATTAAGGGACATCCCACTGTACACCCCAAGAAGGTTTCCAAGGCCTGAATTAGATCTGGGCACCATCTGGGTCAGTGGTTACTGGGGCTGCAGAGATTTATATGGAGTGCTCAAAGGGCAGGCAGTCACTCCATCACAGCTGGTCCCTGGGTTTGTTCTCTGCAGCGGTTTGCACAGAATGTGGGGAAATGTCTCCCAAATCTATCAGCACATTCTGCAAAACCCCACTCCAGCCCCAGCCAGGATAGTCGTGGGGCTGTAATTACCAGTGTGGTCCTGGCTCCTCCTCCTTGGACAAAGCAGGAGCTTGCAAAATCCTGGGTCAAAAATGACGTTTTTCACATCAGATTGAAAACTGCAATTCTTCTTAAAATAAAACCAACAAACCACCTATTCTAAGATTAATGTGCAACATAAATCAGAAGTAATCCAACTGAGACTGTTAAAACAAAGCTGCTTTTTCTTACCAAACTGAAACACTTGGATGTGACAAAAAATAAATGGTAAAGGCAGAACTGCTGCTTTTGACAATTTTAAATGAGATTTCACTTTAATCAGTGAGATTCTGCAAAGTGTTTCTGACTTGTTTTCCCTGGCTATTTTCAGAGCCTTGCTCTATTAATATTTATTACCCATATTTTCACACCTGGAGGAATAAGTTTCTCCCTACTGTTAGTGAGCTACTATAACTTTGAATTTCCTATCATGGTTAGCACAGGAAGGGGAATAGCCAAGCTTTAGTCTTCCATGTGGTTTTGTTCATCATCTTCAGATTCTTGTCTGTGAAGTGGGAGCCAATCTGTGCCATTTTACTTATCCACAAGGGAAATTTCCTTTGAGATGCTCAGATGAAAAGTCAAGAAATTAGGATGACTGTGGTACAATTGCCCTGGTACAACAAGAGGTTTGTCTGCAAAGGATAGAGTCTGCTTGGCTGTGCATCCTGCTTGTGTGACACTGACATCTGGGTGCACTTAATTGTCTTTTCCATGGTTCTCCAGCTGTTTCTGAGCAGCAGGGTGAGAGCCAGCATGAAAACACAGCATCTTCTACAGACAGAACTATTGGGACACTGAAAGCAAATAGAACCTCCTGTGCTCTCCTGAAGGGCAGCTCTTTTTCTGGTAGTTGTCCTTCTGCTCATTCTTCCTCCAAGGTCAAGCTGATGAAAGCAGACAAAGTCACAAAAACCAGTGATTTCCAAGGAATATTTTTGCAGAGAATTTTCATACTCAAAAATGAAGAAGCACAACTCAAGGTCTTTCAGCCCTCAAAAAGGTGGGACTCTGTTGAGAAAAGAGCTTTTCTCCTTAAGATTATTCTACTAACTGAAAATTTCTCCACTGAAAACCAATGCCAACAGGATCCCTTCCAAAGCACTCACATCCTGGGTCAGTACCTCGTTTTTCCTGGCTTGAGGAGCCCCCAGAGTGAAGAAGGCACAGTGGTGGCAAGACCAGGCTGTGCTGGGGAGATGGAGCTCCTCCTCATGCCCTCCTCTCATCCCCAAAACTCAGAGGCTGCTCTGGGGCACAAGGAGATGTTCTGTCACTCTGCTGTCTCTCCTGACTTGCTGCCTTCCATTTGATACACCCTCACTTTGTCCTTGTGCTCAGCTAAAGGCGTTTCAGGTTGCCTGCACAGGTAATTTTAGCTCCTGACTTCTCTTGCCACACCGAACGAGCAGCCTGGCAGCAGCAGCTCATCGGGAGCAGCGGTGCGTGCAAACAGCCTGAACTGGGTCACAACACCTCCACTCACTGCAGGGCACATCTTTTGATGCCCCAGACAGATACCTGAGACAAGACAGCACTTATACACTCCATGATCTCTCAGACAGAGATGGAAAAGGGGTGATAAGGAAAAGAGGTGTGGTGGGAAGCGCTCTGTTGACATTGGTAGGGAAGAAGTAAGTGTGGAAGCTCCTGGGTGGCCTTGGGGGAGCTGTGGAAGCAGGTCCAGGCTCTCTGAGAGGAGCAAGGCTTGTGCCTCCTCAGCCCAGCAGCACGTACAGAATGATCCGGAGCCCTGCTAAGCACAAGCTGTCGTGCAGCCAGGGCAGAAGGTTTGCTTTGTTTACCAAAGTGAAAGAAGTCATTTAATACAGAGACCCAGCCCAGTTCAGTCTGCCAGGAAAAAGGGAAAAGAGCTGGGATTGGGAAGGGGACTGTTGTCCTGGCCTGCAGGCTATGGACATGGTGTCTGCTCCCTGCTGGGAGGATGCAAAAGGCTTGTTCATTACTTTTGTCTCCTCAGGCCTTAGCCACTGTTCTTACTGAAGAAGAAGGGGTCAAACTGTCTTTTCATCGTGGGACCAGGTCAACCCATGGAGAAGCCTGGGAAGTGCTGCTTTATCCCATTCTCCTGCAGTTGCTATTGCCCATCAGCACTCCAGGTTTGATGGAGTCAGTATTGCAAGGCAGACACTGCCATGAGGCACAGACTGCCTGATGCAGTGCCAGCCCAGCGCCGTGCCCTGGTGTCTCCAGCACAGGTTCCCATGGGAGAAACCCCTGGATGCAATCCCTGAGCAGGGCCTTGCTTAGCAGACACTCGCTGAGAGTAATTGTATTCCCCAGAGGGGACTGGGCTGACTCACGCTCAGAATTTTCATACAACATTTGGGATGGGCAGTGTTTCTGCTCTGAGTCACACTGAGCCGTTTGTGCGGCTGGGAGGATGCTACTGCGGAGTCCCAGCCCAGAGCTGCGATGCAGAGGATTTCATGCAGTTGTCATGGGCCTTTATAGAGGTCACATTGTTCTCAGGAGTATCAAAGTCCCTTGCCTGCCACAGCCATTCCTACAGCATGCTCCGGGGGCTCAGCTTTGCACAGGAAACAGTCAAAGCAGTCCTTAGCAATTGCAAGTAAATATGTAATTGGAGCTCAACACTCCGAAGTGTCAGGAGCCAACATCACCACCCTCCCAAGTCATGCCTGCGTTTAAAGATCCCAGGGAGGCCCTTGCTGTCCCTATTGTAGTCCCAGATGAAGAATGAGCCTCTATTCCTCTCTCTGAAGACAGCAGCTGCTCTACGGATGCTCAGCCGCTCTGGAGGACCCCAGCAGGCTACCTCAAACTCCAGCCAAGAATAACATCAGAGCACAATGTAGTGAGTTTGTTTTTCACAAGGTTCTCTCAACTTCCATGGGCTGGGTGCATGACTCAAAATTAATGGAATGCAATAATGAATTTCACTTGTCAGGCCAGCATTACCCTATCTGCTGTGCTGAAACTGCTGTTGCATCACACTGGGTCCTGGGATAGGCTGGAATCCTGGAGGAAATTATACATGGAGAAGTCATGAGCAGGCCTAACCTGGGACTGGATGCAGCATTTCTAAGAGGGACTTTTACGCCTGATAGTTTCCTTTTAATTAAATGTAAGCCTGCCTAAGAAAATAGAACTCAAGGTCAGGGGTTTTGGATGGAAAATGAAATGACCGGAGCACAGGTCGTGTTTCACAGAGGGAGGCAGTGTGAGGATTTTTTATTCAGGGTGTAGAGATTAGTTGTTTTCCATGGTGTTTCTAAAAAATCCTTTAAGTGCAAATACCCATAGGGTAAAAGCAAATAGTGTCTCTTCTTCAACAACACTTTATCTGAACCACTGCTGTCCTGAAGGGAGTCCTCAGAGCAGCAGAGAGTGTTACTTGGTGAATAAATGGGCAGAGCATGGGGTCAAGCCCCTGCACTTCCATTTCTTTCCTCTCCCTCTTGCAGACCCCAGTCAGCTCTCCATGGGGGGAACCTGGGCTCATATGTGAGCGGAACACCTGAGCTCACAAAAAAACAAAGACTTAATTTAATACCCATGTCTCAGTGACTGTGCTGCAGGTTTCTCAGCCAGGAGAAGAGGAGCACCTGTAACACTGTGGAGAGCCACTGCCTTCAGGGAAATATCACTTCCCTCTGTGTAGCAGCAGGGCTGGAAGGACTGGAGTTGTACGAGCCACTATTGCAATTACTGGTGTTGCTGGATGGATGTTTCCCTTCATGCTGTGCAAAGTTGTATTCTTTGGGAAAAGGAAAACAACTCAAACCTCCTCAGAAACCACTTAAGACATGAGATGTAGAGAAAGATTAATGAGAGGAATGGATAGAGTGCAGTTTCTCAGACTGATGACATGGCTTGGTTCTGCTGCACTGAAGCACAGGCTCAGAGGCGTCCTGGAGGGCTCTGGGAGCCACCGTGCACAGGGTGGGCTCTGTGTCTGCAGTTTCTCTCTCCACAGTAAATGCACACGCTGCCAGAGAGCAGGTGAGGCACTGGCTTGTGTCACTTGCACACTTTCCTCCCACCTTCAGGACAGATTTAGTCTTTTTTCTTTTGGCCAAAACCATCCTTCATTCCTAGGAATAAAAATTATATTCCAGACCCGCTGGGTTTTCCCTTCCTTTATTGCTGAATATTGTTTGCTCCAGGAGTGAAGAATCATGAAACCCAGACCCAGAAAAGTTATTTTCTTTGAAGGAAACAGTCTTACACCAGTGAGTTTTCTGCATGAATATTTGTTTGCATCCCACATTTGTTGCTCTCTGAGTCAGGCAATTGGAGAGAAGGAGACCAGGGTGATCTCTGGTGTCCTGGGAATCACGGGCAACACCGCCTTACTACAAGGATCTTAGTTTGTATTTGATCATTTTTTAATGATTTCTTTTTTTCAAGAAAAGATTTATACTTGGGAAGACCTCTTCCAAATCACCTCAGCAAAGAGCAATTCCATTATGAGAAACTGATCCCTCTATTTTCAGTCCCTCTGGGAGAAATAAGTTCTTTGGTAGATTTGGTCCAACACAAATGGAAGTTACTAAACTGATCATATAAAGTTGTGTGATCACTAAGTTTCTGCTTGGCTTTATGAATTTCCTGTTGTTTAACCACCTATGCCTTAGTGTGGCACGTAATTCATTGCAAGGAAATGCAGTGATCCACTTCATTAAAATTTCTGCATACCTGGGGAATTCATCTTCTTCCAGATAATTTATCAAGCAAAAGTGGATTTTTTTTATCCTCCTTTTAAATTTTGTGCTAATTTTGACCCCGATTTAAGATTATTAACATTGAGATTTGCTCTCTACAGACCTTAAAATTCCAGACTCATGAAAACTATTTGATCTCTAGGAACTGATTTCAATCCTTGAAAGGCAAGCACACGCCATGGGGTCATATTTATTTTATGAGATGATTTTTTCCTAGTGAGATCAGTTGATGGAGCAGCCAGTGTTGCAAAATGTGGAATAAATTTCCAATACTATGCTGCAATACCCAGAAAAGATCTCACCTGCAATTTAGCAGTCAGTAAAAGGTACATTTGAATAACTTGCATTTTATGTACCTCTGGTTTCCTAACTTCCCTTCCTTTCTATATCTCATATATATATATATTTATTTATATGTATGAGATAGAATATATGTATATATTTATATATATATTTATAAATGGTTTCCTGCTTTCTTACTGAACACTGGGGAATTAAAAGTCAACTCTGCTTCCTTGAGCTGCTGAAAGATTGCTTTCAGGTGCTGTAGGAGTTCTTCCCAAGGTTTACTATAAATCAAGACAGCATCCACACAAGCCACTGCATACCCCAAATGTTTGCATAGCAGCAGGCTGGTTACTTGAAAGACACTAAGGAGCAACCCACACAAACCACAGCTTTATGCTGAAAAAAATCCAGTAAGCACTGAAAATTTTGTTGTGGTCTCGGAAGATGCTGCTCCAAGGTGTTGCCGATATCTGTTCCAGAAATTCAGAAAGGTGTTTTTTCCCTTGGCCCTCGCATCAGTTGGTACCCAAGGATGGAATCGTTATTTAGCCTCAGTGCTGCAGCATTAATTGATTTGGTGCCAACCCCCCCCCGCCATGGCCACCAGACCAAGATCTTTTGAAATGCTGGCTTCTGCCACCGGCACTCTCCTGATTCCAGCTGAGTTATCCAGTCTCACCGAATTTCAGGAAAAGGAGTATGACGATTTAAAGGCTGTTGTTAGATGTGGGCTGCAGGAGAACTGTTGAAAACTGTGCACTGGCTGCATATCCCACTGGAAATGTTCAGTGTTCACCAGCAGCACCAGTAACCCCTTTCCCCACTCCATGCCAGCAGGAGACCCTGGCTCCCACCGGGGCAGGAAAGCTCTCTGCATCCCGGATGCAGGCAGAGCCAAACACTGCTCTTGTTCACACATTTCTCACTAACTTGGTGTTCCAAAAATGATATTTTTTCCCTCAATGAAGTTCGAAAAATGCCAGGACGCTCCCATGTTGAGGGGTTGGGGAGGGGATGGGGGAGTGTAGATGTTCACACTATCTAATTTTAGATGTCTAATTCAGTTAAGGTCTAGACCAGTTACGCAGTCAAAAAGACTCGCCTTCCAGTGGGGGTTACTAAATTAGGAGCCTGCTGCTGGCCATGAGCTGGGCAGCAGCATGAGCCTGGAGTCAGACAGGGTTTGTACATCCTGGACACATTACTTTGTTCAGCTCTCCCCTCAGTGGCATATTGAAATACACCCTTCTTATTTTGTCTCAGAAAAGGCTTTATTGGCTTAGCCTTATGCCCCATTTTAACCTCTCCATCCCATTTGTTATTAGTGAAGACTCAGCCCTGATTAAAACCAGCCACATCTTTTATGCTGTGTGATGGCTGTTGCTTCCTCTCCATGGATTTCTTCCCCAGGATTCAGAGTTTCCTCAGCCCAGCATGTAGGAAGCCAGCATGCAGAGCAGGCCAGAGAACGGGAGCTCCTTTGTAGCTTTACTTTACTTTTCCTTCTGTTTGATTTCCAGGAGAGGGATTTTATATTGCCTGATTTAAAAAAAATTACTCAGGGTGCCCGACAGCCCTGCAAGACACTTCTTAACCCTTAAAGCTCTTGCACCATTGTCAGAGAGTTTAGCAAAAGTTTCTTTGTCCTTCACCTTTCCTCACCTTCACCTTTCCTCACCTTCCCTATTAATATAAAGTGACCATGGGTTAACTGATGCTCATTTTCTCTATTATTCAAATCAGAAGAGCTACATTTTCAGTACATTCATCACATTCTGAGCTCTGTGATGTCAGAAATTAAAATGACCAAACCCAGAAACTATAAACTCCCCCACACTCTTGTGGAGCCAAGATGAGACTGGTGTCCCAGACACCAGTTCTGTGCTGTCCTCATGGCCAGCAGATAGTGGGAACCCAGCATGACCCCAAAAGAGGAACCAAATTAAACCCTGTTGACCAATTCTCTTTTCAACTGGCTCTATATTCTTAAACCAGCATGTACAGGGGTGGGGGCTTGTCAGATAAAGAAATAAACATCTGCCTCTTGACTCCACTGTTCATTCCACTGAAAAAGTCCTCTCTGGCTGTGGCAATCTTCCAGGAGTCTGAAGAGGTAGGAATTGTACACTGGGCATAGTTTCCTGATGCTTTGAGCAATTCCTTTTAAAATTATGCATAGGAAACCCAGGCTGTAACCCTAAGTCATGCCAAAACAGTCTCCCCCTTCTAGATTTATAAAGTTTGCCCAACTTTCTACCACTGCCACCCAGGTGGTACTTCACCTTACTACAGAAAAACACCTATAATTTTATTTCTTTGAAAAACATGTGAAACTTTTGGCTCAAAGGCTGGGTGGGAAAAAAGTACATTTCTTAGTGGTTTATTGCCCTTAGGAAAACATACTTCAGTTATGAAGTATTCCCCCCTGAAAACTTACTTGACATTTTGTCGAGAAAATAGTAACATTTCTACAAAGTTAGCCAAACTACTTAATATCAGAGCTGTAAAGCAAAGACCTATGGAAATGTCAGAGTGTGGATGAGACTGGTGACCTGGCTTCATTCCACTGTTATGAGCCTGCACTTCTGCTGAGGGACCATCCTGGGAAGCTTTGCCCACAGTAGCAGGAGTTGCTCCTGCAGGAGAAGCTGGAGGTGTTTCCCTGCAGCAGCACCAAGGGGCTGCTTCACACTGCATGAGGCTGGAGGGTGAGAGATAGAGGCAAGAGAGGTTTGGGCATCATAGTGAAGCTCCTGAGGGGCTAGACCAGGTCCCTGGAGGTTCAGGTGAGCTCTGGATTCTTTTCACCAGGAAGACCTGAGTGCAGAACAGCTTTTCTCTACATCCTGGGAGCATCAAGCCACGCCCAATCCTCTGTCCTTCGCTATGCTGGACTCCCAGACATGTGCCATAAGGAGCTCAGGATGGGGACAATGACACACTTCTGTCAGAGCTCACTGGCAGAGAAATAAGCCTAGCTCAGCTCAAATGAGCAAATTAATTAATATTTGTCTCTCTGTCTGTCACCCATCTCTTCAGCTGAAGTGAAATTCTTGCTCTGCTGAAATCAATGGATGTTTTGCTATTCACACATATGGGAGCACAATTTCACTCCTCATCTCTCTGCTTTTCAGCCTGACACACCAGAAGGTAAAACCCTGTCTCAGCTGCCACCACTCCAGACACTTCTCAGGTGTACCAACATACATTCATGGCCATGGTTCTGCTCTTCCAAACTCAGCAATTGTTCCCATCTTTCAGGAACAAGAGAGTTAAATGCTGTGTCTGAACAAATATGAACTGCAAGAAAGTTCAGGCCCATGCTGGGATGTGAACTTTCTGTCTCGAGCCCTTTTCTAGCTTTGCTGTAAACAATTTCAGAATGTGATTAGATTTTAAGGGAAACTTGTAATAGAGCTGTAATAAGATATGATGTAATAGGTAATAATAGTAATATATAGCAGCTGTTAAGGAAAGCTTTTTCTGCATTTATCCCAAAAGGATACAAGGAGTCAGCTGCAACTTCATATTTTGAAAGAGGGAATATTAAACACTAGGACTGTGATGCAATGTTGTTATTGTAAATGTTAACAGGAGAGCCCAACGTGTGAGGGTTAAGACCAGCAAAAGATGCACTCAAACAGCTGCCCTGACACAAATTCCCTCAAGTTTGGGTCATTTTCTTTTATTTAACTCAGAGTTAATACACTGGACTTCCAGATAGTGCTTTCAATAGGTTCTGGGCTGCTGAGAACAGTATGATTTTTGCTCTTGCTTCCCACCATGGTCCTAATGAACCCTCAGAGTGCACCAAGAGAGCTTAATGTGAGGTGTGTCTCCAAACACCCGTCTGCAGCAGTGTCACTCAGCTTCCAGCAACACCCTATCCTCAGTTCCTGCCTCTGGGAGAAAAGAAATATAAAATCAACAGAAGTTCAGGATGGAACTTCAACTTCAAAATGGAATTTCCTGGTGTTTTTCGCATCATGGCATTACTTAAGTGTTAACTAATATTGCTCCACGTGTTTAATCTCCATGTGTTGAAGGAAAAAGATCTTTCATGGAAAGACTAGAACAGATAAACCTATATTTAGCCTTCTATAAACACCTCACAGGGTCACATTTCTGAAATGCATAGGCCAAGAATTGCATGGAGAAAGTGGATGAACACAGGCAGAGTTATATTTGACTAAAAAAAATGGGCATTTCTGTGTATGATGGACAGGACCCATTATAAATTAGGCAATGTATTAAAATAAAACTTTTAATTGTTGACTGAAACAAGAAACGATCCAATAGGAGAGAAAAGGAAACACTTTTTTTGGATCGTTAACCTGTCAGAATGTTTCCAGGGTGAAGTTACTGTGCAGAAACATCAAACAGGCAGAGGGGCTGACTCTGCTGTACACAGCTCTTCTTCTCCACCTGCCCTTGGCAGACAGCGGTGCCAAAAACCTGCCCTGTGCTCTGCCAACCCATTTCTGACATCAGCTTTGCTCTCCACATAACTCACTTGACTTGTGCAGCCCAGGGGAGAGCTCTGGGTCCTGTCCTTCCTGCCAGGAAGGGGCAGTTGGGACT
Organism: Fringilla coelebs; assembly: GCF_963513975.1. NCBI lineage: Eukaryota > Metazoa > Chordata > Aves > Passeriformes > Fringillidae > Fringilla > Fringilla coelebs. Next base: position 3,214,286 of record NC_140044.1, read on the forward strand.
TCTTGGTAAGATGAGGACCCCAGTTCAGCATCTGCAGTTGCAGTGAAATGGAGAAGTTTTTTCCTTTCAAACCTAAGGACATGCCGGGATACTTGTGGTGTCAGTGTTAGGGAAGAGAAACAGAACTGAGTGTCCCATTACAGCGGCTTTCAGCTGTATTTGGGAACAACCATTACGTGAGAGGCACTGCCTACTGCCTGTTCTAAGTAATCCAGGCTGATCCAAAGCCCCAAACCATCCACCCTGCCAACAAAAGCATGTTAAATAACTTACCAGAAAGTACATTAAAACAGTCTCCTGTCCTTGGTGTTATTTTGGTATTTTGCTGCCTGTGCAATGTTACCACATTGTGCTTGCTGCTCAACAGTGTTTTTAGCATAATAAAGCTAGGGAAAAAAGTCATCCTTTCACCTAAGTTGCAGAAACTAATTCATTTTTAATATTTTTAAAACTGTCCTGGATTCAGACTGGCGTTTGAGTTTTCTGTAGATTTGTCTCTTAAGGTGAGGGGGATTTTCAATAAGATTTGCCATATTTTTACTGCCTTTTAAGAAATGAAGGCCTTTGTGTCCAGTTGCATTTGCAGCTACAGGGAGAAAAACCAGGTATTGGTAATTGTGCTGATGAATCCAGAAGAATCTGAGAGTGATTAACTTGAAACAAAGAAGTTAGGTTGGTCTAATGATGAGATCCTTATCTGAGTTGAATGCATTTAAATGTGTATTTTACAGTCCGCCGGTCAAGTCATAAAATTACAGTTGAATCTTAAAGGACAAACTGAAGGTTACTAGGTCAGAAATCAGCCACAGAATTTTACAGGTCAGGGAACAGCAGGTTTTATTCTTTTCAAGGTGCCCTGCAAGACAAGGTGGATGGAGGTCAGAGTGTTTCACACTCTGAAACATGGGGATAGCTCTAGGGCAGTCACCATGCAGGAAAGGGAGGAAGATCACATCCCAGAATGTGGGCTGTCATACTGAAGAGAACAATGATGCCAACAGCAGCTGCCTGCTGTCCTTTTGCAGGGACACAGCTCGTGGTTGGCGCTGGCTCTACGGCATTTCATCCTTAGAAATCCCTGCCCAATGCCAGCATGATCACGGAGAAAAGGCCACAGCACAGCCTCAGCTTGTCCCTGATGAAGATCTAACCAAGCACATTTCCCATCTAAGCAGAGCAGCTACCTTTTCTCTTTTGAAACGGGAATGTTGTTCTCCTGCAATTGTATTTATTTTATGAGTTGCACTAGGAATGCTGTGTGGCACTCTCTTGGCCCCTCTCACCCGTGATTTACAGTAGTTATAAACATTCCAAAGTATACATGTAAGTTAAATGATACATTAATATCATAAAGTTACAATTCTGGTATAAATGTGTCATCGGTTAGAAAATTCAGTTTTTCCTTTGCCCAGCTTTGTGATTAGGCTGACTGGAATCAGCTCAGTGCAAAAGCACCACAGACGTGAATTCAGTGTGCCTGCATGTCCCCAAAGTAGAATGGTGTGAAAACAAGAAGAGAAGGGTATTCTGCCAAGCTGAAACTGTTCTGAATATTTGACCGCTTACATACATTTTCATCATATTCTTCAATAAATAGAACGCGAGGGGAAAAGGTAATTGAACCTCATGCCCATGACAGGAAGACAAATTAGACTCCCTGCAATACTCTCCCAGGTCCAGCTCTTCCCGTGGGGTCGCGCCATTGAAGTCACTCCTGCAGTGCCAGAAACCGCAGAGCTGGACTCGCTGCTCGGGAGGGCACGGCTGCCCCAGCGGCCCTTGCAGAGCCGGCCAAGGCTGCTGCGGCTCCCAGCGCTCGGATCCCAGCCAAGCCCGCACGGCACTGCCTGCCCGGTGCTGGCCGGACCCCTGGGACTCCCGCTGGGACACGATCCCTCCTTCTCTTGTGGCTGTCAGGGCATCTCAGCCCCGCCGCTCCCAGCGGCTGTGGCACCGCTGGACTGTCCCCCACTTGTCACTTGATGAAAGGAAGCATTTACATCTGCTGGGAGGAGTGACCCGGCCTAGCATTTTCACAGGAGGATTCTCACAAAATTCAGAGACAGCTGTGTCTCCTGCATTTGCAGATTAACTGCAGCAGCAGCAGTGAAACAGCGAAATCAGATGATTCATTCAGGATCACGCAGGAAACCAACATCACTGGGAGGAATAAAATGCAGCACCCGAGACCTCTACCGCTAAACTTTAACTCTAACTTACAGAAACAATACACAGCTGGCAGGTATTTGTAAAATATCACCCAGCTTTGCAAATAAGGCTAAGAATAATCACTTCCATAATCAATGCAATATAATAAATTAAGATTAAAGAAGCTATCAAAGGAAATTTGCGGCATTAAGATTTTAGGGGATTGGCCTCCAAGTTTTCTGCAGACTGTTTATTTGTAAAAAGATGAAATTACTGCATTTATGTCCATCCAGCTATGTACCACTAGCCTGAAAAACCCTTAAGAATTCTAATTTTCAGATAAAATACATTAATTAACTATTTAATAAAAGGCAGCAAGCTAATTCTTTACATTTGTATCACAACCCTGATCCAAGTAATTAGTTAAGCTGATTCATGGGCAGGCTGGAAAGTCCTTAAGTCCCTGAAAATGTTACCTGCATTGTATTAATAGTCAGCTCCTCATCAGTCATTCAACAAGAATTTTTTTTTCTTTGTAAAAATCTCTGAGAGAACAGCTTGGCATTCAGAAGTTCAGCTCTTGGAAAACTTTTCGCCTCCTCCTAGAGCCCGGTGAGGGGAGCCGGGTGAACTATCAGATGAAACAAGCCTACCACAGAGCAGCTTCAGCTTTCATTGTTGCAATATGAAAGTATTTTATGATGCCTCATAAGTCATGTGTGAGGCTCTGATAATGGTCACGTCAGCCCCCACATTTCACACTGCGTTTAAAAATACAGCTTGTTTATCTACCCCAGGCTGCAGCCTGCCATCAGATTTACATTTGAAAACACTCAGCACCCGCACACAGCCTCAGACTGCCTTATGAAAAGCACCCAGACACGAAACAAAGCTGTCACCCTCTCTTTATAATTAGTGTTTTAGAATTTCCCTTTTTTTTAATCTCTGGGTTTGGAGTCCAACCCATACTCGGTGCTCTTTCAGGAAATGCATTGAAGGTATTTTGCTCATCCCTTTCTCCCTGTATCCCTGCACCCTGTGGGTGAGCAGGGTAGGTGGGTGGCCAGATGGCGCAGAACCACAGTGTGTCTCTGCTAAGGCTTCCCATGTCCTCTTTGTTTTATTGTGTTTTGGTGCATTTAGTATTTCACTTACAGTCCAAATCTTGCAGACAATTGTGAGAGGATCTCTGTTCTCAGCCATAAAAAACAGCCTCATAACCCATACAATTACACTGAAAATCCTCAATATGTAACTGAGATGAACCTTTGGGTCGTAGTGAACCTCAAGCATGCATTTAAACATACAAACAGATAAAAATAAAACAACGTGATGAGCTCTAAGCCAATTTCACAATTATGCTGCCTGAGTCACAAAATTAAATTGCTTGGAGTTGGCAGTAACATATGAACTTTTATTTGGGCCTGTGCTCTATTCCATTCCTGTATTAGCTCCTTAAATAGCAAAATGAAGTATGACTTAGCATTCAGCAGTAAATCCTCTCCTTTTTTTGTGCCCTGTGCTGCAGTAGCATGGTTTAAGGAAAAGCATTTTTTGACAGTGACAATAAGCGCAAGATATTGCCTGACTGCAAAAGTGAGTTGGTGTTCCAGTTAACTATTTCTTCCTCAATGCAGGGCATTAAATGTCAAGCAGAGGCATTGAAGGAGCCTGTTGATGATTTTAAATATTCAGCTGGTGTTTTTCTGCCGTGTTTGTACAGTGCTGGGCAGCTGACAAGGAGTCCTGCAGAGCATAACAGCTGCACTGTATCACCCCAGAGCCGAGAGGGAGCCAGGCCCTGCGATAGGAGGGACAGGGGCTTCCAGCAGGCCAGCACTTCTTGCTCCAAGTGTGGAGGCTGAGTATTTATCACTAATCCATGTGTATTCTGGATGTGGAGCCTCCCCCCATGTCCCTGGCTGGCCCATTCCCCCAGCGCCCCCGTGCACACCGTGCCATTCCGCCTCCAATGCCGCCTTTATCTGCCGGCTTGCCGAGGCTCGCTGCCCACCACACAGCGTCTCTTTAATCTCTGTAAACCCAATTCCTGGCCAGAACAAACTCTGCCTGCCAGAACACATTTGGGAGGGATGAGGGGATGGCAGGGATGAGAGGCTGCCTGGCAGAGCAACGGGCAAAGGGGATTCATGGGTTAATTTCTGCTTGGGCACCTTCTTCTACCAGGCAGGCCAGGTGGTAGAGAATTGTTAAAACCCCTTGGAGGTTTTTCCATTGATTCCAGCACTGCTCCAACCTGTATTCTCAGGCTTAAATCACACACAAACCACCTCGAAATGACCTGAATGTCAGCCCTGAAATGTCTTTTTGTGCAGAGTTCCAAGCCAAGGGCTGGGTTTGGGTGTTATTTCAGGCAGGAGAGCAGGTTGCTCTCCAAAAACTTTGCCTGGATGCAGGGAAAAACAGGCTTTCATGAAAAGCTTATTCTGAAAAAAACCACTGTATATTGTATTTGGAAGCACATAGGGGGTTATCCACACAAGCAAAGTGTTGTGTTTTCCAATTGTCCAATAAAATAGATTTACATAGAAGCAAGAAAGAAATAAGGCATTTTATAGGACTGTTCCTAACCTCCATGAACTAAGACATCTTGATTTAAAACTGCTCTGTGCCCAGCAAGAGGAAATAGTTTAGACTATATGTGAGAAGAGAATAATGGCTCCATCAGGTAGTCTGTCAGCTCATGTAAATAGGGCCAGACTGGAGATCAGGGGGAATGATCTACTCTCCCAGGAAAGGGCATCAGTGAGGCATTTAATGAAACTGGAACAGATGGATTATTCCATGGGACTTGTAGAGCAATTCCACTGGGCCCCTTTGAAAACGACAGGAAACACAACAGGAAAAATAGAGACTGTATTTCCAAGGGAAAAGTTGAGTGCCAAAGCATTTACAAACAGTCTAAAGTCTTTCAGAAGTACAGGCTGAATCTGTATTCCTTAAATCCTATCACCTTCTCTACAGGAACCTCTCCTCATTCAGTAGAAGCAGCACAAAATGTGCCATTTGACAGTAATGCTGCTCCCTGTGCAAAACTGGACTGTATTTATATTTCAGAATGTCTCTTTCCTGCTTTATTTCAGGCAAAACTTCACATTGCCAAAAGACTTCAATGCAGAACAAAGTTTTATGAACCTAAAGACCAAGGTCGATTGAAAATCAGGAATCATTCATGGAAAATTAGCAAATGTGACACACGCAGAGTGAAATCTGCATTAAGAACTGCCTCCAACTGGCAAGGCCCTAACCTGTGGGACAGTTTTATTGGATCTCCCAGGATTACAGCATAATTTTCTTTGACAACTCATTCACGATCCAAGCCGAGAAGCAAGCCTTTCTGGGGGCAGCTCTGAGGCTGCCTGCTGTGTCAGGATCTGTGAAAAAAATCAACCCAGAACAAGCAGGAGGGATTTTTCTGCTTTGTAGTGCATGAGGAAGAGCCAGCTGTGAGATGGTGAGAACACCATGGCTTTGCTTCAGGCTCTGCAGCTCTTCTGTCCAGACACACATGGGACCCCTCTCAACATCAGCTGGAGCTGATGCCAGGCAGGAGGAGCAGATGCTAACACAGGGCCAGGCCTATGTGTTTCCAGACTCTGTCATGCCTCAGGTACATCCGAGGCACAGCGTCAAGGCTGAGCTCTTCCCTCACCTCTGCCATCTCTCCAGCACTCCTCAATTTGTTTGACTGTTTAACCAAAATCCTGGCCAGAATGGATCATAAGAGCTGGCTTAGGGCCAATGAAAAGCCTGGGAGAGGTCATTCACACTGTGGAGAAAGTTGGGCCTCTTGGGCATTGCCTCTAGCCCTTTGTGATCCCCTTCCCACAGCTGCTGGGTGGAGAAGCTGATGGAGAGCACCAACCACACAGTTTAACAAAATCTCTGCAGATTTTGGTGGGGGTTGGAACAATTCCCAAGTGACTGAACATCCCCAGGGTGCTTCATCCCCACTGTGGGTGCCAGTGGGGCCACTCACATTTTGGGTTACTGGGCAGGAGTGGTCACCAGGTAAATGAGAGGTATTTCCTGGAAGGAAAACACAGAGGGGCTCATTGCAGTGCTGTGGTAGCAGGAGTGTGGAAGGGAGGGTCTGGGGCAGCTGCATGGTGTGCAGGACAGAGCCTGGAGAGGATGCTGAAGTTGTGAAACACGGGATGGGGATGGGATGTGACCTGGAACGTGGGCAGCGATGCGTGGAAGGTGTGGCATGGGAAGCGGCCACAGCCTGCACGCCCCACTGAGATCCACATATGGATTCAATGCCAAGAGATGAAAGGCCACACGTCTGGGGACGACCAATAAAAATGCAAAATATATTTTGGATGGAAATGTTCGGGAGGAAACCAAAGGGGAAACAGTCCTGCTGGCAGCAGTAGCTGCAAAGCAGTCGGCCAGGGCTGGGGATGGTGAGAGCTGGGACTCCAAAGCAAAGGAGATAACTGCTCCCCTCATCTGGACACATCAGCAATTCTGTAATCAATGTGATGCAGTTTGGTTTAAAAATTATGTGGGGAAAGATATTCCAAAGGAAAAAACCTGGTATTTGCAGGGGCTGCAGTCTCAACAGGGACCATCTTCTGCCTTTTTTCCCTCACAAAAGCAGCAAATGGGTCATGGAATGGAAGTGCCAAAAGTAATCTTTCAATCTCTTGTTTTGTTAATATGAAAAATGTATTGCATTTTTCTAAAAGGAAAAAAAAAAAGACAAAGAAAAATTACTTTGTCTGGAACCAAAAAGTGAAAACCCCAAAACCTTCCTTGTGAAGTGAGCTAGGAGTGACTTGGATAAACACATCTATTGACTTTAAAATGTAATACTTTTCTTCAGAAGGAAGGAAGGACATGGAGGGGTGTGTATAACAGAAAGCTATTTACATTGCCTTAGCCTAGATTCACCTTTCTTTTTCTCTATGGTATTTATTTTCTTTGCATAATGTTCTTCTTCATGTTAGCCTTTCTGCCATAATTGCAGAAAAGGGTTTGCAAGAACTCACATTTTATTGGGTGCAGTTCTGCTTTAACCTTGATGCAACTTTTGTTTCTAGCAGACTCTTTCTAATTTTCCACATTATTTCTCATTTCATCTTCTTTTCTTGATGACTCCTCTGCCCTTGTTGAATCCTTTTTCCTGTTATTTTTCTATAGATAAAACCACTAGGACTGATTAGAAAAGTAATGTTGGCTTTTGCTCAGTATGAGCCGAAGCTCATACTCCAGAAGACTAAATGTGTGTCCTTTCTGTTTGTAAAACTTTGGTAATACAGCTTCTCACCATATGAACAAAGATCCACTTTAAAGAACCACATGGTGTTAATGTTCATGCATTTGATTTATTGGTGCACCCATTGGAGGAGGCTTTGCTGTTACCAGGAGGCTGCCAATACTCAGTAATAACTGCAGGGCTGTTCCTCTCCCTCCAGCCTCTGCATGAAGAGGGATTATTACTCCTTTACAGTGTTTTCCTTTACTTCCCCAGTGTAAGGAGATGTGTGGGATGTGGGAAATGGCCTCATCACTCTACAGAATAATTTGCTGAATTACATGATGGAGAGGAGCTCAAAGTGTATGGGCTTAGTTTGTAACCCCAAAGATGGCTGCAAAGAGACTCAAGCACAGCTCTGCAATCCAGGGGAGGCCTGAGGAGGATTGTAAGGACACAGGCAGGCTCAGAACCAGTGCTTTTAAACCAACATGAGCCACAGAGCTGAGGAGCTCTGTGTGTGCTGTCTCATATTGGGAAAACAATGTCCCACTGCATCCAACCACAGCAAAAATGAAGTGCGGTCAGAACTGATCCAAGGATGGTTTTTTCCCATGTGAAACCTGATTAAAAGTACCAGAGGAAGCCTTTGTGGTTGAGGATTAAGCTTGTTCAGCAACCATATAGGATAATAAACTTGTCCAGAGCTATAATGGTTACTGTTAAACCCTAGAAGTATTTTTAAACCTAATGCTTCTGAGCTGAAACCAACTTTCACTCGTTACAGATTAAGAAGTGTCTAAAGCAGGCAAACCTCCCACACCAGCATCGAAGGCATTTCATACCAGCACAGGCTGGAGACTGCTCAGGGACCAGGATAGGTTTTATCAGTAATGAGCATCTTGAATTGAAGATGCTTACATGAGTGCTAAACTCCTTTAAAGAGCTTGGCCCAGCCCAGAGAGAAAAAGGAAGGGTTCTCCAAGGTACGGTTATTTCTTGGGGCTGTGTTGGGCAGCTGCCAGCTTTATTCACAAAACTGCTGTTTTCCTCCTTCCATAATTGCAGTGGCACAGAGCCACCTCACAGAAAAGAACTGGCACATTCTTAAGGTCCTTCCTCCCGCCTCAGCAGAGTTCTTAGGATGAACTGGCAGGTGCAGCCACTGTCTTCCCACAAAAAAATACATGTGACCTCTCTTTGCTCCTTCAAGCTCAGTGCCCACTCTCAGAGTCGAATTTTCCAGAGCTATGAATGTCAGCATTTGATTGTTCAGGTGCTTTTTCACATCAAAAGCTTTCAGTTTTGTTCCTCCAGCATGTGAAAATTGATTATTTATCCTTCCAGTGCTGAGGCTGATCCTGCCTTGTGTCAGGAGCACCATCAACCAGTGGCAGTTCTATCCAAGCCACCAGGAAGTGTTCAGTGAATTGGGGTTTGTGTTGTTGGAAAATGGCAGTTAATTAGAACCAAGGTTTTCTGTGCAAATGTATTTGTTCTGCTAAATTTAACTCCAGACAAGGTGTGAAACTGCCGAGCGAGGAGGCAGAGCAGGAGTGTACCCCTTTCTGTCTCTCCTGCCTTCATCATCCAGGAGAGTATCTGGTGTCCAGGCCCCTCACCTGCACTGTGGAAACTTATTTTCAAGTCTTTTTTATGGAATGGCGCAAAATCTTTCACCTGATACACCAAACAATGGATAAAGGAGCAGAGAATCACTGGTTTCTGCACTGAGAGATGGATGCTTTACCCTGGTGCCTCAGGCATTCATCCAGAATAAAACAATTACCTTATTTTTTTCTGGGGAAAAAAAAAACCCAACAACATCAGAAGTTTTCAATTTCATTCCATTGCAAAACAAAGCAAATGTTGACACCTGCCTGTTCACAAAAGATAACTGTTGGTATTTCTGTTATCCCTGGCATTTGAGTGGTGTGGTGACCCTTTGGTACCCACCACCTTCTGCACACCCCTGGCACCAGCACTCTGCCAGTCCTGGCACATCTGAGACACCTATGGTCATTTGCAAGGACTAGGCAAAATTTTCTTTTTATAAACAGTTTCTCATAGTTAATTAATACCAGTTCAGGTAATTGAGAGACCTGGGTGAGGATTGAGGATCAGCCCTATATGTCTTATCCTGACTTCTCTGAGCTTTTACTCCTTCAAAGCCAATTGTGGACCACAGAGGAAAAAGCAGAACAGTGAATTGCAAAATCACATTCTTTTCCCTAAAACACGAAGGGACTTTTTTGCTGCAGCATGTTGGGTTTGGTAGAGACAGAGTGGAAGCAGGTTGAGGAAATAAACTTGTGTGCCCGTGGTTATCAGCTGCCTTTGTCCCTGTATTACTGTAACTGCACCAGAGAGCTGCTGCCTGCCTGTGAGCTGCCAGCAAAGAGCCTTCAGGAGGCCAAAGCCTTTGCTCCCCACTTTCCAGGCAGTGTGGCTCATTTGGACGTGTGGAAGAAAGTTTGACACCTTTTTGTTTCTCAAGGAGTGAATGTGGGAGCAAGGGGAGAGGAAAGGTGAGGCAGGAAATCTGGCTCCTTTTAAAGGTGCTTTGATAATCTCCTGCACAAAAAGCAAAAGCCCTCAGGTTTCTCACATTGTAACATGGAACATGGGCTGCTTGAGACCTACAGTTATAGCTCAGTTACCAGGAGTGAAATGCTTTACTTGCCTCAGGGGACATGTGAAAGGAGAGCTGCCCCCAGTGCACTGCTAGATGCCATGCCAGCAGTTCAAATAATTTTTTTCCAAAATTTTATGATCTGATGCTTGGATTACATTTGTTTAGCTGTAGAGGTGTGAGGTCTGAAAAATTTGTCAGGGGAAAGAATAGCCCCAGCTCCAGACGTGTGCTTTTGGAGTTCAGCTGCAACCAGGACACTGTGGAAATCCTTGAGGAGGGATGAAGTCACAGGATGTCTTGTCTGAAACTCAAAGTGCAGGAGAGGAGAGACACATCTGGGGGCAGAGAGTGGGAGAAGTGGCTGTGAGCCAGCTGGGGTGAATCCAGAACCAGGTGAAGCCACCTAAGGCTCACCTGGACAGGAAGGGCATTGAAGCAGGGAAGTTTGTGACATTTCCAAGGCCACAAGTAGAGCCACCATCTCACCCAGTCCAGGCAGGCACTGGCAGCACACAAGGGCAGAGAAGTTGACATGAAGCTTAGATAAGTCTGTGGGAATCCACCCTCAAATCCACCCTTAAATGGCAAGGCAATGACCCCAGGACCCCACCCTATATCCTTCTTTGCCTCACAGAGCCTCCTATTCCAAAGAAATATTTTCTCACATATCCCTCCCTGACTGCCTTTTTCCTTCCTCATTTCCTCACTCCAAAATCCCCCTTTTCCCCCATTATCAGCCTTCCCAGCACAGGTCCTTCTGCCAGCCCAGGATACCCTGACCCTCCATCATCTCCCCATTCATCCATTGACTTTCAACATCTGCCCACTGGGGCAAACCAAATGCACACCTACACACACACACACACATGTGCACTTCAGGGTTTGGAGACACCTGGGTGTGAGCTGCACCTTTCAGAAACCCAGGGAAAAGATCTTGGGGGCAGAAAAAGAAGACAAATGTAAGAAAAAAAGTGGACATATGGTAGCCCTAATAAAGAGTGATAAAGTCCTCTGATAGGGCTGGAATGACTCCCACTTAATTACCAGAGCTTTGGACCAGACTCCAAAGCTGCTCCCTCTCCAAAGCTGAGATAAATCCCTGGCTCCTATTTCCTGCTCTTGTGCTCAGTCTGATCACAGGGCCCATCCTCCTGCTTTTATTTATATTAGGGAGTCACTCATTCGTAATTCATCGGGGACTGAAGCTCACTTCCCGTGTCAGGACACAGATCGTTTATAAAGCGATAAGGGTCTATATTAACATTGGAACCCCGTATTTGGAGATGCTCACATTCTCTCTCGAGATGTTTATCACCATTAAACACAGCAGAAAATCTGACTTCATTGACCTTTGCTTCACAGATAATTGTCTTTCACACTGTACATAAAATGTGACATTTATTTAATGTAGTGCTGTGCTGGGTCCAGTGGAGTTCAGCACATAACACTGCAAATAGAAGCTGTAGGTGCTCAGAATGTTTGAAAATATTCCTCTTACAAAACCTAATTAGGGGTTTAATCGTCACATGTGCCGTTAGTATATTTTTGCTTGATCATCAGGAATTTCCCCTACTACCCCAAACCCAAATTCATGTTTCCATTTGAAGAGCAACAAAACATATAATTAGCAGGCACATGACAAGACTTCATGATGGATTAACAGCATTTCACAGCTGAAAAGAGACCTGTAGACAAAAGGCCAATGTTAACAGATACTCACTCAGTGAGCTCAAAATTTTCACCCCATCTCTAATTGTGCTGACATCGTTTTTCTCACTGCATTTATGGAAAGGAGTAAGGATCTTTCATCTTTTATCTTTGAAATATATTTAAACACCTTGTCCCCTTCATGACCTGTAAAAAAAAAGCACCTTTATATACTAGGCAGGTAAATATCAAAACAGTTTTTATGTAAGATTGAAAGAACTAGTACAGGTGCCAGCAGCAAAGACTGGGCAAGGATAAGAAGTGCCTTGGGGACACCCTTTGGTTCCTATTTTTAGGAGTCTCATTTGCAGGTGACAGGTTTGACTCTACCAACTGACAGTGAAGGGTGGAGAGGAAATTCAAATGGCATTGGGCGCATTCATAGTCAGGGGCTCAGTGGGTCAGCCCTGTGCTCAGCAGCGCTGGGGAGCTTCTCCTGTGCTGGGACAGCAGAACAAGGCACAGGGGGTGACTCCATCACAGCCCTGATGCTGATGACCTGTTACTTTGGAAATAACAGAGCCAGACTTGGGTGCCCAGCTCTGCAAGCTTGAAGGAATGTGATTTCCAGTAAGTGGTCAGCACTCACCTCTAAAAATAGAGGCACTGAAAATCACTGATGACTTTTGATAGTCTTGGCCAAAATCAACTATTTTTAGCCCATCTGTTCCCTCTGAGCTCAGTGCTCTCAGGAAGAATGTATATTTTGGGGGAAGGGGAGGAGGCAGAGGTTCTTGTCACTTTCAGAAGAGTGAAAGTTGAAACACTTTCATATCAAGAGTACTAAAAAATGACAGAACCACTTAATTTCTTTAAATGGATTTGAGAATGTTGCCAAGTTTTGTGAGCAATTAAATTTAATGCAGGATAAGATGGCAGGGATGAAGGATAATTATATGCTCTCAAAAGCTTGGTCTTTTTGTAAATGAAATGGCCTTAGGGAGTTTTCCAGAAAAGTTTGGGCTCAGCCTTTTAGTTCCAGCAAAGCCAATTGCCGGTCGTGGCTCTGCACTAGGTGTATGTGACATGATTTTTAATGAATTCCCTCTCAGATTCCCATTCAGCTGCCCAGCAAACCTGACAATAGTTTGTTTTTTCTTTGGCGGTTTTGTGCAATCAAACTTTGCCTGATGTGTTCACTTCCCCACAACCCTGAACTCTCAGCAAGCAAATAACTCAATATACTGGACACCGGGAAATTTATCTGGCAGGTAAACACTGGAAGCTTTCGAGGTGATAGTGTAACAAATGCATCAGTGGGATCACTAATTACAGGCCCTGCTGAGGAGCCCAGACCTGTGAGGGCTTTGATAGCTCCTAAGAGGTGTTTAGTGCCACCATTCCCTTTGCTGAAAGTCAAGAGAATTAATTAGTTCTGAAGAGACAGGAACTGATCTGTTGGGTACATCAGTGAGAGTGTGTCCAGACAGCATCTCATGGCAGTCTGAGAAAGGAATCTTTAAGAAGATTAGATGCTCTGCCACAAGGCTCTATCCTTCAGAATTTGAGCACTGACTCATTTTCTTTTCAAGTTATTTGTGGGTGTTACATGAAATTATTAATTAATCACTCTTCAGACAATGTTAGATGATCTATTCATGAAAACTTTTTCACTTTTCAGAAATGCTATAAACCCATTAGTACTGATTCTCCAAGAGCAGTTGTTTAAGAACCTGGGGGAGGCGATAGAATATTCTCTGTGTGATGCTCATTACTGTCCTGATTGGAAAGCCTCACTTAGCCAGCCACGTAACAGAGACAAGACAACATGATTTAGGCACTTTATTCAATATATCTGGTAGTTAATCTGAACAAATTCCCAGCAATGGAAATTTTAGGAGGGGATGGATTATTATAAAGGTCATGAATTATTAAAACATCATAAGAACGAAGGATTAGCCATTAAAAAGGAGTAAATCCCTTGGATCACTCATCTGATGTTTGCTATTCACTCTCGCAGGTTGCAGTCTGACAGGTTACCAAACACAACCTTAGGCCAGAAACCAACTCCTTGATTCTAAGAGAAGGAAAGAATATTTATGAGCAACTTGTCCAAACATGTGAAAATATTTTTTCCATTTTTTAATCTTTTTTTCCATTTACATCTTTTATTTAATAAATCTGTTTTGTGTTATTTTGGCAACACTGTCTCCATGTAAAACATATTTGATTTGCAACTAGCTACAAAAATATTTCCCAAGCACATTCCAACCAGCTGCAAGGATGATAATCTTACAGACATTTTTCTTTTTATGGGTTAATTATATTTATTTTTAGTTGAATTACTAGGCTTATCCTTGGGAGCCTGTTGGATCCTGAAGATGCTTGCATTTGCTGCTGGGAATATGGCACAAACAGCAGCACTGGATAACATTTATCAAGGCTCTAATAGCTTTGTTGTTGGGGAAGAGCTGGGAATGCCATTTTCCCAACCCCACCTACAGATTTCAGGACCTAACAAGCTCTGGAACAAATTTTGCATTTCAGTTTTGTGAAAATGATTTTATCTATTGCTGGAAACCCCTCCAGCACTTTAGAACAAAAAGAAGGGGGAAAAAAAGAGATAAATATGGGTTTATCTGACACATGCATTTGCCTCTCTAAACATGGTTGAGTATAAATCATCCTGACTGGTCCATGGCATTGCCCAACACTGTATCTGTGTCCTACAGTGCCACAGAGCTGCTGTGGCCGTGCCACCCTCAGCCAGGACAGACCCAGCTTGTATAAATCAGGGGTCCACGTGAGCCTGGCTGCTCCAGGGAGATGCTCTGGTGGCTCAGTCCAGCTGGAGACTCCTTTCCTCAAGGACATGGATGGTGCCAATGGATCCTGATCAATGCAGCTGGAAGTGTCTCCTGTGATGGCTGTGCTGGATGAGACCTTTGTGGCACTGTAATGTGGGTGACAGAAAACAGTTAATGGGAATTTCATCTCTCATGATTAAAGGCACCACGTTCTTTTCCGTAGGAAACACTTAACTTCAGATTGTGTAATTGCAATTTCCTCTCTAGTTTTCTGCTCTCTTTGATCATTTCCTATCCTCCTTTCTTGAGAGGAGGTTCTGAACGTTGTTAAGCAGCTTTTGTTTCAGATATTTACATTCAGTAACTGACGCCCAGTGCGGAGTCTGCTAATGGCTCATTCAGGAAGGAATATGCTAAGTGTGAGGTACAGTGAGGCCTATATTAATCTCATGTGTTCACATCTAAAAATGATTTGATATTTTCAAAGATTTTGATGAATAGTGCCACATTTAAGAAAACAGAAAACTAAATTAAGCTTGAGTAAAGATTTCCTGATTAAACATTTTTCACAGGAGCTAAACCTGAAATCAGAGCTGGCTTCAGAGATGTGCTCAACATGCCAGTAGCATGTTGCAGGTGAGGCTTCCTGTTTTCCCATTGTTTATGATTATGGTGCTTTGAAAACCTAATAATAGCAACAACTTGATGCCCTGTCCCTGAGCCTACCCCTGCAGCCAGTCTCTGAGACAGAGATGGTTCTCATCCCTGTGCCTCGAGTGCAGCAAAGTGTGTGAATCAAAAATGTTTGTACTCATTGCCTGGAGGGGTCCTGTGCGTTTATATTGGCCTAAGTCACACCAGAATCCTGTTCCCTAAACCTTGAAAACAAATACTTTGGCTTCAGGAAAGAAAATGGATCCACAACAAATGGTGTAGCATTGCTTAATGGTTTCCTCACAAATGCCTGTCTCTGCTTTGGAGCTGTGAAAACAGACGTGGAGACTGCTCTCGTTTCAGTCTCAGGAGGAACCTGACAGGTGCAGAGAGAGAGCTGGTCTGGATAATAAACCCAGAGGTTGAGGCACTGCTAAAAAAGCTTTCTGCACACAGCTCAGCTGAGGGCTGCCTGAGTGTCTCACTGCCATGAGAGGAGAGTCCTGAACTGCTGGAGTGTGCAGGGCTCATGTGTGCTCAGCTCCCTGCAAAAGGTGGAGAACAGGGAAGGAAGGCAGGCTCTCCACCACCTGGGACTCCCCAAGATCTCAGGGACACAGAACAGGGGCAGGTGAGATCAGAAGATGATATTACTGGTTCATTGAAAAGTCTGACAGAACTAAACGGACTCGATCCAACAACTTTAAAAATCCATGCATCCCCTCTTGCTCCAGCAGAGTGGCAGAGCTGAAAGGGAGTGTATAAAGAAATAACCCTTCTTTTCCTCTTCAACAAGACCACCTAGGTCCCTCTCCACTATTTGTCTAGCCTGCTCCTGGAGACAGCAGCCTGCACAGTCTGCAGCTGTGCTTCCCAACCCTCACCCCTGGGAAGCCTTTTCTGATGTTTTGCCTAAAACTCTCCAGCTTTAGTTTAAGCCTTTTGCCTTTTGCCCAATGCACTTGGGTGCAGAGGAAGGCTTTATTTGTAAAATACTTCATAAATCGATAGGAGGTAAGATGGAGTTTTTCTGCTTCCATTGTTACTTATTTACTTTTAACCAGAAATTTGGAGGATTTATTAACTTCCTCAGAGTGATTCAAATAAACCACACAGAAGAGCAATAGGTTTCTATGGAATGCTTCAGGGAAAACTAGTTTCATGCACTACTTAAACCTGGTGTGCTGAAGTCATGGGAAGTTTTGCCATGGAGTAAAACAGAGCCTGGATTTCAGCCAGTGAGTGGCAGATTTCATATTCATGTATTTGTGAGGCTCTACTGGCTCATCCATCCTGAGAGAGACTCAGTGTCTTCCAGGTAAATACACATAAACACTGTGGAGCCTCCAATAGGTCTCACTGAGCTGTGGCCCCTTCACCTCCCTCCAGGGGAGAGACAAGAGATCTCCTCAAAGCAGGCTTATTTGGGGCTTGATAGATTTGCCTGATCTTCACTTTAACTAGAGAAGAAAGAGCTGAGAGCGTAACTCTCATACAATGAGAACACAGGCTTGGAGGAAGAAATGAAGAAATACAGATTGTAGAAGAGGTGAAGACTCGTGGCAGAGCACCAAAAGCCTCAGCCCCATCCATCCTTCACCCCAGGCACAGACCAAAAGCCCATCAGTCACAGCAGTTTATTCCTGTCAAATGATTCCTGCTCCCAGCAGGAACCACGGGACCAGCACCAAGCAGAGGAGGTTTGAATCATCTGAGCTTATCACACAGAGGTTTCACAGAGTTCACATTACAGAGCCCCAATGCCTTTTACAGCTTACTTGAAGGAAAAGGACTGAAACATCCAATATATCTCCACAGCCTGACAACCCAGTAAACACTCCAGCAGGATAACCATGATCCTTAGAACAATGGAAACATTTTAGTTAGAAACTGTAGAAGTTACAAGGCAACGATTTATGTGCTGTGGGGCAAATAAATATTCAGTTCCCATTAATGTTAATGGGAGTTAAGTGGCTAATTCCCCACACATTATGCTGAAGATTTACTTCTTTGTGTTTTATGGAATAAATGAATTTATAGTCTTCCTGGAGGTTAGACCTGAGGAAAACAAAGAGCTCAGAGTTTACTCCATTTTTATGAGGTCATTTTTTTAAAGCAGGTTTATTCCCTGAACAGAAGGAAAGGTTAGAAGAGCACCAAGTTAAAGCAATCCCCTCCACGGGATGCCAGGGAGATTTGTGGCAGGCATTTAATCCAAACTCACAGACGGAGAGACACGCAAAGATCCATATAAAACGTCTTAATAACAGAAGCCGGAAATTTGTAACAATAATAAAGGCTGACATTTATACAGAGCCTTTCATCCACACATCTCCAGCTCGGATTTTGCATTCAAAGGCACTCACAAAATTCTGCTGCAAACCACATGTGATTTCACACTAAGAGGGCAAAACTCATCAAATAGACTGACTTTGACACTGGTGACACAGACAACATTGGGGTGGCTGTTTAATACCCCAGGAAGGTACTTCAGCATGTTTCCATTTTGAAGCTTAGAGTATTCTCATTAAATTAAATTGATTTTTTCATGTGGTATAGACAGAAATGAGCACCCGTACCTTGATGAACTCGTACCTACGCCTGCACTTTACAGTCACTCCCTGCATCTCCTTGAAAAAATCCCATAGCATTTGTTCTCTTTTTTTAATGCTCCAGTCTCTAAGATGACCCCATACATTTTCATTTCTGGCTAAAACCCATTAAAGGCAGTGTTATGAACAAGTTAAAAGTCACATGGATCCATTGCCCAAGATGTGAACAGTATGTCACAGTGTCTGTGCTCAGAGACAACCAAACATTCATTCCAAACAAGCACATTTTTCTCTCCCTCTGTTAAGGGCTGCTCCACATTTGTGCCGAAACTGAGATTAGAGATTATGTATGAGACAATTACACATTTGTTTCCCTTTTGCCTGATCTGAAAAAGAACAGCTTCAGAAAGAGGGAGAGAAAAATTCAGGGCAGTGTTTTCAATAGGGCACAGTAATCTGCCACAGATAAGCAGCAGTCTTTTTTCCTTATTCAAATGTTAAGCTTTCCCAGGAAAATAGTATTTTCCCCTGACTGGTCATTCACTCATCTATAACTCCGTGCAAACAATTTCTTTTCATTAGCAGGGTCACTCTCACAGCTTCATTTTGGTCAGACATTGATTTTGTATTGTGTATATTGGTTTGGGTTTTTCCCTTTTGGCAGCCTCTCTCAAGACCTTTGACAGTGAGTCCACACACTCATCTTTCATTAGGACCAAGCTCTCTCAGATCACTTGGTATTTGTCAGGCCAAGAGCTGAGGAGGTAGAGCCAGGATCACACGGGCTGGGCACCAAGCACAGCGAGGCCAGGCTCTCTGTCCCATTTTCTGTGAGCGCACAAGGACAGCAGCAGCACGAGGGACAGGATGCTCCCCGTCCTACCCAGGACACTGCTGCTCTTTGGGGGCTTTTCAGTGCTCAGGGACTGATGAGGCTGATGGGAAACCCAAGTCGGTCTCTCTCTTCCCATCTCCTCTGAAAGCTGTGCAGGGAGCCTAAATTCTCATATGGAGAGGACTTCCCACAGCAAGAACAGATCCTGGAGGGAAAAAGCAGGGCTGGAATGTGATTTCCTTGCATATTTGAAATGCTATTTACTATCTAGTAAAGCTGGTTTATAGCACCCTGCATTTTATTTTCAAACACTTCTATCGGCACTCACTGTATATCAGTCACTATCTGATTAGAGAAGTTTTCACAATGGTTTCTGGGCAGCTTTAAAAAGCTGCCAAATAATTCAGTGCAGCAGTGGTTTGCACTTATTTTCTGTTTTCCACCAAAAAAAAAGGCTGCAGAACAAACAATAAAGATGGAAAAAAATGGACTTCAATGACCTTTGTGAATGCAGTAAGGACCAAAGCATGAAAAAAAATGACCTTTTCAGGGTTGTAGAGTTCAGACAACCTGCTCACAACTCTCTGCCAGGGAATCATGAGATCTATAGTTCCTCTGGCTTCTTTATTAATTCTTGATGAAGAGCAATAAATAAATGTCCTGTCATTACCAAAAGAGCACGTATGAGGCAGAGAACAAATATTAATTGTACTCAAAGTAGCCCAGTCAGATGGTACATGTGCATCCTAGAGAGATGATGGACAGTTAAAGAACAAAATATCTTCATTTAAGGGAGACAACTGACTCAGCCCATTTGTTTTTGCTGGCCACACGAGAATAGCATTGTGCCTGTACAGATTACTTTTACATTCTCTGCTTCTCCTCAGGGACAATACCTTGTCTTTTTAAGCCATTTAGTTGTGTTGATAATTTTTATTCTTTACACTAGGCTGTTAGCCAAGGCAAATGTTTGTGTTGTTTTAAAAACTTGAAGTGTATCACTGTGGGAAACTTAAAATATACAGATAACTTCAGAAAGCATTTTTGAAAAAAATTGTGATAATATCCCATGTTATTTCACTTTCCTTCTGTTAGCTTTACTTGTAGCAGTGCTCAGTGCCTTCACTGCCTGTTTTTCTGTCCTCCTCCCTTCCCATTCCAAATATGTGAAAATACTGATATGGTGATAATTGAACCAAACCATCAACATTTCTGTAGCGACAAAAGTTACAGAAAAAATCAAAACCATGAAACCAAATGTTATTTTTGTCTTTGAAAGAATGTGTGAGATATGCAGCTGAAATAAATAAAACACTTAGAAATGCATGTTTATTCAACATTAGGGCTAAACAGTGCTCAAAACAGCAGTGGAAGGACAGGCAAAACTTAATTGAAAAAGACAAAATTAAATAAGACACGGACTCTGAGTTCACATAGAGAACATTGGTCTTAGTCAAATGCTACCAGTGCTCTGCTGGGGCTGCTGAGCACACAGGGACTGAAATTGGAAAGATTACAATTTTGTCTTGTGAAGGCTGCTCAGACTGAGTAAAACAAAATTAGATGGATGAAAAGATTCAAGGACTGCTCGGCACCCACTGAGAAACCTGGGGGAAGAAGCAGAGTGAGGAGGATGGTGTCAGGGATGAAAGCAGAGGAGGATCTTCTACCCTGGGGTTAATTTAATGCCTGCTCTGCCCTGGAAGTGGATCCTGGAAGGACCCTCTAGCCAGCAGGACACAGCTCACTGTGAAGGCAGATATTGATTGGGGGTGAACCTGACTGCAGAGCCTGGAGAGCAGATCTGAACCAGCTTCACCCTGAGCTCTATCATGAGGAACCACTCAGGCACCCCCTGCCAGACCTGGACTGGACCAGAGCACATGGCTCCAGGCTGAGCAAGGGCAAATTTAGATAAGTTATTAGGAAAAATATCTTCACTGGAAGGGTGGTCAGGCATTGGGACCAGCTGCCCTTCACCATCCCTGGAAGGGTGGATGTGGCACTTGGGACTATGGTTTAGTGGTGAGCATGATGCTGCTGGCTTAGCAGTTGGACTCAGTGCTCTTACAGGTATTTTCCAAGCTATTGATTCTCTGACTGTGTGCTTCTGCCTCAGTTTTCATGGTGAGGGCGTTGTTGTGTGTTTAGACAAGCCAGGGGCTGTCCTGTCACATGAAAGAACTACTCATGTAGTCTGTTAATCAGGTGGTGATCAAGCCCCCAGGGTCCTCGAGCTAATAGTGGTCCTGTGTGGACCCAAATCTCTCCACCAGCTTGTCCTCACAAGTCACCATAACCTCAGCTCTACCTCCCTTTTCCAAGACACACACGGAGGCACAAGTCCCCACAGGTTTGTTGTTTTAGGGATGGATGACATTGAAGTGGGATGGAGTTGTGTAATGCAGCTTTACTAAGCATGTGCTTTCTATTTGTCACTGCTTAAGCTCTGCTTTCATACACCCAGCCCAGGAGTCCTGCTGAAATCTGCAAAACATTTCCAGCAGTGCAGATGAAGGTCCCGAACCCTCTGCAGTCCAGGAGAGCATCTGGCTGGGGAGGCTGTGCTGGGAAGAAGTCATTTTGATGGAATTAAAGGAAATAGTAATCAGGGTTGTAGTGAGAGCTCTCTTCCTCCCGTTAATGTATTTGGTGGAACAAAGCACAGGAAGCTCGAACAGAAAGCTCCTCTGTGCTCCAGAGGCTCACGGCGCCCGGCGTCCTTCGGCTTAGCACAAATCCCCTTTGATTGGGGGCAAAGCAGAGATCCTCCCTCAGCAGCACACAATCCTGGCCATGCCCCATTCCATCCCCCCTTTGCCCACTCCAGGGATGCTTTTCCTCTTCCGTACACCTCCTTGAACAGATGATCTGTTGGTGGAATAAAAAGAGAAATGTCAGCTTTACCTCCTTTTCAGTGAATTCCATTGCTCCAGCTCTCCTGCTGTCTCTAAGAGTGCTTGGAGTGTCTGTTTTTCAGCAATAAGCATTCCCTGGCCAAGGTCACACACAGTCTAAGTGCCAGCAACCAGAAACTTTAAATTTCTTGCTGAAATAACTGTACAAATATCTTTTTCACAATCATCTGCTTGTTGTCTTTCATGTGTTTGCTAATGAGCTTTACCTCCTGTGGAAACTCAATGGGCTCTAGCTGCACAATTTTCCAGGATTTGAAAAATGTATCAGTTTTGCTGGAAGGGGAGCTGGTGTTTGTTTTTCTGTGGTGAATTTTGTTTTTATTGCTCTAACTGCAGCTTCACAAAATGAAATGTCTGTCAAAACAAATCAAGAGCAGGAATGCTCCAGACTTACATTTTTGGCACCATACTGCAACATCAAGTGTTCATTGTCTCAACTCTTAAATGCTGAACATGGTTAAAATGAACTTCAAGATCAAGACAGAGTAGATGCCCCATTAATTATATTTCAATGTGTAGCAAGCTTCCAAAGTGGAACCCGGGGCCATACGGAGCTTTTCTGATGCCAAAGCCTGAGGGCTTCTCCAGCTCTGCTCTCGCTGCTTTAGTCACTCTCCACACATTCCATCCCAACTCACTCAGAGCAGAGGGGGCTGGAGGAATCCCAGTTTTGCAAACATGTGCCACATTAATCATATTCTCAGTGCCAGTGCTTGCAGCACTTACACTGGGAAGGAAAACACTCATTACCATGGGGTTTTAGGTGTGCAGTGCAAGCATGAGGAATATTTGCAGGTCCCAACAAATGGTCTCAAAGCACCACAGTGCAGTGAGCTGAAGTATCTTGGATTATGAGCTGATAATAAAAGCAGGGAAGTGAAAACAGAATGTGTTTTGTCTTTGAAAATGAAATTATGTCAACTCTTAATTGACCACAAGCAATTGGGGTGCATAAAAGTTGGTCTGGTACATGTGTCCTTGAATGCATCCTCCTCAGCACAGCTCGTGATTTGGGGCTAGAGCCTGCATTGGACATGATCTCTGTGGTAATGCCAAATATTCTGAGTGCAGAAAGTCTTCAGGTAATTAGTAAAGAAATGCTGAAATGAGTGAAAGCTTTAAGATTAAATAGCATTGTCATGATATTAGGCTTCAATGCTGATAATGCTGAAAGCTGGTCATATTTATGATGTTACTTATTAATAATTAATTTCCTAGTGCATAATAATAATAATATCAATCGAATATCAACCATGAGCTACTAGCTGTGCAAAGCCATGTGTGCCTAGTCTTGTATGCCTCAGGACAGCCATACAAATTTGAATGTGCAATTTCTGTGTCCACAGCTGAACAGGTGCCTTCAGAGAAATGTTGGTAAATACTTTTCCTAAACAAAAAATAAATAAAAGAAAGCACAGGTGGGCTGCCTTGTTTAATGTCTTCCACATGCAGAATCCCAAAGTCCAGAGATTAATAAGAGGAAAATTATTCTATGTCAACACTACTGTAAGTTTTAAAAGCCAAAATGCTCTTGAGTCTGAGCTCAGCCATGAGAATATTCCCTCCATAGAGAGCCACAGTTCTCTGGTAATAAAATAATGAGGAGGATAATGCCCAGGGCTGCATGGGGAGTGGTAAATGAGGACAGTGGTTGCATCTACAGAAAAACAAACTCCAGGCTGGGCTCCAAGCCAGCTCTGCTGCTCACCTGCATCTGAAAGCAAGCACAAGCATTTTGTAAGAAACATTTTATTGGAGCATGAAGAATTGAGATGTGAAATTCCAGAATAAATATTTTTTGTAATTTTAATTCATCCCCCCTGTGCACCTGCATCTGATGCATTTTTACCAGTACATCTTGCTTTTTCTCCATGCACTCCACATGTCATTGTGGTGGTAGCTTATCCTTTTTACCCTGGTGCATTGCTGGCTGACACCCTGAGCCAGCTCTGGGAGGAGCCCCCCAGCAGCTCCAGGGGGACACTTTGAACCACAGCTGCAGTGAATTTGGGGGCACAGCTCCAGCCCACCTCCACAGCTTCCTGGGCCCGCTCTGCTGGGTGCTGGGGCCACGTCATCGGCACCATGCTGGGATTTAGGGGATATCCCAGGCCACACAGGTAAATTTTGAGGTGGCCACATGCTCCACCACTGTCTAGATCTGCAGGATGGATCGTGGTGGCCACTCTGGCCAGGTCTTGCCCTCCAGCAGCACAAGGGGCTTAACACAAAGGTTTGCACACCACCATTCCCAAACACCACCCAGGCAGCTTGGCTGGGACACGTGGAAGGAGAAGGGTGGCCAAGAGAGGCTCTGCTGGCCATGCTTCACCTCTGGCCACACCCCTGAGAGTGCTCAGTCCCACAAACAGTCATCCTGAAAAATCAAGAGTAGCTGTTTACTGCTCCCTCCCCTCTCTGCACAGTACTGAGCAAGTGTTTCAGCTGATAGAATATGCTTAACCCTAGGAAGAGAAATATCTTTATTCGTTTGTGGCAACATTTTTCTTTCAACTTCCATTCACCAGATTTTGTGTGCCTTTAGATGGTGTTTTATTATGATTTTTAGATGTTAATATAAATCCTGTTGATTAGCATTATAGCTTCACTGATCTTATTTCATTAATTCCTATCTTTGCTCCTGTGGATTTTATTAATTTCTATCAGTACATAATTAGATTTTTAAGAGCCATCATAAAATTTCTAGCATTTGAAATAGTCCTCAGAGAGTTGCCCTGTAAATGCGACCATCTTCAAGCACTTTTTCCCCTTAATAAGGAGTGCTGTAAGATCTTTTGTTTTATTCATGAAATGTCACATTGTCTAATATCACAGCACTACATCACATAACACATCCAGCTCTGTAGTAGTAAATCCCTTTATGTTTCTACATTGGATAGCAATTTGCAATATTAATGCTGCAAGTAACATATAGTGACAACTGAAACTTTCAAAAGAACATACAATTTCCATTCCAGACACCCACTATCATTCCCAGTAATGGGAATCCAGTCTGAATGTATGTCTCCAGCAGATTTAACAGCACAACTGTCAAAGCACCAGTGGTACTTGTGAAACCACAGCTATGCAGGTAATCTGTGAATAGTGAAACATTTCCAGGAACTTTGACTTTTCCATTCCAAATCTTAATTTCTTGTTATTCTTCCAAAGTACACAATAATAACAACAATGATAATTATAGTGGCAGAAATGGTCACTGGCAGAGTAACTGTGAAGTGTCTTGCAGTAATGCAGCAGCGCCCAACTACATTTCTGTACGTGGCACTGCAACTCCTCCTGTCTAAAATTACCAAAGATTTGATGACTAAACCATGGATGACATCAAAAAGCAATTTTGATTTAAGCTCTTGAATGTCCCAGAGGTTTTCCCACTTCTTTCTGTGCCACCATTTGCTGCCTTCCCATCAAGTGACCCATCCACTGTACCCTTGGTAGAAATCCCTGCCTTCAGGGTTTCAAATCAGGTTTATCAGTCTCCTTTTACCTCACCAGAAGCAGCTCAGGAGTCTGCATGTAAGCTGCCTCAGCAGAGAAACAAACCTACTACCTGGCCCAAAGTCCAAGGATTTAGCCCATAAATCTCAAGGCTTTGATTAATTCCTTTCCTTTGATTCTTTTTTTCCTTTGCAGATGTTAACATTTTCCAAGCAGTTACATGTTACCTTGGTGAAGTGCTAAGAAAATAGAAACCACGTCTGCAATGACACAAAGGATAAAGTAGAATAGCAGACATTGGTTTAATGCAGCAGTCAAGATTAGATAAGGAGCATATGCCCAAGGCTGGATCTGAGAAATTAGCAGGAATGCAAAAGACATCTTTAGCATGTGTTTCTGATCTAAAGTCACTTTCACTCAGAGGGGAAATCTGTTGTGTGCTAATACCGGTATTTTCTCCTCTGATCCATCAGGTGAAAACATATTGGAAGAGGCAGGATAATGGCATTTCACCAGCAGCACAGTTCTCTTCTTGCTAGAAATAGATTTATTGTGCCTTCTCAGTCAAAACTGATAGCATCCAGCATCCTCCCATTTACCTCTCGCTGCTCCTGTCATCTGGCATTTTTCTATAAACAGACAATGATTTAAGATTTCAGCAGAAATTAAATCATTTTGCCTGGTAGAGGATGGTAAGCTCTGAGGCTGTGCAATCTTGATTATACAGATTTAACATGAAAATACACAGGCAGCTAAAACTTGCTTCCTTATATTCCCAAGATTTAGTAATTCAGGAACACAGTTGTTTTCATCATCCATTATCAAGATAATGGTGATCAGGAAAAGACATATTAGCCACACTTAAGTTATTTATTTGGAAAAGTATGTTTTCATATGTAAGTCCTATAATCAAATTTGGGAACACATAAATAAAGGTTTTCATCTGTGGCTGATGTGTGGCAATACAGATGTACCCAACAGTTCAGAGAAATCTGGGATTCTTATTGACACCAGCAATCCCAGTCCCAGCTGCACTCAAATAAACAGTTTCCATTGGGAATCCTATGGCTTTGCCAGTGGAAATGAGATAAGGTTTATTTCCATTTTGGAGGGCTGTACAGAAGGGATGGGGGTTGTTCAGAACATGCTGTGGGTGCAGTGGATCCAACAGGCAGGCTCTGCTCTGTCGTCCTGACTCAGCCTGTGCAGGAGCCCCAGCCTCCCTCTGTGGGAGTCTGGCAAGATGAGCTGTCTATTTTAGGGACTCAAATTAAAGCTAAACAGGAGAGAATACTCCTACAGACACAGAAATCTCTTGCAAAAGAGTGGCTGAACAACTGGACCATTTCTGCAATTATTTCTGCGTATTTTTCAGCCAGATCCTGTAGAGCCTCAGTGGTTTTGCAGTGTGGTTAAACAAGTACATGAGGCATCCATCCCACCTGGTCAGCCCTGAGCACTGCTCTCAGACCACTCCTATCTCTAAATTCCCTGTATATGTCTATATTTTTCTTTTATGCAAGAATCAAATTCCACAGCACACTGATTTCCACAAGGCAGTCATTAACCTCAAATATCTGATGCTCACCTGATGCTGCTTCCAACCTTATCAAAATCCCAGGGCTGGAATTCTCCCTTTTCCCTTCCCACTAAAGGGCATCACAATGCATTATTTATAAGTTTGTATACTCCCACACAGCCAGGGCAAACGTGGTGCTGCTGTGGTGTGTGTGTATCTCATAAAAGAAATTCTTTTGCCAAAGAAGCCCCACAAATTATAGCCTGAGGCATAAAAAAGAGAGATCTAGATCCCAACTCAGATTTAGATGTGAACACACTGTGATCAAAGATCTTGGAACTAAAGATAATTACAGCCTACTGCAAACATCATTGCTGCTTTAAAAATAAATCAGGCTGGTTAGACTCTTTTCACTGAAAGCATTTCCAAATCCAAAATGGGAGTTGGATCCAATACACTTTTGGGAAAATGCTGGGTTTCTAATATTAAAAAAAGATATTAGAAATCTGCAGATTTTTGTATTAATTGCATTTTCACTTGAAGCAGAGATAATGTTGACATTTGGTTACCTTTAGAAATCACCCACCCAACATTTCAAGTGAAAAAAATGTAAGCAGAAAAGGTTCAGTTAAAAAATTTAGAAGGAAAAGAACACAGCCTAAAAAAAATGGGAAAAAAGGAGCATGATTGAAGAAAAATAAGTTTCTAAATCAATAATTATAGGATCACCTTTTATTTATAAAAGCACAGGTTTAAAGTAGGCGTCAGCCTTTAAATGAGGGAGCCCATCATGTTGTTGCCTGTACTGCTGTAGCTCCATCACTGGTGACACTGTCTGGTGACATACTGGAGTTCTCAAGTGTGAATGTCTCACCACACCAGTTAAGGAAATTATTCCTGTCATGCACAATACCTGCATTTTATAAATTACATGGATGAAAATTGAAATTCCTGATTGCTCTAAGCACAAAATTACTGGGATAAATTTAGCAGCTCTTCAGATTTTCAGGGTTCCTACGCCATCAATCCCTCTCTTTCCTCCTGTTATTACCACATTAAGTTAATAAGGCCATAGCCAGGAGAACTATCACAAACAAAGTCAGCTGGTAACTAATACAAATAATTTATTTCAGTTCTGAGATTAATCAATATATGACCTAATTTTTCTAGCTGTATTTTCCTCTGTGTGCAGAAACTGCAGAGAATCTCAATGGCCACTTCAAAATCCTATTTAAAAATTGAACACTAGAGATCATATTTTCCAAACCTGCCCAGTCTGTCTCTCCTAATTAATGATGTGGTGCACTAAAATAGAGTATTCTGTATATTCTGCAGAGTGTTGCTTGAAGTTTGACTTGTATGAGTGCCATTGGCTTTCACAGCTGTTGCCATGAAAACCCGAAATCGTTGTAAAAAAAAAAAAAGAAAACCAGATGCCTGTGCAGCAGAATAAAGGCAGAAGTAGCACACTGAGAAGTGAATCTGCCTAAGCAAGTATGCCATCACTGCTGTGCACCAAAGGCTGCTCCTCCAAACTGGTCTCCAGCCAACAAGAGAAGTGACAGTGATGAGGTTTCTGTGCCATTTAATCCTCAGCCCTGAGCTCGGCAGCAGAGTTAGCACCAGCACCTTTCAAATCAATTCAGCAGAAAGGACAGTGATGAGTCATTTTGCAGGAGAAGTCAAAAACCCATCAGCTGGGAGCACTTGTGATCACAGCCCCTGCTGTGGCCCTTCCATGGCCGCCTCAGTGTCCCCACCAGGAGGCCAGTGGCCCACAAGAGCTGGCAGCTTCCCCAAGAGCAACTTGTGACCACAGATTCTTTTTCTGGTGGATCTTTTCATAACTGAGTTCTGTTTAAAACCGTCCAGCTGCAGAATCTTGGCAAGGGGGCTGCTCCAGAGCACAGGCACTAACTCAGCTGTCACTCTGGACCCGGGGCTTTTGCACAGTGTGACATTTGCACTGATGGATGATGTACCCAAACACCGTGTCCATGGAATAAATGCATATGAATGAGTAAGCACATTTCAATCCCAAACAAAAATCCTGCCTAGGAGGAGGAGAAATCAACAAGAGCATTGGGGAAGAGAGGTCAGGGGAGGGAGCTTTTCTCATTAACCCTTTAACTTCTGAGAAGCTGAAAAGTGTAGTCAGTTAGTCAATGCACAGGGAACTAAAGATCTGCATTGCCTCTTTCCTTCCCATCCATACCAGCACCTAACAATGCTGATCCTGCAAAACCTGTTGTGACTTGGTGTAGGCAAGAATCACTGCGCTCAGTGCCCACAGATTCTGGCATATTCTGGCCTGTTGGTCCCAGTTTTGGCTCCTGCCCCTGAGCCATACTATGCCACAGAGCTGTGGCAGCATTGCACCTCTATCAGTCCATGCATGATTTAATTCAGCTGATGCCTTGAATAATGGTGAAACCTTGCCCACACATGACACAGTCAGCAGATCCTCCAGATCCCTTGGGGTTTGTTCCACCTACACAGCTCATCCACCTGTGTGCCACAGCTTAGCCACTACTGTTCCATTTCAACAGCTTCTTAGGGAGAGGAAAATTCTCTCCCTTCTCTCCATCAGCACATTGTCTTCTTCTTCCCCATCCCACTGGCTGAGGCAAGAAGGGAGCAAGAGCCAAGTGAGCCCTGAGGCATGTCTGGCACAGCAGCAGCCCTTTCTGCTGTGTGCTGTGCCCAGAAAGCTCTCTCCGGCCATCGGGTGGTCCAGGATCCATAACTTGAGAACCACTGACGGGGAGAAACAGGCTTTCTCTGTTCTACTCCAACACCATTTGGTGTTTTCTCTTACAGGCTGTTCTCTCCACCTCACTGCACAGAGAAAACACCCCAGAGTATCCTGTTCAGAGCCACTTCCTCACCCTACATCCCAGTGGATGCAGCTTCTGAAAGGAAGCAGAGTCGGCAAGGATGGAGTACTTTTGGGAATCATTCCCAGCATATGGAGACTGCATTCTGCAGCAAGCAAGGGCAGTTCCCTCAGCAAGTGGAAAATGGGCTTCACCTCCCTGTGGTCTCCCTGTGGTTTGCTTCCCTTGCGATATTATTTTTGA
The DNA here is from genome assembly GCF_963513975.1 of Fringilla coelebs. Taxonomy (NCBI): domain Eukaryota; kingdom Metazoa; phylum Chordata; class Aves; order Passeriformes; family Fringillidae; genus Fringilla; species Fringilla coelebs. The sequence goes on from NC_140044.1 coordinate 3,243,761, forward strand.
ACAGCAGGCAGGAGCTCTGTGCTTCTTGTTCTGTTTAGTAAATCCAATAACCAAACCTGGCCCACTTCTGGGTGGTCCTCCCAAAATACCCAAAGTCCACGCCAAGGCCATGTGATATAATAATCATAAGAAATACAAGGATTGCTTTGACAGACACCTCAAAATCAATTTTTCAGGAAATGGGATGTTTCAACCAATGTGTCCATTCCATATGGATTTCCCCCCCCTCTATTTCTTTTACTTATTCAGTGCCTTTGTCCTTCATTCCAGTAAAGCCAGAATTACAAGCCTGGAAAATGAAGATCACTGGTGCACGATGCTTGACTTGGTCTTAGGCTGGTAGACGTTAGACTGCACAAAATGTCTCCCAGGTTAAGGAATTCAGATCTGGATTGCTGGGCAGCCCGACTGCTTTCATGACCAAGAAAAAGAAAGAGAGATGTAAAAAGCCATCCGTTAAAAGCCAGCCATGAAAACCCAAACGTAAGCATGGTTTCCTTTTATTTTCCTGAATACTTTGTGGGTACAGTCAGCGCTCATGGGCTGCCCGGGGCAGGCGGGGATGCGGAGCTGTGCCCGGCCGCCGGGGCTGTGCCAGGGCTCGCTGGCAGCCCCGCTCCGTCCCCCCGCGGGGCCCCCGCGCTCCGCTCCCGCCGCCTGCGCTCCTGCCGGGCCCCGCTCAGCCACCTCTGCCCCAGCCCCGACAGCACCGCTGCCTCCTGCCCTGCTGCGGCTTCTGGAACCGATCGCCCGCCGCCTGGGGTGAGATGAGTTAAGGGAAAGCAAAATAATCCGAGTGCCTCCCGATCTGAGCGGCGGGACCAGGAGCAGAGGCTGCTCACAGACTCTCTGTGCTGCCTGGAACCCTTGCGGAGCAGGGTCAGATCACCAGCCAGCTCATCTCCCTGCACATTGGGGATGTCCCTAAAAGAGCTTAACTCTGAGGGAAAGTAAACATTAAATTGCATCATTTATAAACTTTTTCCCAGCTACCAACTGGGAATGTTGTAACAGTTTTTCATTCACAGCTTTTTGCTAGTGTGTTGTATATATGCAGTCTTTTCTGGGAGGACAGGAACCCAAGCCTCTTGAGATGGAGAGGACAGGCTGGCCAGAGACACTGTTGTAAATTCCTGTTCTGATAGTAAACAAATGAATAATTATTTGGAGCAGAAAGTCTATTCCTTCTTAAGGGCCTGATCCAAATCACATTACATCAGAAAAATTTCTTTCTTTTCTCCATATGCCTGTGCAACAGCCCCTAATTGGATGTCTATGCTCTTATTTGTCACTGTTCGATTTAATTAATTGCCATAGAATTAAAAATACTGGTTTCATTCATGCTCACGTAAATATCAATCATTCTTGTCTCTTTTCATAAACACAGGCCCTAATTCAAGGACCATAATTTTGCACTGCAAACATAGCCAAAAAGGTGATAAAGGAGAATTTCACGATCTGTATGTTGGCTGCTACAGAAACAGCAGAGCACAGGATCAAAGCAGAGCAGTGTGATTGATTTACTCCCAGCTGCTGCAATTTTTGTGAAATGTGTCTCCAGACATGGGATCCCATGAAGGGAGTAATTGGTGCCAGGAAGAAACAGTCAGCATTGCAGGAGCTGTGTGCTTCCACTGCTCCTGGCATAGATATCCCTGTGGATAGACAATCACTGGATGCCCTGCCACCTCCTCCTGACCTGGGAGCCCAGCTGTTAAACAGCGCTTACTGACGAGCTTGGGGTTCAACAGGCACACCCCGACCCCACAAAACCTTCCTCCCACTGCGGCACTTCACAATCCTGCTGCCCTTTCTTTGCCACATTACATCCTCACAGAGCTGCCCCTGCTCTCCCAGCATGTAAATAATGTAAAAGAGGCTGTTCTTGTACTCAGTCACTGAGGGAAATGGTTTGTGGTTAATGGACCAGGTGGCACTCAGGAGATGTGACTTCAGTTCCCAGCGCTGGCACACACTTCCTGCACAATCTCGGCTTCCCACACAGCCTCCTCACATTCCCCGAGCCCGAAGGAGAGGATCAGAGGCAAGCACGATTTCAAACAAGCCCAGGGTGCCAAACGCCCTGGCACGGGGGACATCAACATGCCACTGCCCAGTGCCGGTGGGGTCACAGCCCGAGCAGAGACACCGCGGTCCCTCCCTGTCCCCAGCAAGGACACCGCTCCCAGAGCTCCGGCTGCGGTGATCTGGGGTCCACTCCCCTGCCGGGCCGCGGGGAAGGCAAGGACAGCTGCGATGGAGGGAGCACGGGCGTGAACACAGAGAAGGGCTTGTGCAACTGCACAGGCTAAAGGTCAGAGCCTTTATTAAAAAAACCTGTAAACAATTAAAGCCACTAATACAGGAGGTATGAGTGCAGCATTAATATTTAGGGGAGTGGAGGAAGGAAGACAGAGAGATGAAAGCTGAACACCTTTTTGAACCTCAGCCAAAGCTTTATCAACCATATAAATAAGAGAACATATCCTGCTCAGTGAGACACGTATTCACCCTGTTTCATTACATTCTGTTCTGTCCTCAGTCATGATGGATCCTGCTGAGACTCGTGTTTAACAGTTCCTTCCTGGAGTGGCTCGAGCAACAACAAGAAAAAAAATATTGTGAAAGTCACACCCCATTGAAATTGCATCCTAAAGGGACCTGGTGAGCACGGTAATTACCAGGATGACTGTGAGCACCAGGGCCACGCTTGGCTCAGCGGCTGCTGTACGTGTTAAAATTAAAAAGGACTTTAAGCAGATGCAAGGAAAGTGGAAATTAGGGACCAAAGTGTAGGCTCAAGAGCAATTCATCATCCCTGATAAGGAGCCATTAGGCTGGACTGAGATGGGAGCAGAACCCAGGGAAGCTGGCAATTTTAAGCTTACAAATGCAGAGTAATCCCCCTGTTTTCAGATAATGGAAAACTGCATTAACCTTGTGATGTTTCCCTGGTGGCTCCAGCACATTCCCCCTCTTACCTCTCTGCTACTTTTTTTTGCACCCTCTGACTTGCACAGGTTCTGATTTCCACCCTCCATGGCCAATCCCAAAAGGTTTGCTAGGCGAGATCAGAATCCAGCCCCATGTTATTTCAGCCGGAACAAGATTTCTGGCTTGTTTTAGCCATCAGGATAGCCTTGACATGCTTTGACTTGCTTGCACCAAAAATGTAAACAGCAGCCCTAAGCAGAACAATTAACATTGTGTCTCTGCAGATGTTTGTTTCCCTTGAAGGAGCTTGGAATTTGAGTGGGGAAAAGCAGGGTAGGCAGCGAACAGAGGCTAATGCAGTCTGGGGCAAACTTCCCAACTGGAGTTTTATAAACAGCTCAAGCTGCTTCCCTTTCTATCAGTGATGTCACTGCTAACCTTAGTTTGGGCTGCAGCCTTGCTATCCATCATCTGCCAGCTGCTATTCCTTCCCCACTGTATAGCAGCAGGAATATGTGAGGGCGACCGGAGACCCGAAGAGTTTCAGTTTCATGTGAATGGAAGCCAATAAGCTCCAGATTCCCTGGATTTTTCATACAAATTATCTCACCCAAGTCTGCAGATAATGCTGTCTAACAGTTGTAGGTTATAATTTCCAAACAGGGAGATAACCTTCATCATGAAGCAAAAGCAAAAATGCCATTAGCAGATAGAGAGGTGATTTAACTCAACCTAGCCATTTGCTCACAAGTCTGAATTTATGTCACCAGTTGTGATGAAATGAGTGTTTTCTTAGATAGATATGGACGACTAACACAGCGCAGAACTCAGCAATCTTCAAAGGACTCTGAGTTTTAAATTCCCTGGCTAAAGTCAAACATTTGTCTTTCTTATCACTTTCACTCAAAGGATGTGTTTTTGCAATATTACATCAGGTTCATTTGCCAACAGAAGAGGCCAAAAGGTGATGTCCAGGAGATGAATGCTGCCTTCACTTACACGACAGTAACCCATCAGCTGCACTGGAGTTACTCTGGGATTCCAGTGAAGGACTTGACAGCAGGACCATAACACCCTGCAAGAACATTTCTTATATCACCATTGCAAGAGCTCCATAAATCCAACACTTTCCAGCTGAGACATTTCAGAGGAGAGCTCAAAGTTGAGGTGATCAAACAGACAGCAAAGAGGTGACCAAACAATGAACAGCAGTAGGACACTTGCCTTCCTTCCCCTGCCAAAAAAACCTGTTAGGTCAGAGTAATACAAAATGCAGAGTTATTCTGTGTCTAAACCCATTCTATCTGCAATTATACCCCTTTGCAGCATGAGACCTGGAGGCTCTGTGTGTAGGACATATTCTTTAACAGGTCACTTGCATTTTCTCTTTCTCCTCTCAAATGCCAGCACCTGGGCCGCTCTTGTATTCTCCTTTAAACTGTTTCTGAGCCAATCCTGTATGCTTCCTTCCTGTGCTGCTCTCATCCCTCGACAGGCCATGAAAATCAAAGCAGATTTCATTTGCTTTGGGAGCAGATGTCTTGTGAAAAAGCTTCTGTCTGTTTAGCAGCATGGCAGATTCATTCCTCCAACAGTCAAAAGGCTTTAATTTAGTGAGGTCACACAGTCAGATATTGGCCAATTGAGCACTCACCAGAGAACCTCTGCTTAAGCCTGATGTGATTCTACAGGACAGAGAAGTACCTGCAGCATCAGGTAGAATACTAGAGCATCTCTCATTATTCAGACACAGTGAGGTGGTCTCACTGCTGAACACTGTTATTATTACAAACAGCAAATGCTGCTGCATCAGTTTGACTTTCCTGCAGCCTCCTGTGGGGCTCACAGCAAAGGCAAATGAAGAGAGCAAAGAGGGATCCTGGGTCCGGACTGCCACAGGCGCAGGAAGGGCTGAAGGTGAGTGCCTGCCTTATGCAACACAGGACTGCAAATCCTGCTCTGGTCGTTTGCCACTTTCCTACCAAGATAAACAAAACATGTCCCTACTCAGTTTGTGCAATTTTCCACAATGCCCTGAACTCTGCAGGTGACAGCCTGGGCGAGGGAACAGAGACAGCTCTGCACACACGCTGATGGGATTGCAATACACGATTGTGACAGGTGGGGATAGTTTTCAAAAACTATCTCTGTACCAGAGGATTTGAAATGTTTCTTACCTGAGGCTACCTGCCAATAACTACTGCTATTCTTTGCAGCTGCAAACACCTTCAAAATAAAGGCAAAGTTCCAGCTGAGTGTGATGTTCAGACTCCAGCTCCAGCGTTAAGGTATGTGAAGAATTCATTCAACCTACTCCTGCGTCTTGTTGAACAAAGATGAGTTGTTTTCATGCCCATAGTTTCTGGACAAACCTTTGGCTATACCTAACCAAGGACCTGCCTAAACCCAGATGCATCACTGTGCTAAATCATGCCACAGTGACGTTAAAGAAGGCATCACAAGGATCTAGCTTTGTGGCTTGAGACAGATGGATCAACTGGGAATCCTAGGCAAGGATGACCAGAAGGCTTCTGCACAGAAGAAGCTAGAGGGAGGCACTCTAACACGGTGAATTTAGCCATCACTAACACTTATCGAGTGCATCACAAGGAAAAAAACCCAAAGGTAGCTGTAATTCCAGTCTCTGCACTGCCTGTCTTCAAAGAGCTTCCAAAGGCAGCTTGAATTCTTCACCCTGATGCTGGCATGCTCAGAGTGACATTGGAAGCCACTGCTGGCAGTCGCTGCTATCACAGCCCCAGCTCCCCACGCTGGCAGCAGCAGGAATGGCTGTAACTGGATCCGTCCCAGCCCGGAGAGCCCGGGCAGCCCCACTCCCAGCCCCACTGCACAGCGGATTTCTGCCCTGCACACTAACTATAGACTTGATGAAACATTATCATACATGAAGGACTAATTAGGTGTGCTGGGCCATTAGCCATCTCTGAACATTGACTGATGAAAAACGTAATTAATGGCAGCTTTCATAAACAGACTGCAGAATGGAGAATTGAATTAAAAGGAAAACAGCTGTTGCTAATGGAAATAAGGGCCATTTCTTGATTAAAATATCTGCCTGTCTTTCCGTGGGAGTTTTTCCAGAGTGGTGGGATGGAAGAGTGTAACGAGATCTTGGAGCAGAGAATCTGCAAAGCTTCCTGCTGAAGAAAGTGCAACTTCTCTGGCTGGTGAGTCACAATGTTTTCCTTTTGCAGATTGGAGCAGGGGAAAGAACCATACAATTGCCTTGTTCATCTTGCTGCCAGTCTGAACAGCTTTATAAACCTTGGGGATCAACCCTGACATGCAGGAATCCAGCTCGGCTTTAACATAATGTGATATTTCATTTTGTATGAACCCACAGATATAGGAGGGTCTAGAATTCAAAAGCTACTTGCTCAGGCCCTACACAGTAGCACTGAGCTCTGAATCCAGGAGGCATCTCCACAAATCCCACTTAAGCACATCTATTGATTCTGACACCGAAGTGCAGCAGGAATACACAGCTGAGAACATCTATCAAAGAGAGACTTCCACCCAGAGACAGCCACTAGGGACTCAGTAAGAGTTTGGTGACATGAGTGAAAGGGTCTGAATGATGGAAAATGTCAGAATCGAGATTTTTTTCAGGTCATGAGGCCTTTCCTTCATGCTGTGCTGACTCTGATTCCCACTGACAAGAAACACTCCAGGATAAACCTACCGCATGGAAGAGTTAAGATCCAGATTCTCATAGCGACTGAGCAGCACAGCTTCATCTGCCTTCTGTGGCAGAAATCCCACAGCACTGGGGTGAAAGGCTTTCTGAGTTTCTGAAGCCATTTATTTCTACATTTACTTCATTTAGCATAAAAATTTTCAGGGTGCTTCCAAGTGCCCCTGGGACCTGCGTGTCAGTGGACGTGGCCTTCTCAGTTTTACCCCGTGTGTTTGAGTGTGTCCCCTCCAAGGCTCAAGGATGCTTTAGTGTCTCTATTTCATATGAAGTCTTGAATGACAGGGCTGATTCCCTGGGAGGGCACGTGCTGCAGATGAATTCTGGTGCTTCACTGTCAAGCTGCTCTCTGTGGATCTGCACCCCACTGTGTACCTGGGGCAGGGGAGCTCTGCTCTGCTGCTCTGACTCCATCAGTCTTCTCTGCCTTGTTGAAAATGATAGATCTTTCCCATCAGTGATGCCTGAGAGCTAAGCCCTGCAAACCCCAAGCCCCACAGAGCCTGCTGACAAGGAAATCCACGCTCCATCCCACCTGTGCCCTGAGGAACGGAGGCACATGAAAGGCTGCGCTCAGGCCGCATTATCAGATCCAAAGTGAAAACCAAAGAGCGAGAAAGGTCTGAAAGATGAACCAGATGGGAATGCCTGTTGCTTTCACCTTTGATCCACGTGGTGCTTTGATGTGGTATTTCAGTCTTTCAGACGAGGTAACTTATCCCAGTCTGCAGCTCATGGCACCTCTGATGGATATAAATGAGGCAGCGAGCCGAGCTCCTGGGCTCTCGCTGAGGCACTGCCAGTCAGAGGCATCATTCAGTCCCAGCTCCCTTCCAGTGCCCATTTTTTTCCTCTGCCTGCAGAGTCTAAAAGGAAATTCCCTCAAATAAATACAAAAGCACTTGATGTTCATCTAATGGCATTTCAGGGAAAGGAAGCATGAAACCACACAAGTTATTCATCTCCATAAAATGGTTTTATCAGGACCCAGAACACAATTCCTTAGCCTGAGGTGGTCTGATCTTCTTTGTGAGACGTAAATGCATGACATTATGTGCAGAATGGGTGCTGCTTAAGAACCCTGATAGATACAGAGCAGGCATGTGGGAATGATCAGCATAAAATATTTCCTTTTAATGATGTGCACACTTCTGTTCCTTTGAGGGAGAGCAGTATGTGCAGTGAATACTTCAGCACATTTTTCTAGTGATATGGAGGTCTTGATCTGCTGGTAAGGGCTCAGACTCAAGTGTTATTTGTGTCACTCCCAGCCAAAGCTTTGCTTCTCCATTGCTCTGTGCATGGAAAACCCTGTGCCCAGGTTTGCCATCAGCAAAATAGAAACAAAGTCCACATGCATGTGCTCACCATTTGGGCAATAACCAGCCTGGAAAATCAGGCTCCAAACATCCTGGGGTTTGCTCCTCCGTGCAGTCAACACTAGAAATCTGTCCCAAAGAACAGAAAGAGAGGTATTAGTCTAAACAAGAACTCCTCAATGTGCACACAAAACAAATCCTGGGAAGGGAGCAAAGCTGGAGCTGTTCTTACTTGCTTCCTCCTGCACAGGCTTTAATTGCACATTATTCATTAATCCTTTGCTCTTCTGAGCAAACAGATCTGTTTCAAGACACTTGTATTACATAAAAAGCCAGAAACCCTGCTGTACACATTCACCCAAAGGAGCACTGCTGGTCCTCATTTCCCTGTGCAAGTGCTGTGCTAGAGCTGACAGAAATTAGCATCTGTTGTGTGGCTTTGTTGGGCTGGTTTTGACATGGGTTTTACAAAATCCACATGGGAACCCCAAGATAATTGCCTGGAACATTCTCAAGAGTGGCACTTGGAGGGCGATGGATCTCCAGGACTGCTTGGAGCTACAGGAGCCATCTCACTGAGGAGATTCCTCCTGTTATCCGCCAGCATTTTGTGCCTGCTGTCACCCCCCTGTGTTTGCTCTGCTGTCAGACCTCATGAAGATTACATATTCAATTCTGGCTCTACAACTGCACTGACCACAGTGATACAGCTTCATGATCATTCATGGACAGCATCATTCTATCCTTGGGCCACAGAAACAAAAAGAGACTAACAACTGTGCTGCAGGAGAGGGCAAATTCTCCTTGTCCAGGGGTTTGATCTCTGTAACACAGCTGCCATCATGCTTAAAATGGGAGAAAAGTTATCCAGAAACAGAAATGAGGAAGAGAAAGGTGTAGAAGCAAATGCAGGGAGCACAGAAATGTGTTCACAGGTCCCTGTCACTCTCAGACTGCATGCTCAGGAAAATCAAACACAACTGTTGCTCTATTCTTCAGCAGCTCTGTTGTTTTCAGTTCAATAGGAATGAATTCTGGTCCCACAGCAGGGAGAACAGGGTAACTGGTGCAGCAGGGAGACCTTCTGGGCTGCATCTGGAGCCAGACTAACAACTGGCCAAAGTCGTCTCTGATAGAACAGTGCCAAGACCAGCTCAGCGTTCTTCAGCTCCCCTGAGCTTCGGCAGGGACAAACCAGGCTGGGCTGTGCTCAGCCTGGCTGACCCAGCTGTGGCAGGGCCCAAGCCCAGCAAACCCCTCAGCCTGGCGGGCACTTGCCAGCCTGACACGTCTGAGTTCGTGAACTGCAGCTGGTGCTGGCCCCGGGTCCCATTTTCCCTCGACATCCCGAGCAAATCCAGTCAGGCTTCACCACAGAGCCTGGGAGACCGTGGGCAGGAAGGGATCAAATTTTCCAGTTTTGCCTCAAGTGTGTCACCACATCAGCACACAACTGCTTCGCCTCATGCCAGTGTGTTGTGTCACACCTCATATTTCACAGGATAAAACACAGCCCGGTGATGGGAGTCCCTTCTCTTGCAGGACTGCTGGTATTTATGGAGATAGCCATTAGCAGGAAGCCAGGGTTTAGGGCACGCAAGGGCTGGTGGTGGCACAGAGCCCTTGCTACTGGTGGGTGGGATTGCTTTACCTCTCCCTGAACTCCAGCCAGGCCACTCAGCACATCTCCAGCCACAAGAAGTTTCCAGCTGTTTTGGTTTGAAGCACCAGAGGAGGGGGAGAAGCGGGGGAGGCTCTATCAGCTCTTCCCAGGGAATGTGGTTCAGTTCCTCGCACCTCATCTTTGGTCAGGAAACTGAGATGGGGATAGGCAAAGCTGCTGAGCCTACTTAGACAGAATACCTCAAGAAAATATGCAGAGCCAAATTATGTCTCGCTAACTTCTCCCAGCCCAACACCTTCCACAGTTCTGCTGCAGGAAAGTGAGGGCAGCACTGGGACCTCTTCCTTGGCCCTGCTATGGAACAGCTCCTGGGTTCTCACATGCTCTCAATGGTGGGGAAAGCTGCTGCTGGGAGCTGGGACACTGAAGCACCAAGAACAGCAGATTCAGGCAGATTCCAGATTCCATGGTCCTTGTGCCCAGTGTTTCCTGCTGCTGAGTGATTCTGACAGCCTCTTCTATGGATTTTAAGAGGGACACAGTGGAGAGAAGCCAGGGTGAACATTCCCATGCAAGGAAAATGAGGTGGCTGTGTCAGAGTAACTGGCACAGGCTGGATCCAGCCCTCCCTCGGGAGCAACAATTCAGCCACTGGTGTTTTTTTTTCCTGCAACTCAGCTCAGGGTTTCAAGAGCCCTGAGCCCTCTGTGGTCAATGGTGGATGTACTCCAAGCATGGGAAGATGTGGCCACCCCTGAAAAGCACAGCCAACAGGCCCTGGACTACCTTTCCCAGCAGGGATACAACAAGGGCAGCACAGCACAGAGTTGGGGGCACACACCCTGCAGAGCACAGCTCCCAGATCAGCCTACACAAAGCAGCAAGGAGGAGTGGGGTCAAAATAACCCTCTGCCCACTCTGCCCACCGCTGACATCACCCACATCCTGACATCCTGACATCATTCACCTCCTGGTCCTCTCCCAGCAGTGGGGATGGCTGGGGAGTTCAGGGCAGGGTCACTGAAGGAGGAATTCACTGTCACTGCAGAGCAGCTGGAGCCACAGACAACAGCTGAGGGGTCCTGGCCCAAAGCCAGGCATGGGGACATCAGTGGGAGGTGAGCAGAGGAGTCTGGGCTGCGTGAGCCATCCAAGATCAGGCATCCATGACTCCAGAGGGAAGAAATGAGGGTAGCTTGGAGAAAAAAACAATTGCTGTGTTTCAATCCAGCAGGCAGCAAAGCACCACCAAGCCCTCACTCAATCCCCCACAGTGGGATGGGGAAGATGATTGGAGAACAGGCAGACTCATGGGCTGAAACAAAGACAGTTTACTAGGACAGAAAAGGAAGGGAAATAATAATAATAATAATAATAATAATAATAATAATAATAATAATAATAATAATAATGATGATGATGATGATGATGATAAAAGAATACACAAAACAAGTGATGCACAGAGCAATTGCTTACCACTCACTGAGCAATGTCCAGTCAGTCCCCAAGCAGCACTCACCACCCCCTGGCTAACTCCTCCCATTTTTTTTGTCCAGCATGCTGCCACATGGTCTGGAATGTCCCTTAGGTCTGTGGGATCAGCTGTCCTGGCTGTGTCCCCTCCCAGTTTCTTGTGGCCCCTCCAGCCTCCTTGCTGGCAGGGCAGCATGAGGGGATGAAAAGTCCTTGGCCACTGCTCAGCAACTAAAGCATCAACACTATTCTCATCCCAAATCTAAAACACAGCAGTGTACCACCTACTAGGCAGGAAAAAAATAACCTTCCTCCAGCTGAAACCAGGACATTGTCAAATCAGCATCACAATCCCTTGCCTCAGTTTCTTCAAACTAGGGACAATGGGATGTGTCCCCATGAGGCTCTGGGGAGTGGAAGTTCTCAGATAGTGGAGACACTGTAATTCTTTTATCTGGGCAACAGGAAGAAGAGAGAAAGGGATAAAAACAGTTCATTTCTTGGAGCTGCTGTTCTGATGTTCCTTGCAATCCCTCTGTTTTGATTTCAGATGTATGGTCTACTCTGGGTTTTTGGTCTTTTTCCCCACTGTGATGATATTTATGGCTGAAAGGGGATTTCATCATCTCCCCATGGCCATTCACAGCAGCTGCTCTTGCCCTCCTCCCTGCCCTGCTCCCCTTGGTCTAATAAACTTTTTTTGCATGGTCCAGTTTCCTTCCTTGCACATCATCTCTTACATCACCTCTGTACTTATCTCAGGTTCTATCATTTCCTATTTCCAAGCACCTCTGAGAATAGCAATAAACACCATGAACAGCAGAGTCTTGGCATAACACAGCAACTGCAGGCAGTGGTTCTAAGTGACAGAAAACCAGCCTGGAAATCTAACATTTCTTCATCACAGGACACCCACTTGGTAATAACTGGGCACCAGTTCATTAAGAAAATCAGTATGTACAGTTCCTCACCCTACAGGAAGATCTAGGCCAAAAAAAGTGAAGATTTGTTAAGCAGGACCCCACTCTTACGTGCCCTCTGCTGCTCCCAACTGGCATTGAAATTCCCTCTTTTCAGGATGATTTATGGCTAAATGCTATCATTATAAAGCAGAACCAGACTACTTCTGTGCAAGATAACACTCATTAGGCAGGCTTTCTGACTTGATTCTTTTCACTGTTTCATTGATTATTTTTACATTGTAATGTGCAAAAACCTATTCATGTCTTTATTAGCCTGACTTGTTTCCTACGTTTATGGAAAAGATCTTTCTTTGATAACAGTTGTTATTACTGGAATGAATGTCAGACCATGATCTGCTGTAATACATCTTTCTGAATTGCCTTCTCTAATTTTATTAGTTGGAAAAAAAAAAACCCTACCTAATTTAAAGAGATAAAACTTTCTGGAAGTGGAACATTGCCACTAATTAGGATAACAAGAACATAGGTATGTGTTGCTGGGGATACTGGAGTCTAAGCTTCTTTTTCTAACACAAGAACAGGAGTATTTTTCTGGAGCAGTCTTTCTTCTCCTACTGAAATTCTGCTGCTTTGAGGGAAATTATTGACATTAATCTCTTTATCCATGATTCCCTTAGGAAAAATGCTGACCAGGATTCAGCAGCTCCAGATTCAGTTCTGGGTTTGCTACAAATACCCTGTCTGACCTTGAGCAAGCACTGCTGACCTGTGACTTCGTTTTTCCATCTGTAAAATGGCAGTGAGGATGAATCCTGTGTTTTATTGCCAGCTCCTGCATTACACATATCTGCAGAGAACTGCTCACTGAATCTCCTCATGCCTTGGCGCCTCATCCCTAAAAGGGGAATAATAATATTTCTCTTGTCTACTTATTTTGACTACATTTTGTTCATGTTTGGATGTACTGGAAGTACTGTGGGAGTTTGCCCCAGGATGCAAACAGCACATTTCTCTTCTCTCTTACTGCAGGCAGGGAACTGTTTGACCCTTGAATGTCTGCTGTGTTGTCTGTGGTGGTTTGACCTCTCAGGGAAAGCTGCTCTGTCAGTGACTGAACTGACTGACTTGCACTGAAGCACGAGGGAGGCACTCACAGAGTGCACTGTGGTAGATAAATTGCAGGGTAACTTCCTCACTATGGTCAGCAGCAAACATTTAGGGGACAGAACATCTTGAATTCACACTATGTCTGCACATCAACATCTAATTACTGTCATACCTCCAGCCCCACAACTTTTGCTCTACTAAAAACCACATCCATGATGCTAGGAGTCCCACCTGGATCTAAAATTATATACACCTTACAAGGAAGAGAACACTAACACATTTTTATATTTGATAGCTCAATTTAAAACCAGAATATCCTCACGTGACTACTGGAGAGAAAATGAGGGTAAGCAGAGATATAAATGTCTACAATGAGCAACCTTTTATCTTTGCTGCAGAGGTGACCTACACCATGGTGACACAGAAGATTTAATATAGTGCCCAGCTGAGGGAAGGAATTTTGCACAATATTAGATGACAGAGTTGTTCCATTGTTTAAGTACCACAGGCGTTATTAGTCTGTCACGAGACTGGGGTACAAACTCACAGGCTGTGCCTCTCACATCTGCCTTTGAACAAGGTTGCCTGTGTAATTATGTATGTGAAGTATGTCTGCCTGTAAACACCAAATTCATGCAGCTGAATTTTGATTAAAAAATTCCTCCCAACCCTCCAAGCAGACACATCAGTCTTCACTGCCTACCCAGCTGAAAGTAAGACCTGATTCCACCTGGATTGATTGCATTTCAGTAGCAGGGGAGGAGTACAGACACATTTCCAGGATCCATTCTACCATTTTTCAGTGTGCAGAAGAGCAGCTGAACTCAAGGCAACACTTGACATTGAGCAAAAAAGAACAGAACCCCTTTAGAGATGTGAATTTCTTTCTCTTTATTAAACATCCATTATTTAGTGTGTCTGCATGACCAAATTATTACTTTTTCAGATGTTTTTCTGGAATTCCCTAGATTCCACAATCTGCTGTTAAAATGCTGGTACAGTTAGATCAATTTGAAAAGCCAGCTTGTTCAACAGCAGTTTTCCAGGCAGAGTTACAGAATGTCAGCTGTTTGAACCCAGAGAAAATAACAGCTCTCCTCTGTTTATGCTTCCAATGGGTGCATTCAGATTATAGCTCATCAAAATGAAGATATTATGGGCAACTATGTCTCATTTTCTTGTGAGGAAGGTGGAATACCAAGAGCTGGTTGAGAAACCAAGGGACTGAATTTAAAAGCAGCACAGGCAGTTCTTCCCATCTCCCTGCCCTGCAGCACCATCTACAGAGATGCTGTCAGAATCACACCCACTGCAAACCTCGGGAAGCTCCAGTTCCCTGGACAAACAAACCTGGCTCAGTGATTAACCTGCTCAGGAAAGTGAGAGTTTGGCAGCCCTAGAACCTGAAATCCTTCTGCAGCAAAATAAAGGCAAGAATCTGATCAATTTTCCAGGAGCTCCTCAATCCCTGTGCAGAGAATGCACCTCCAGCAATGACAGAGGTAACCCAGACACTTTGCTTTTTTTTTCTCCAGAAACTTTCCTGCAGAAGAACTTCTCTGGCAGAGAAGTGTTCCATCTGCAAAAGGATGGTGGGATTTTTCAGGGCAAAATGCACTTCATGGTCCATTAATGCTGAATTTGGCACAAGCTGATTGCTCAGGCTTCAAAAGAGTGCAATATTTCACCTCCTCCACGTATCTACTCAATTACACAAGATAAAACATAGTGGGGATTGACCTTCATCTGATCACTGGAGCATGAGGTCTGCTTGCCCTTCACATGGACACCCAAACAGTGATACAAGGACAGGACCACAGTGAAGGAGTTTCTAAGCACAAGCAAAGGAGTTTGCAGTTTAAAAGCTGGAGTTTGAAATATGTCCCTGATAAACTTACCATTCAAAAAAAAAAAAAAAAAAAAAAAAAAAGGATGCTTATCTATTCACCTCAAAATAGAATGTTCTTCTGAATATGGAGTGGGTTTTTCCACCAGAAGCCAGATCCAAATGCCACAGTAGTAACTGGAAAGTTCCCCACCAGGGCCTGGCTGTGGGAGGAGGTGGGTGCAGGAATGTGCCAGTGCAGGCAGCATTGCTGTCTCCTGCCTCACTGGGAGCAGCAGCAGAGAACAGGCATCAAAAAAAGAGAGAAAAGGGCAAAGGAAGACAGGGGCTTCAAACCTGGAGCAGTGGGCTTAGGCACAGGCAGGGAACAGCCCTGAACATTGCCAGGACACACTGAGATGTATTTAGGGGTGTGTGCTGTCTTAGAGGGGAAAATATGATCTGGGTTTTTTATGATCAGATCAAGTCCAACATTCTAATGTGGTTGTTTGCCTTTGCCATGCCTGTAGGGAGGACACAGCAGCACCCAATTCCTCTGATGGTTGAACATATTCTCTCATTTCCAGCCTATATTTATTCATTACCAGGCAGAACAGAACTACCAGCTCTTATCTGTTATGAAAACCTTCCAAAGTCATCAGGTTAGCCCAGCACTGTCCACCTTCAGTAAATAAACCATGTTGCCTTTTGGGCCAGTTCTCTCTGCCATCATATCTGCTATTATTCTTTCTTGCTAAATTTATCCCAAAGTCTTGTATTTTATTTGGATCAGACTTCAATCATTTTCCCTCTTTTTAAAAGCTGGAAGAATTTTTCCTGTTCTCAAACTGTGTTGTGTTGCTCATGCAGGGATGCTGTTACAGAGCCAGATAGAAAGTGCTCTTGGTTGTCTGAGTCAGAAATTAGAATATTCCAGCTGAAAGGTGCCTGTAACGATCATTTAGCCCAAATCATTGTCGCATTATGATCTTGATGATTTGTTCCACTTGCATGAGGTAATTTTTGTC
Source organism: Fringilla coelebs (assembly GCF_963513975.1). Lineage (NCBI taxonomy): Eukaryota > Metazoa > Chordata > Aves > Passeriformes > Fringillidae > Fringilla > Fringilla coelebs. The sequence goes on from NC_140044.1 coordinate 3,259,709, forward strand.
TCCATGCATTCATTTCCTCTGTGTACATTTCCACTACATATTATACATTCATTTGTGTCCTGCCTCCCCCCCTTTCACCACCTCTCCCCCTCCTTCCTCCCCTGCTATGTATGCCTGAAGAACATTTTGCTATTTGTTTTAATTTCCTTTGCTAGATCTACCTTAGCTTTCCTTCTGGCACCTTTCCCTTTATGCCCACACTTCCTAAGACGTAGTTTTCTTTGATTAATCCTTTTTTCCATTCCTTCCACTCCCTCTGCTTATTCCTAATATCCACTTTGAAGTGGTTATTCACCAAGTCTGGACCCATTCCTTGCAGAGTTTTATCCCTCTGTGTACAAGTCCCAAATACTTTTATAGCCCCTGCACAAATTCCAAGCCTGCCCAACATCCAAAACTTCTTTTAATTTGGCAAAAATCAGAAAGCAAAATATGCTAATTGCTGCTGTGTACCAACTTCCAGCACACTGGGGTTCTTACTGGGTTCATGTTCTCCATCCAAATGAGATATTCCAAAAGGTTTTTTCTAGAAGATCATGGTGAGACCACTAATGGCAGGAGAAATTTCTCTTGACCTCCAGCCACAGCAGCAGCGCCAAGAGAAGGCAGGAAGGTCATTAGCTGTTCTCATAGTATAAAAATTGTTACAGTAGATTAAAAATTAGCATGAAGAAATGAAGCACATACATATATTTTTAAAGGCTCTGTCAGGCAGCCAAAGCGAAAGCAGATTTCAGCAGACCACGAAGAATGAGCTGTGTGCGTTAGGCCTTGCGTGGCTGGAGCTTATTTCCTCGCTAAATTCCAAGTTTCAGGTCTCTCCCGCTGAGGCAGAAGGGCTGCTCAAGAAAACTCCCCAAATATCTTAAATTAGCAGAGGGAATTTTCCCCCCCTGTTTTTCACGGTACAAGTTTGCCCACGCTGTTCAATAAAACGAGATAACATTTCCAGCAACCATGGTTGTGATTACAGTCCCTGTTCCAGCACTGTGGAAATGCTGCCTGCTCTGGGAGCCTCTCGGGAGGGTTTGAGCCTGGAGTCTCCTCCTGGTCCGTGGGCAGTGCTGGGCAGGGGCCACTGCTGTCCCCATGGGGATGTGTCAGCTGTCCCCTGGAATAAAGGCTTGGGATGCACTGGAGGGAGCCAAGCCTCCTGGCACATCTGCCCCACACCGGGACTGACAGAGCAGCTGGGAAAAGTCCTTTTAGTCACCAGGCTGAAAAGTCTCTTCTGAAAAGTCAAACACCAAACTGTCGTTTTAAATGGCTTGTTCGCTTTCAGGGAACATCGTGGATTGTTGGGAATCGAGGGGGGGAAAAAAAGCCACTTGTCATTGTTTGAAAAACAGAAAATTGACTGGAAGTGAAGGGAATGGCAAGGACGGGGTGGGAGGGACTCAGAAGGAAAAACCCAAATGGGATTTGGGCATGGACATGGGGATGGATGAAGGGCTGGACTGGAGATGGACCTGGGGATGGATGGGACGTGGACAGGGGGAAGGACGTGGGGATGGACATGGGGGTGGAAAGGGGATGGACTGGAGAAGAATATGAAGATGGCCGTGGGGATGGACATGAACACGGACACGGGGATGAACACGGACACGGACACGGGGATGAACACGGACCCGGGGATGAACACGCACATGGGGATGAACACGGACATGGGGATGGACACGGACACGGACACGGACACGGGGATGAACACGCACATGGGGATGAACACGGGCATGGGGATGAACACGGACACGGACACGGACACGCACACGGGGATGGACACGCACACGGACATGCACACGGACACGGGTGTAGCTGTCCCGGCCCCCGGAGCGCCGGAACCGTGTTGTCGCGGCGGCAGCGCCGGGCGGAGCGGCGCGGGCGGGAGGGCGGCCGGAAGGCGGCGGGCGCTGCACAACGCGGAAGTGCCGGTGCGGGCCGGGGCGATGGCGGCGCCCGGCGGCCGCGGGGACCCGGGCTGGGGGGTCCCGGTCCCGCCCAGGGGCGTCCCGGCCCCGGCCCTCTGAGCGCTCCCGCTCACGGCCCTCTGACGGGTCTCCGCCCCGACCCTCTGAGGGGCGGCCGCCGCGTCTGCCGCGGGCCCCGGGCCGGGCTCGGGCCCGGCGGGGCGGGGGGCCATGGCCACCCGGCGTCTCACGGACGCGTTCTTGTTGTTGCGGAACAACGCGGTGCAGAGCCGGCAGCTGCTGGCCGAGCAAGTGAGTAGTTTCGGCTCCTCCAGCCCTCTGAATTCACGTAGCATGGCTGCTGCGGTGAGTCTCCTCCCTTCATCCTTCTGTACTCGCCGCGCCCCGGGCTGCCGGGCCGGGCCGTGCCCCGCCCTGCCCCGGTTCCCCCTTCCTCCGAACCCTCTCCTCAAACCCCCCCCCTCCCCGACCTTCCTCCCCACCCCGGTGGTTCCTGATTTCCCACTCCTTCACGTTAAAGGAATAGAAGAGGTCTGTGTGTGCTGCTCGGTCCGTGCATAATAAATCAGTGACTGTTGTGACAGCTTCGTGGTGGCATTGGCAGGAGGGGTTTGATGCCTCCTTACCTCCAAAAAGAAGTAAATTCATACAGCAGAACTCTTCTATTCACCTCCCTGTGGGCACTGTTAAATACACTGGTGTAGTTTAGTCCCATTGCTTAAATTTCTCCATGAGTTGCTCTGATGTTCATTGCCCTTTTTATTTATCCCTAAATACAAATAGTACTCAATCACATCTGTGAGAAAGGGGATTCTAGATTCTAGTGTAACTCCTCTTTACAGAAACTACCAAAAGTGACTGGTTCAGAGGAGTTTCTGTAATTGTTCTAGGTTTTGAGCTAGTCAGGCTGTGATGGGCTGCTTGGCAGCTCAGCTCTGCTCAGGTTTTCACACTTCTTGTTTAAACTCATCATTTATTTGTCACAACCACCAGTAAATATCTGCTGGCAGTCTCATCACTCTAAATAGCCTTACATTAATGATTTTTGTTGGGAAAAGCAGTGCTTCCTGTTGCTGGCAATGGTCTTTGTTCATTGCTAACTTTATTACACCTATGTCTAATAAGCTGTGTATTAAATTGCATTTGCAGAACAGGAAATGTCAACAGTAATTTGTATTTTACATGTGTACTTTGCCTCTGCATTTAGTCCTTGTTCATTTTTTTAATGTCACTTCTGTAGATCCTTGGGTTTTTTAAAATATCACCTAGAAAAAGTGAATATTAAAAAAAAAAAGTTTTATATTTTAAAAATATCACCTAGAAAAATATTCCAAAATATTTTGAACTCACTGCTCCTGAGCAATGAAACTGCACTTTACTCAGCAGCCAGTGCAATAACATTGAGCACCTGCATCAAATATTTATTTGCAGTGTTTGTTAACATTAATTGAAGGTTTTTGCTGGGCTGCTCACTCAAGTGCAGAGGAGGCTCTCAAAGACTGGGAGCTGTCCATGTGTGCAGGGGGTGAAAGGAGCCATTTCTGGCCCTGTGAGCATTTCAGAGTCCCACAGGTGATCAGTTTCAGCCAGAAGTGTGGCGGTCTCTGTGAGCTGGTTGTCTCTCATGGCTTAGCTGCCTGCTGCTGTCACAGTGGTAGGTTTCCCTGGGGTGGTGCCCCCAGGCAGAGCTGCTGAGTGCCACCAGGCCAGGGTGGTAAATTCCAGCCCACAGCACTTCAGCTTCCCTGAGTTCATCTCTAGCTTTCCCCTTGAGAAATCCTGTGCTGTGAGAATTCTGTCAAGAATTGCATTCCTAAACGCAGACAATCAAAGCAGCACCTTTAACAGTGGAGTCCTGTTCCAAAAGCTTGGGGAATCTCCTAAGAGATCATCAGCTGCTGCTGCTGCTGCTTTGTCAAACCACAAGGATTCTGTCCAGTTTTAGGTCTGACTTTGTTAATCTTGGAGTGAAATATCCTTTTGGTCACACATCCCCTCCCCAGTGCAAGGACTGATGAACAGAAGGTGCAGATTCGTGTCCTTGTGTATTTTTTCAGATCCCTGCAGGGTTGATGTTCCCTGAAAGCAGAGCACAGCTCAAGTGTGTACAGAAGTGACTGAACATTTGCTTCTGCATTTTGTCCTTTGCTGTCTTTGATCCTGTGAGAACTGGGGAGCTTGTCAATAAATGTCCTACAAAAGCTCCTCTGTGCCCCCTCAATCATAACCAAACCCAGTGGATGCTGAGTGCTGCAGTCAGACTGCCCTTGCTGTCATTCTTCACTGGATTCTATTGCAGGTTTTCTGCCTGACACTTCAGCATTTAGAAACTTCACTGTGCAATTACTTTGTAAAACAAACCAAGCTCTGCACTTGATCTCTTGTGTTCTTGCTGTTTACCAAGGAACTGAAATGTTTTTTTTTAAAGTTGGTGTATTAAGCAAAATGCTGACTTAAAATGCAATATCATGATGTATTTATTGATTAACCATGTCTTAAAAGCCAGTTTGTTTGTTCTTGGTAAACCATCATGCTTTAAAAATAAATCAGTATTTTCTCAACTGACCATGCCCTATATCTGTCCTATGTCTCTTTTTTCCCTTTTATCTTTTGCTGTCTCTAACTGGATGGGGCTGATGGGATCCACAAATCACTTCAGGAGCTGGATGAGGTATTGTTTTTCACATTTTATTCTGCCATGGTGCACCAAGCCTACATCACTGAGCTAAAATAGCCCTTTTTTATTCTGCTAGTTTATAGAATTTCATTGTATAGGATGAAATGTCTTTGCACAGTAGAAGGACAGGCTGCATAGGGAAATCAAGCATTTTGTGATGTTATATTATAAATAGATAAATGTATGAACCAGTCTGACTTATTGTGTGCATGTGAGGTAGAGTGACTTTGCACAGTGAAGCCATTAACTATTCTTCATGCTGTGCATAAATTATGCAAACTTTATTGATCAGGAAATAAGGAATAAAGAAATTGCTTTCAAGAAAGAGTTGCTCAGGAAGGAAGGGGGATTGTTTTTTAAAAAGGGATGAGGTAGGGAGCCACAAAACTTTCCAGGCCTGATAAAGGAAAACTACAAATTTGGGAGAAACTAGGAGGGGAAGTGTTTGTATGAAAGCTTTCCCAAGCAATTAGTTAATGTTGTAATTGGTATTATTGATGATCATCTGCAGTACTCCCTTGGCTTATTGTGTTTAGCACAATTTAATTATCACTAAGTAAGTAATTTAACCATTTGAGTTGCATGTCAGTTTGCAAGAGTGTTTGTTCTTCAGAATAACATTGTTTGAGAACAAGCAGTTATAATAAATGTTTTTTATGAGATTTTCCCAAATGCAGTTTTCAAACTTGCCAAGCCAAATATAAACTGTGCTGCAACATTGGCTGTGAATTGTTGTCTGATAGAAATGCACCAACATGAGAATTACTTGAATTCTCACTGTAATACCACCTTTCCTCCTGGGAAATTTGCTAAGAATTTATTCTAAGAGTAACTCTAAGCTTTCAGATGCTGCAGAAGAGGGAGGGTGTGGGTCATTAGCAGAGAGAGCCAAACCAGGAGACCAGATGTTTGACCATGAGCAAACACATCTCTGAGGTTAATTTCTATGGGATGGCATAGATGCACTTTTTCTGGTGCTCAAGGGTTGGGCTGTAATTAGCACCAGCTAATTGGCTGTCTCTTTTCCCTGTGCAGCTGGCTGATGACCGCATGGCCCTGGTGTCGGGGATCAGCCTGGATCCCGAGGCTGCCATCGGCGTCACCAAGCGCCTCCCTCCCAAATGGGTGGATGGGGCAGACGAGGTGGGTACTGTGCCCTGGCACATCCAGTGACTCCCCATGGGGGGATTTGTTACTGTTGTCACTCCCATTCTGTCAGTTTCGTAGCAGAAAAAAGATTCAAGTAAGAATTTTAGTTGGAATTTTTGTTTGAAGCTGCTGAGGGGTCCAGTTGAATAGACCCTAAAATGGTGGAGATGAGCAGTTCAGTGTTTGAAAACAGGAAATATTATTGTTTTCTAGCAGGAGAATTTTTCTGTCTCTTCAGTCTAGATACCTTGCAAATTTTGGAAATATTTGGACAAATGAAAGGGAATGATTCTGGAAGCATCTAATTAAAAACCTTTTCCAGTATTTGGAATGTGAAGCTATTCTTGACTTTCAGAAAATCCTTTTTTTTCAATGTACACTCAGAACACATGTTGGCTCATCAGTTTGTATGGACAGAACCCATTGTGCAGAAAGGTGCTTAGTTTCCTTTTACAGTATAATCATCCTTACAGATTTATCTTTAATTACTTGGTTGAAAATATGGCATTTAACTTCTACTGTTGAGTTGAGGCTATTCAATTTCTGACAGAGTTAAAGGTGTGACCTGAATTTATTTTTTTGGAAGTTGGCTAAATCTTCTAGCTGGGATGCTGTATAATTATAAAAATATTATTCTAACTTAATGAAGCACATTTGAAAGCAGCAGTCTTGTCTAAGATTAATGAATAGATTTAAAAGAGTAGCAAACTCAATGTCTATTAAGACTATCAGTTTCATAGTCAGCTTTTTATGTGGCTTTTAATAATATTTGGCCTGCCTTTTATGTTACAGATTGCTCTCAGTGATTTTTGTCTAACATTTGTCAGAACCTTTTTCCCCTGAAGCATGAATTAATTCCCTTTCTTCCTGTTGGGCTTTCTGTTTTAGATTCAGTATGATATTGCCAGGGTTAAACAGAAGATGAAAGAATTAGCCAGTCTTCATGATAAACATCTAAACAGACCCACACTGGATGACAGCAGTGAAGAGGAGCGGGCAATAGAAATAACAACCCAGGAGATCACACAGGTACAGAGGGCTTTGGGTCCTAAACCTCCAGTTTGGCACATCTTTAATGCATTAGGATGAGGCAGTGGTTTGCTCTGAGCAAAGGATTTATTTTGTGATCAGTGTTGGAGTGAGACAGAAGTCCTGGGCTCCACTCTGAACTTCCCAACAAATCACTTAAGCCTCCCTGATCTTTTCCTTACCTGTTTAATTTTCTACTTGGAACAGCATTGGGAGATTATCAAATCAAATTTAGAGTTATCTCAGAGAAATCTGTATCTGCAGATGCCTATTCTGAGGCTTGCAGTCCAGCTAATTATAACGAAGCAAATGTCTTTGGTCAGAGGGAGTTGTGTTACTCTGCTGCTTTGTTAGCTCAAAGTTATTTGTTCATTTATGTTCTGTTTCCATGTCTTTTCAAACATTGCACGGGGCAAATTAAAAAATTACTTTAAAAAATGTAGAAATCAAAATATTAGTCTTCAATGTGGCACTTTTGCAATGTGCTGTTTACAGTGTGTGCTGCTGTATGATTTTACACTGATGGAATTGTTCTCTCAGTTATTCCACAGGTGTCAGAGAGCAGTGCAGGTGTTGCAGAGCAGGTCACGTACTTGCACAGAGCAAGAAGCACGTGTTCTCAGGAATGTGGTGTCTTCCTTAGCACAGGCCCTTCAGGACCTCTCCACCAACTTTAGGCATGCACAGTCTGACTATCTCAAACGTAAGCATAAGAGGGGAACAGTAATGCAGGGGCTCCTTCTGTGGAAAGCACTCACTGAGCTGTGCTTGTTCTCTTGGTTGGGGAAACTGAAGCACAGAAGGGTTAAGTGATGCACAGAGGACTAACTACAGGCTGGAATTGGAGAGCTTGTGATTCACAGCCCATGTTCAAACAGCTTTGTTCTACTTCTTTTTCTTGTTGCTAAAGAAGAAATGTCATAGTTGAGCATATCAACAAAACCATATTTCATCCATCCACAATCTTAATGCATTTTGCTTCTCAAATTGGGGTTTGCAGAGCTGCATCTGTTACACTGCTTCACTGCTGGTGAAGCAGCCACTGGTCTTCAGCCATGATACCTACTGCAGGTGGCAGGCTGTGATAGATAAAGCTTAAGAGCTAGTCTGTGATAATTTAAAATTCTGTATCCATAAACAGACTGGAAGTGGAATAATTTCTGTTTAAAAGTAAAATTTTGTTCTATTCTGTTTTAAGCTGAAACAGATTTTTTAAATCTTGAAAGAAACACACAAAAACTGTATTTTTAAATTTAACATTGATATTTCCTCCTCCTATGGTATAAATGGCACAGGTGGAACTGATGATCACAGTTCAGACAAGGATTGTTCCCAAGAGAATTTGTTACAAAATACCCTGGAGTGATCACACTTTAAGGCTCTTAACCTTCCTAAATTTTTTAACTTCATGGAACATATCAACTTAAAAATCACTAATTTAATTAGTCTTACAAGTCTGGTTGAATTTGTTATGCTTTTCTTAAATAGTAAGCCTGACAGTTAAAATTTAAATATTGTGATTTATGTAATTTACTACACAGATTTTCTTTTTTGTGCTTTTCTGTCCGGTGCTTCAGACCTTACCCTGATTATAGTGTGCTTAAATATTATTCTCAAACATGGTTTGTCATTTACAGGTATGAAGAATAGAGAAGAAAGGTCCAAACACTTCTTTGACACCTCAGTCCCACTGATGGATGATGGGGAGGATGATACACTTTATGATAGAGTAAGTTAAGATGTTATTACACAAATTCAATATTAATTGCATTTTCTCTTCTCAGATTGTAAATATCTGAGTAATGAAATCTTTTTATGCTTTTAATTATTTCCATGCCATTAATATTAGTTCAACATGTAAATCTTCTGTTTCAACAGGGTTTTACAGATGACCAATTGGCATTGGTGGAGCAAAACACGCTAATGGTGGAAGAGAGGGAACGAGAAATCCGTCAGATTGTGCAGTCAATCTCTGATCTCAACGAGATATTTAGGGACCTGGGAGCAATGATAGTAGAACAGGTACATGGACAGCACAGTGTTAGTGAGAAATGGGACATTCCATGTAGTGTGAAGGCTTCCAGACTCACTTTTCCTAATTTGCTTCTTCATGCTCCGGTTTCCTCTGTTTGAAATCTGCCACAAGTTGAGTTAATGAAAATAAATTAATAGAGATTCAACTCATAATGTGGGTTAGACTTAAAAACCAAAAAACATAGAAAGCCAAAGTTTACTTGGTTATTTCTCCCAGAGATCAGTTTATGTTGAATTTGTCAGCCAAAAGCACCTGGTCTGGAATTAAGATGTTTGTAAGGGATGTGATGTGAGATGGTGACAGAGCTGCTATTAGGAACTGAGCAAGAAATTTGCTTAATGAAGTCCCAACTAGTTCTGTAAAAGTTCATTGTTTACATAGCTCATGAGCTGTTTGCTGTGAGTGTTGTTAATTACTCTGCTGCTTATGATAACATTTGCTTTATGAAGGTCATTTAGGTTCAATTTGGTGCTTGTTTTCTCCATTTTATTTAGGGAACAGTTCTAGATAGAATTGACTATAATATTGAACAGTCATGTATGAAAACTGAAGAGGGTCTAAAACAACTGCATAAGGTAAGCTGATTGAGTACTTAAGCCATTTTGCATATCTAACAAGCTTTTCTAATTAAATAGCTATTAAGTTATCAGTCAATTTTCAGTTGGACATTGTCCCTTTTAGAAATTCCTTCTGTACAGTACGAAATGTCCAGCTGTACTGTAAGAGGAGCTTCCCATGTAACTTCTGGTAATGTCATGCTTGATGCCTCGAGTTGATTTCTTCAAAGACTTTCTGGGCATCCAACCAATGTGCTTTGATATTTATATTGCTGACCTGGTGGGACCTGTCTGCTTTGAAAAGCCAGGCACTTGGGAATAGGGCTGGTTATTGGGTATCTCACTGCAGATTTTAGTTTGAAAACATTATCTCAATCATGTGAGCAGAAAGAATAATTATTAATGTTTTCTCATACCATCTAACACTTGTTAGATGTTAGGTCCAACCTTTTGCTCTAATGTGCAGTTTTGCTATGAACACCTGAAAAGTTTTAAAAACATTTATCTCAGCAGATCAGAGTTTTGTGGTTATTTTGTTTTGGTTTCATTTTGAAGGCTTATTAATTAAAAACAAAATACAAGCTTTGTTTTGTTTAGCTTCTATTAATAGACTTTAATTTGGCTTTTGGAGAGTTTCCTCTATGTTATGTCCTATTAATTCCCCTGCAAAAAGGAGGAGAGGGATGAGTTACGGTAAGAAGAAGGAAGGAATGAATAGAAAACTTGAGCACCAACTCAAAAATAAAGCTTTCCGTTCTAATTGAAATGAAATGAAAATGCACAGCTGACCAGGCGCAACAAATGTGCCTATTAAAAAAGAAATTTTGCTGTGAATTTTAATGTCCTTCAAACATGATACAGGAATCTTATCTCAGCAAATGGAGTCTTTAAATTAACATGGGTGGATGTGACTTCAGTGTTCATTTACCTTCCCTGAAGCTTCTGGTGCAGATCAGAGTCACTGTGTGGGAATTGCCTGCAATCTACATTGTATGAGATGTCAGGTTACCAAAGAACAATTTGAAACACATGGACTTCACTTCCACTAAACAAGAGTCTGTACTTCAGCCTTGCAGAAATCTAATTATTAACTCTTTCCTCTCTGTTTTACAGGCAGAGCAATATCAAAAGAAGAATCGGAAGATGCTCGTTATTTTAATTTTGTTTGTTATAGTAATTGTCCTTATCGTTGTTCTTATTGGTGTAAAGTCACACTAGGTTTCGCTTCATTTTCTCATTTTTGGAGTTTCTGTGAACTTTTTTCCCAATGTGAATGGATGGACCTGCACTCCAGAAAGCTGCCTTTGAATGTACGAGCCCTTGTGGTGCAACGTCTGTGCAATGTTTCTGTAGAATTCTTCAAAGTACAAGTTTGGTGGTCTGTGAGGTGTTTGTAAGGATTATATGGAAAATGTCAGGAAATTTGATGCTCCCACACAAAAAAATTTGGTGCTCTATGCAGAGGTATTTTGAAACACAGTACTTAAGAATAATTAAAAATTGAAGTTAACCAGTGACTACAGTAATTAGTGTGTTACTGTGAACAAAAATGTGTTGTCTTCTATATTCTTATGTCATAATTGTTACAGGTTTCAAATTTAAACCATGTTACTGGTTCAATGGGACTGGATGTCAAAAATTGATCTTAATGTAAAATTTGTTGAGACACAAAATTGTTTGATTGAATGCCCATTCTTCCAGACTCAAAAACTCCAAAGAACTGGATAGGCAGCTAAAAAGGAAGGCTTTTAGCAATCAGAACATAATCCAACCCCTGTGATCTTAATTTAGATACTGCACCATTACTAAGAATCAGTGGTACTTGATCTTGTAAATAACAAGATGTAATCACTGGCATAATTTAACATGTTTAGTTAATTAAAAAATTTTCTGAGCTTGAGTAATCATGGGAATGATTTTCCTTCATTGGGATGATCATATATTTTTTTCATGCATTATTTTTTTAGTTAAAGTACAGACATTACATTAAAGCAGTGAAGTTAAGCTGAAAAAATGGAGTAGAAACCCAAAAAGAGAATCCCTCTGGCCTGATGCAGTGAGTCTTGGATGTTTCAAGCTGTAGCTGCTGTATAAGTTGTTTATTTTACAATGCATTTGTCCATATGGGTTTGTATAAGGAGTGGCTTCACTACGGTAGATATTACATCCATTTTCCCTGACAGAAAATTCTCATTTAAATGTCTTCCTGGGAGAGGACATGTTTGTGGTCTTTTACTGACCATGAGAGGTGTCATTCAAGTGACATGTTACAAGGCCTTCAGTGGAGAATTTGGGGTTTTCACTGCTTTTTTCAGTGGAGAACTTTGCTGCAGGCCGTACAACAGAAATTAAGGCACCATATAAGTAATAGAATACTCTTAATTTAATTCAGGCCTGAAGTGATGTGCAATTATAGAGGCCTTGTCTTAATATTTTTAATATTGCTTTTTATATGTTTGGTTGTTTTTTTATTTCCCCAAAGGGACTGTAACTTCCTTCATTTTCTGACTGATACACGTGCTCCCCATAGGCCTGCAGAGCTGCTCTGCTCCAAGCCCCAGAAGTGCAGGTTCACAACACTATGATACTCAAGTTGCAACTGTTGCCTGCCCTGAGTTTCTTTACTCTGTGCTAAAGAGGACTTGAGACGCAGCTTTACACTGACCATTTTCAGGGATTGACCTGAAAGCAAAGACTGCAAAAACATGAAAGCCTTGGCTTTTTGTGGGGCTTATGAAAAGCTTTGTACCACTCTTGTTACCTCTAGAGAAAGGGGATGTTGAACCACCAAAACTGCCAGTTCAAGCTCTTCATGGAATTCATGAAGTAAATTGGTGAAAGGAAGAATGAGGCTTGTGTTGGGTGTGCAGCTCCCCTGTTCTGGTGATAGATCTTTCAATGATCGTGAGTAAAACTACTGTCTCCCTCGTGCTGGCTGCATCACTTGGTGTGAAGCAGCAAATGGCTATAATTTAATATACTGTATTTGCAACTTTCTCTCTAACATGAGATCGTGTTATTTATTTCTGTCTTGACCGGTGCTTTTGACATTTTATCATGGCAGATGGTTTCAAAGAAGTAATAAAACACTTCCAACCTAATTGGGCAATTATTCTTTTTTTTTTAATTTAAATTATAAACTGAAACATACTTTTGTGATGTTAACATGTTTCTGTTCTTCATAATAAATGAAAGTGGCAGTGATGTGAAATATCTTTTTTTAAAAAGTAACTTTCTGTAGCACAATATCATTTGCATTGTCAAGAGCTATTTCCCATGAGTTATGCCCGCTGTCTACCTATTTTCTACCCAAATTCTGTATGAAGAAATGCATTTTTAATGAGGTTAAACTCAGATGTCAAGTGTCCTATGTAACTTGGGGTGGAATTTATTGAAGCTTGAATCTATTGAGGAAGAAAACTCAGGACAGGCTGGATTCTACATAATTGCTGGTGTGTGGCTTATTCTGAGTCAGTCTGAATAACTGTCAGCAGTTCAAGCAAACCTGATGCTGTGCTTTGTGGGAGTATCCCCACAAAAGGGGATCTGTCCGTGCCTTTGGGCAATGAAAGCCCAGAAAAGCCACAGCAGCTGCTGCCTCCTCAGGTGTTCCAGGAGCTGCCTGGGCCTCCTGCCTTTGCTTCTGCCCAGCCCTGGAAAACTCTGTGTGCTGCTGCAGCTAAAGCTGGGACCCTCTCTCAGCCTGGGGCTTCTTCATGGGTGCTGGATTCTTCTCAGCCTGTATGGAAGCTCAGATTCCTTACAAAAGAACAGAACAGCATTCCCAAAGCAACTCCCAAGGATTTGTGTCTCCTCACCTGGTGGGAATGGCCTGTAAAGCTGTTGCTAGTACACAGTTTCTCAATTAAAATGCATGTGAGTGTGCAAAAAATGAGCTGCAACTTGTTAACAGAAATAATTTACATGCCAAAAGGACAGTATTAAAAGCACTGTAATAGCAAATTTATTTTTACTGCAAGTTTTCTCTAGAAACTGAAAATAATGTGGAAGAACTGGCTTTTCTCTTGCTGATGTTTGGAATGTGCTAAAAATTGGATATCTATCCTTAATGCTGTGTTCACTGCCTAGATTGCATTGATTTAAGGTTTGCTCTTATGAACCACAACAGAAAGGAGTCTTAACTCTTGCTTAACTGTTTGGAAACTGCTTTTGGTACAGCCTTGCAAAACTTAAGTTTTTGGATAGGTTACAGTGAAACTGATTTTGTTGGAAAAAAATATGCTTACTATTTAAAAAAACCCAAACCAAACAGCCACCTTAAACAAAACTCATTAAAACAGGGAATTCATTATAATTTTGCATATTAATTATGATGGATTGTGTAAGATCCTATTTTACTGGCTTAATTCCATGAATACTTATAGAGGATCAATAACTGGAAGACAGGTCCTTGCTGCAGCTTCTGCTGAAGCTCAGACAAAAAGAAATGTTTGCAGCTGCTGGTGGTGGAGTTTCCCAGGGAGTTTCTGTAGATCGTAGGTTAGGTGAGTGTTTCCTACCATTTACTTGCTTTTCAAATGCTGTAGATTCAGGGAATGTGCTGGGTTTGGACTCTCAGAGCAGCAGAACAGCAGATTTTGAACTCACTGATTGGGAGCTTACTGCCTGGAGGAATCTCTGGAATGTTTCAATCCTGAAGTAGTGGCTGTGTGTCCTCTCACTCCCATGCTGATCTTATGTGTTGGCATAACAGTGGACCCTGACCAGTGTATTTTCTGTGGCTCAGGGAAGAGACTCGTTAAAGTTGGAGCCTGTGTATTTACTCTCCCATCTGTGAGGATGCACGACCGACCTCTGCAACAGATGTTCCTACAACTTTTATTTTCAATAAAGTTTCTGTGATGTCCCTTCAAAGACCTTACTTTAGGGAAGTTTGTTTTTTTTCTGGCATTCAGCCTGGGTTTTGGGGTGTTTGTTTTTCTTTTAGGTGTATTTCCATTATATGCATCAGAATTCACTTCTCCCGCGTAGGTGGAAGATTGCACAGACCTTCCTGGCTTTCCCGGCTGCAGATCAATGAGCATCAGCTTCCCCATGGAACGGTCAGAGCATCAAACCTGTCTGAGCCCCAGGAGCGTTCGGAACACGCTCCCAGGGACAGGCTGGGATTGTCGGGGTGTCTGTGCAGGGCAGGAGTTGGACTCAATGATCTCTGTCCTTCCAAATCAGCATATTCTGATAATTGTCCGCTGACCAAACATTAACAGGAGGCGCTTGGCAACTACCAAAAGATCAGAATAAACACCTTATTCTACTCGAACCCACCATGTAAGTGCACTACGAAAAGGCACTCGGAAAGCCCTGATCGCCCGGCGCCGTGCCCGGAGCCTGCCCGGGCCGTGCCCGGCGCTGCCGCGACACCGGCGCGTCCCCGCCCCGCGGAGCCGGGGCCGGGCCCGGGGCGGGGCGGCGCGGCCGGGCCCGGCAGGAAGATGGCGAACGTGCAGCTGGAGTTCCAGGCCAGCGCGGGCGAGGCGGACCCGCAGAGCCGCCCGCTGCTCGTGCTGGGGCAGCTGCACAACCTGCACCGCTTGCCCTGGGCGCAGCTGCGGGGGAAGCTGCAGCCGCGGGTCACCGAGGAGGTGAGGCCGCGCCGCGGGTCCGCGCCCCCTCAGAGCGCGGCAGCGCCCGCGGGGCTCCCGCGCCGCGTGTCCGCCCGGCCCAGCGGCCTCGCGGGGGCTGCGCGGGAGCCCCGGCCCTGGGCCCGGCCCTGAGCGCCGCTGTGCCCCGGGACCCCCCGGGCCGGGCCGGGCCGGGCCGAGCCTGTTGCTGCGGCGGGGCCGCCCGGGCAGCCGCTCCCGCAGCCCCTGTGCCCACCCCGGCGGGGGAAAGGCGCTTTGCCCTCTCTGAGGGATCGGGAGCGGCTGCAGTGAGCGCTGAGAGCCCCCTCCCCGCCCGCAGCCACTGCGGTGGGAGCTGCGGACCTGTTTGTTTAGTGGTGGTGATGGCTTGTGGTAGAATGATAAACGTTTTGCATTGCGGCTTTTAGGTCGCTAGATGTTTGGCAGGGGTTTTTATACAGGGCTCCCCAGTGTCTTAAGACAATATTTACCCTTCTTGGTTTTATTTGTTTTTAATTAAATTGCTATGTGAAATAATAATTCGGAGCTAGTAAATCATTCCTCGTATTTATCACTAGGAAAACTGTCTCAAGTTAAGAAAGCTCTGAACCAGCCTGTGCACTAAACAGTGTGGTTTTAGATTGTAATTCATATGGCTTAAAGCAGATGCTTGTAATGGAAAGTACGTTTATATTTTCTGGTTAATGAACAGGTTTGTCAAATTTCCTGTTTCTCTTCAGTCAGAGGTTGTTGTGCACAATTTCTTTGTTTCCAACACCTAAACCCCTGTCATTAAAAAGTGCCTAAATACAGCAGGAGTGAGGTGGGAAGGAAAGTCTGGCTTAGTTCTTTGTCTTTAAATCCTCCTTTTCTCCCCAGATCTGGCAGTCTGCTCTGAGCACGCTGAACCCCAACCCCACGGACAGCTGTCCCCTGTACCTGAACTATGCCACGGTGGCCGCGCTGCCGTCCAGGGTCAGCCGGCACAACAGCCCGTCCGCGGCGCAGTTCGTCACCCGCCTGGTCAGGAACTGCCTGCCCGGGGGGGTCCACAGATGCATTGTTGTAAGTGGCTCTTGAAATGCTGCTGGTGAAATGTCTGTCGACTTTTCCGGGTTGTAGCTGTCTCCAAGGAGACTGGAGGTGGACAAGTTTGACTGATATAATTACACTGACATGAGTGGTTTTGCACTGGCATGTAGGCAAGACCTGACTGTAAAGGCTTGTGCATGCTCAAGCACATTAGGAGGAGGAAATTAAGGCTGGATTTGTATGGAACATCTTCAGCCAGGAATGCCCATGCAAAATGAACTATTAGTGGCTTTTTCCAAACTAGGGTTTGGGATGTCAGCACATGCTTCAGGAGGTTGATGTAGCTTGAGTGAAGGGTGTTATGTCTGTATCACAGAACCCATGAGAGGTGCCTTGATTGTGTTGTTCAGTGAGTTTTAAAAGTCTTGATGCAAATAATGCTCTAGTGTGAGTCTTTTGCATCACTAACTCTTGGACTTCTTTGGTCATCTTCTATACAAGCCTGATGAATTTATTTTTTTCTGTGGATTCTCTAATTAATATCAGATTTGTGGGTTGTTGGAGAAGACTCATACAGTCAATGGCAGTGACAAAATTTAGTAGTACTCTTCGCTTGGAAAACTTCTTTTGCAAGAGTAATAACTTTTCTTAATTTTTACCCTTTGAAAATGTTTAACTGAAGCTCCTTTCCATTGGTAATTTCTATAATGAACTTCCAAAAAATAATCTACCTGTTAATGAGCTTTTGAGTTAATACGAGCCACATTCTCATACAATTTCTGCCTTCACATTCTCATATAATTTCAGTCTTTGTTACTTTTGGTTTGAGCACATTTTGGTGATTCCTGTGCCTTTTTTGTTCTTGATCTGTAGGCTAACCTGTGTTAATTGCACTGGTATAATTACAGCAGTCCAGCTCCCTTATAAGGATGAATTAATTGCAGCAGTGTAATTCATTTCCATACGGGAAATGAACTGGACCAGTTCACTGGGGCGCTTTCCCACTGCCTCTCTGTCCATGCAGAACACCACGAATGAGCTTGTCTTGGGCAGTGTTATTTCCCACCCAGCTCCTTGTTCCCCTCTTCCCCAGTCCCACCCCAGATCCTTTAAGTGCAGCCTGGCACACGGGTGCAGTGTGACGTGTTTGGGTGCTCTTGCAGATGGTGTGTGAGCGCTCCGAGGTCTTCGCCTCCGCCTGTGCCCTGGCCAGGGCCTTCCCCCTGTTCACACATCGCTCCAGCGCCTCCAGACGCACAGAGAAGAAAACTGTGACAGTGGAATTCTTCCTGGTTGGCCAAAACAACGGACCAATGGAAGTGGCAACACTTAAAGTAAGATTCTGGGGGTTTTCTGTCACCTTTTCCTTCAGTTTGTTGCATGTGCAAACACGTGTCTCGAGCTGCGTCTGGAATAGGTGTTGTAAAATTATCTTAGCTCAGGGTTCCTTGGAGCTGATCAGTTCACAGCATCTGTGAGTAGAAATACTGAACAGATTATTGCAGCAGATGCTGAGGATGTTACTCAGAATTTACATTTCAGGGGTGGAAAATACCAAACAAACAGCACAGAGAAAATGTCTCCTCTCTCACATGTATCACAGCTACAAACTCTGTTTTTAGCCTTTAATACAACACTGCTTTTGCTGTGTGGGCTCTCACTTTTTTCTACCCAGGCAAAAGCTGTGTGTGACTGTGCGGGTGAATATCACAGTGAAGTCACTAAAAGTCGCTTAGCAGGGATCACACATGGTCTCTGCTATTTCTGTCTGATGTACCTCTTTGGCTGAGTTTTTCTGGCAGAACTGTGGCCAGAAACAAGACCCTAAGAAACAAAACAACTTGGAGATGAGCTGTACATGACAGTGAAGTATGTCCAAGTCATCTTTCAGTGGCAAAAAATCAAAGACTGTTTCTGTTGTTTGACTGTTGCAGAGAGGAAATTCCACATCAGGTAACTGTTGGCATGCCAGGTCATTCCTCCTCAATATCCATAAACTTAAAAGCTATTCCAAGATTTGCAGTTAATCTGTTAGGGAACTCCCTGTTCAGTGCTCCAGGTTCTGTGCTTTAGTACAGATGGATACTTCCTTAGCTGATCAGTCAAGTCAGGTTACAGAAATCCCTTAAAAGTTTTGGCAATGGATTTGACAAAGGGTATGGTGTTGCTGCATTTGAAATTCACAGAATTACAGCTTTAGGATTTTGGGTTTTTTTCAGTATCTTTTCCTCTGTGCTTGGTCTTTACTCTGTGAACTGATTTGGCCCCAGAAAATGGTGCCAGCCCAGTTTTCAGCAAGGTGGCAAAGACAGGCGTGCTGAGAGTACAACTCTTGATCACTCCATTTTTCCATGCCCCAAATCAGAAAAAGCATAGCTGGTGTCAAAAATAGTTCCTTCAGATAGGTAGATTCCAAACCACTTGGGTTATTTTTAACTTAAAAACAAAGCTGCAATTATTTCTACCTCTGGTTTTTCCCCTTGATGTCAATGCCAAAAATATTACTGGCTTCCTCTTAGCTGAGTTTGCACCCCTTAAATTCAACCAGCACCAGACAGCTAATGCAGAGCTTGGAAGAAGCATGTGGTAAGACATTTTTATCTAAACCTCTCCCTTGGCATGTTGTATTTTACACCTAGTGCATTGTGCAGGGTATTTTATGGTGAGGACTAGCAGGGATTGTCAGAGCTTTGCAAGATTAAAGGCTGCCATTATCCAGGTTCTCTGGAGCACTCTGGAAACACAAACATAGGCACAGCTTATTTCTGGAAGTCGTGCTGCTCCCATGGGGCTTGGCCTTGGGGTTAGAGCACCTCCTTTTACCTGCATGGCCCTAACTGGAGGGAATCACTCCAGACAGAGCTTGGCTCCTGAGGAGGTGCTTACCCCTTTAGGGACAGTAAAGCAATCAGAAGTAATTGCAGGGAATTGGGCACCATTCCAAAGCAAGCCAAGGTTTAGGAGTGTGCTGGGATACAAACGTATGGAGTCCTTAGGCTGGTCTGGCCAAGCCAAACTTCAGATACCTCAGCATGAGTGAGTGAGTGTCCAACACCTCAGATTCCTGTGAAACCCATCTTGACTCACCCTTGTGCTGTGTGTGGTCCTCAGTGTAGTGTGGCTACTGCAAAGCTTGCACAAATTTTCCTTCCCCCAGGTCTTAGGGCTTCAAGTTGTTAGTTTATGGGAGTTAAAAGTTCGAAGCTTCGAAGCTTGGTGTCTGGTGTCTTCATGGTCCTTCTTTTGCCAGGAGGATCCTTCTGTAAGGAAACAGCCTTAGCTGCTTGACCATTTTGATTCTGTCCACTCTTGCTTAGATAAGTTTTTGCTCAGTCCAGGTGAGGGTCATTCCATTTTGCCACAGAAATCAGGGAACCGTGCATGTTTTACACAAACATGGAATGTTCCAGTTTCCCCATAGGGCTGCCATGTAGAATGTCTCCCAGCAGTAATCTTGATTTCCCTCAGCCACTCTGCCTGCCTTCTACAAACTCTGCAGTTTCCCATGTTGCAGATTACACAATTTCTGCAGGTTTCCAACCCCAGCAGCCCATAAGCTCATTGTGACTTCCTGAAATAGCTGCCTCTTATCTTTATTTCCTCCATTTCACATTGCCTTCTTGGTCTCCCTTTGGTAATGGAGACAGACACTCATTTTCAACACCAGTTTGCTCAGCAAAATAATACAGTTGCTTAGAAATTAAAGCACATAATAAAATAAGCTGGACACGTACAAAAAATAATGCTTAGCTTGGCTGACATTGTTTAACTGTGCCTGTGGTGGTGGCAGTTAAGCATTAACATGCTCCAGAGGAGCTACACATCTGGTGTTGGCTGCAGGGGGATGAATGCCAAGCTGTGCCAAAGCCCAGCCCCTCTCAGTGTCCTCCCTTGTGTTCGCAGTGCCTGGCCAGTGCCACCGAGGGGGTGCGGCTGGCCGCGCGCATCGTGGACACCCCGTGCAGCGAGATGAACACCGACAACTTCCTGGAGGTTGGTCGTGCCCCTGATGAGTGACAATTGCTAATTGGAGCTCTAGACTGCTGTAATCAAGCCCTGGTGTTGCTGTGTGTCAGCAGGGGGAAGGAAATCCAACCAGGGGTGCTCAGGCTCTTCCTTTGGCCTTTCATGTTTCATAGAACTGTACAGAGTAGGAAGGAGGCAGAGTTTACAGCTTGGAGTAAGGCACTGGGAAGCTGAAAAAAATGAGTTCCTCATTTGGTCATGGCACTGGATTCTTGTCTTAAACCTGATGGTGACCAGAGTTACTGAAATCATGGGACAGCTGACAGATTTCCAAATGAGTTGTATCATAAAGATCTGGAAAGCTGTTAAGAATGAAATTATTCCTGTCCTATTACATCATGATCCAATAGAGTGAACAGTTGTCCTTTACCTCAGAAGATTTCTTTTACTGGCAAAATCTAAAGGTCAAATTTATATTTTATGCCATAGTAAGTCAAGGATGTGTCAGTGGAATTGGGCCATCGGAAAAGGAGCACCCCTCATAAAATTGTGAATGTTTGTATGTGTATACATGCAAAATCACAAAAAACCCCTAACTGGGTACCCATTTGTGTGGAAAGGCAAAATTGTGTCCTGATGATTGACTGACAATGTCCTTTTTTCTGAATTACTAAGGAAATCAAAAAAGTTGGCAAAGATCTTGGGATTACTCCTACCATTATCCGAGATGAGGAGCTGAAAGAGAGAGGCTTTGGAGGTACATCATGTTGAGTATTACACTTTTTTCTTAGCAGATGACTGGAATGTTATGCCATTGTGATGTTTCATTTGCACATTCTTGAAACTGTTTTATTGCCCATAGTATTCCAAGAAAATACCCACAGGGGCTCCCTGCAGTCTTTCTTCCCCACAGGTTTAATTCTCTGTTTTCAGGTATCTATGGAGTTGGAAAGGCAGCTCTGCATCCTCCAGCCCTGGCAGTTCTCAGCCACACTCCAGATGGTGCCACACAGACCATTGCCTGGGTGGGCAAAGGCATTGTGTATGACACTGGAGGACTCAGCATCAAGGGAAAGGTACAGAAACCCTTGTTCTGCTGCTGCCTTTGCTTACACTGCTGTTTTCTGATGGAAGCAGTTCAGATAATGCCTGTAGGAAACAAAAGTACCTTTTTATTGAGTTAAATGCTTGCTCTGTTGTCATCCATATGGACATAGACTATCAGGGGAGAAGACCAAATGGGATTCAAGGACCACTGCAGAACAATTCAATAGCAACGTCATATTTTGCCCTTTAAATATTGCCTGCTGAAAGGCAGAAAGTAGGAACAAAGATGTTTCATTTCTGGTTTCAAAGATAGAAGCAAAACCCATTGGAGTTGGCCTCAGTGTGGAACTTGTAAACGATGTTTTCTTTTTATTTTCCTAACAGTTTAGCAGCCCAGGTTTAGTGTTTTTCAGTTCCAAGACCACCAATAAGCAGAGGCACATGTTCCTTGTTTGTGTTGATGACAGCTGAGCACTGTCAAAACCAGAGTCTCAGAATCATCAGAAACACTGGTTGTAGCAGGCATTGCTGTGAAATTCTCTTTCAAAGATAAAAAAAAATTAAATTCTGTGGTTCTGTTTAAACAGACTACTATGCCTGGAATGAAGCGAGACTGTGGTGGAGCAGCTGCTATTTTGGGTGCCTTCAAAGCCACTGTAAAGCAAGTAAGTAAAATGTGTTAATTGATATCATGTATCCCAGCACTGCCAAGGAGCTTGGATATATTCCCAGAGACAGAGGCCTGTCTAATCCTGAAGTTCTGACCTGCCACTGCTCTTAGTGAGCTTGAGCCACTCTGCTCTTTCTGCTATTCCAGGAAAATATTTCACATCTTTACTGGATATTGAGAATTGTGAGAAATTCCTTGAGTGCTGATTTTTTTTTAAGAGTCTTCCTTGCATTTCAGAGTTTGTTCTGTGGACTGAGTGGTTTCTGGTTCCTTGAATCAGGTCTATACTTGAGTTATCCAGTGCTGATTTTGTTTAAGCTGTGGGATTTGGGCAGCTGTTGTCACCTTAGCAAAGGGGATGAGTGACTCTGGGATATGAAGTCTTTCTACATTCCAAATCCTGTGCCAGGTCTAATATTAACCTAGTGGGTAAATAGCAGCTCTAGTGTCATCAGGAGCTGCTTGTTGGTTTGCTTCTGTGGTCAGAAAGTAGTGGGGGAGCTGAGAAGAAGCCAGGTATTGAAATATGAAGAAATTACAAATATTCCTATTGCACTTTAACAATGCAAGCTGGGGAAAAGTGGCTGCTGCCAATAAAACTCTGCCCTCACCACAAATCCAGTGACTGCATCTTGCTGACAGAGCAGCTATTGCCTCCAAGGAGTATCCAAAGTTCAAAAAATATTTACTGCTGCAGATTAATGCATAGATCTGATGGATGCTTTGTCCAGGGGCTGATCAGTGCCAGATTCCCATTTCTCAATAGTCCAGTTCTGTGCCTTGGCCCTAACAGCATGTTTGATGTGGAAAGATTGTAAACTTCGCAGTTATCTTCTGAGAATTAAAACTGAAAACAGATTTGTGAGCTGCATCTCAGGCAGAATAACTACCTTGCATAACTAAATCCTTCAGAAAGTTATGCCAGAGGTCTGCAAGGGATAAGAGCTGGAATGTAGAGCTTTGGGAGACTTTGGGATAGTCATGGACGGGACATTGTTTCAGTGGTTCAGTCCTTGTTTCCAGAGTAGTTTTGTGTGTGATTGCCTGCCCTGAGAGAAGTTCCATTCACAGGCACAGTAGATGTGAGCACCAGTGATCTGTCAGTTCATACACAATACTGCAGCAGGGAATAAACTGCCAGTGATGTGTTTGGACTAACTGAGCCTGGAGAAATCTTTATATGTAAAAACAAAAGAATGAACTCAGTGCCTCATTTTACAGTCTCGTGTGAGAAGACCTGTAAATGACATCCCTGCAGAAAATATGTTCAGAGAGGCAGGGGGAAGAATTTGTTGTTACTATTTCAAGTCTTTTTTTTTATTAAATGCTTTTAAGACTAAAAGAAAGGGGGAAGAGGTTTCACTGAGCTATGTTTTGTCACAGAGACTGAAGTGGGAAATGTGTGTTGGATAGAAAGCTCAGTGGGAAGAGGGGCAGAGGTTATTTTCCATCTTCATAAAATATCTGCCTGCATGCTGTTCAGCAGTTCTACAACATGATTTTAAAAGGCTTTGGATGTCAAAATTAAACAAGTGATTTTTCTTAGAAAGATGCATTTCCTCTATTGTGAGCTTTCCAACACAAAGGAGAAGAGAAAAAGATTGACTTAAATTTTTGATTTCTTTATTGTTAACATGATCCTGCACGTTAGCATAGTCAATCCTGCTTTTGAGGAGCTGCAGGCAGAATGAGCTTCAGCAAAAGGCAACTGATACTGCAAATAGATTTTCACTTTTTGACAGTAGATTAACAACATGTCTCTCTTGGAGTAGAAAAATGCAGTGCAGTGCAGTGAGGCTGTGACTAGTTGTGTCATGGAGGGAAGGTCCACCTCCAGCAATGCTGTTTGCCCACCAGCTGGGCTAGAAACTGGAATTACTTTCTGGCTTCTAAATGCTGCCCATTATTTTGAAAGGTTTTGATTGATGCCTTTGCCCTTTAGACTTCAGAACATGAGCTGATTCAGCAAGCCCAGATTTCTTTAGCCACAGACTTTTATCAAGAGATTAAGAACCAGGTTTTCCCCCAGAATTTGATGTTGTTAACTATCCCAGTTAAGGAGAAACAATGTTTTCATTTGTTAAATGCTGCTGACTCCCTGTCTGTTCCTAGAATCCCTCCACACAATACAACTGCTGTATAAATAACAGAATCATCATCCATTTTAAAATATCATCCATAACCACATAAGCACTTGACTTTAAACCAAAATTAAAACATTATGAGATAAACTAGAAGAGAGGAGGCTAAGGAAAAAAAAAACCCAGAACAAAACAGGTTAAAAATACCCTGTGCCTCCCATCAAGAATGACACGTTTTAAAAAACCCAACACTCACCCGCCTGTCCAAAAACCTCACCAGATTTCCTTTGAAAATTGTAGCATCCCTCACTGATTTCAGTCCCAATAGATCAGCTTGATGTGAATCAAAAGCCTTTTCTCCCCTCTGGTTGTTACAGGGGTTTAAGGACAATCTTCATGCTGTTTTTTGTCTGGCTGAGAACGCAGTGGGACCACGTGCAACGAGACCTGATGACATCCATGTTCTTTACTCTGGAAAGTAAGATTGTGTCTATCCCTTTCCCATAAACAGAACAAAAATCATTTTTCTGTTAAACTGAGAGCCATGCAGATTGTGAAGCTGTCTATAAATCAGCTTCCCTAAATATTGGTAATTGCATTACAGGCATCCATAGTAGTGAGTTTTAAGTGTGCTTAGATATTCCTGTGGGGTATGTAAATATACATCAAAATACATGGATATCATGAGCTGCACTTCCCTTAAAGCACACTCAGAATTTAGGTGGTTTTTGTAGAAGAACCAGTTTTCTGTGTCCATCTGCAGCTGCACTGTGTGGCAAAGCAGCAAAGACAGGCCACCATTGGATCAGAATCTGTTTTAAGAACAGATGTTACTTCTTTGGAAGGGATTTGTAGAATCCCAGCATCACACAGGCCCAGTAAGTTGAGCCTGCCATGAGGGCAGCACTGTCATTTCCCTTTTCCTTGTGTGCTCCGTCTGGATGCTTGGAGCTGGGGAACAGCAGCCCTACAGACTTGCAGAGTCAAATAAGAGAAGCACAGGAGGTCTGAGGCTGCTGTCTGAAGTATTCTAGTCCACACAGGTGAGTCCTGGCCTCCAGCCTGCAGCAGTGCAGTGTGACATGCCCTCTCTTCCTCCCAGAACTGTGGAAATCAATAACACTGATGCAGAAGGGCGCCTGATCCTGGCTGATGGAGTCGCTTACGCCTGCAAAGACCTTGGGGCTGATATCATTCTGGATATGGCCACCCTCACTGGAGCTCAGGTACAGCACTTCACATTCATAACTCAGCTTCTCTTCTGTTCTTATGCAACTTTTTTGCTTTTGCATACTTAAAAGTGGTGGTCTGATGACATCAGCAGCTGATGTAAGCACGCTGGTACTTTATGTTTGCAGTTCAATTTATAATTACCAGAACTGGTTTCTTAATAGTGATCAGGATTTTCTTGTCCATGAAATGGCTTCCATTTCAAGTCATACACAGGTGGTGTGATATTGATGAGCAGTGGTGGAAGGTGACTTCTTCCTGATTTTGTCCTTTACCTCACCAGGGAATTGCTACAGGAAAATACCATGCTGCTGTCCTTACCAATAACGAAGAGTGGGAAAAGGCTTGTGTTAAAGCTGGCAGGAACTGTGGAGACTTGGTCCATCCTCTGGTGTACTGCCCCGAGCTCCACTTCAGTGAATTTACCTCTGCTGTAGCTGATATGAAGAACTCTGTAGCAGTAAGATTTCTTTTTTTATTTTTTTTTAATTTCTCTATTACATAAAAATGTGTGTTTTGTAGACAGACAGTGCCCTGTGTGGGCAGGAGACAAATTGAGCAGGGCCACCCTCCTGCTAGGGACTAAGTCAAGGATTTACAGTAAAGTTGGTTTGTAAGACTGTTCTGGGGCCATTCGTTGAACTTTTAATGAAATTTGTGTAACTGTCTTTTCTCTAGGCAGAATGAACTACTTACATTTTCTCTGCTGTTGAGACCAGCTCTATTCTTATTGCTCCCACAGGACAGAGACAACACCCCCAGCTCCTGTGCTGGGCTCTTCATTGCCTCCCACATCGGCTTCGACTGGCCGGGGGTGTGGGTGCACATCGACATCGCTGCTCCCGTGCACGCCGTGAGTGTCCTGCCCCTCCTGGGACACAGCTGGGCAACACAGCTGGGCAACACAGCTGGGGAACACACCTGGGGAACATAGCTGCTGCCTGTGTTGGGTCCATCCAGTTCAGAGGGACAGAAATAGGTGGAGAAGGGTCCTTTAGAAAAGCACTGGCTCGTCTCTGTTGCGAGTTTCTTGGTTTGGTAGTTTCATCTGTTCGTATTTTTTGTTTTGGTTTTAAGATATTCTAACAGCCACTTTAATCAGTGACATCTTTATCATTGTGAGCATTGACAACTTGCCTGGTCTCTGTTCATGGCAATAATCCCAGCCTTCCATTTTCAACCATGTTGTTTTAAGATGATTGACCAGAATTGATCATCCTTCCAAAAATATGTTCCCTTTGGTGGAACTTGTGTGGATTCTTTTTTTTTCCTAAAAACCAAGCCAATTCACTCCACTTGCTTCTTTTTTTTTAAACCCAGTTTATTCAGCTCATATTCCAAATCCAGGCTCAGGCTGGGTGGGAGATCCCCTGCCCTGAACAATGCTGGCCTCTCTCCACCCACAAGTCAGTGGGAGTTCTGTTCCCATGTGTTAGTTTACTCCAGCTGGGACAGATTCCAGGGGTGGTGAGGATCCAGCAGCACAGAGCAGGGGCTGGCAGTGGCTGCTGACCACCACAGCTCTCGTTGGATCAGTAGCCAAATTAAAACTAATCCAACTCCTCCAAGTGTGAACTCTGTGGTTTTGGTTCTGTTCTAGGGTGAACGAGCTACTGGCTATGGCGTGGCTTTGTTGCTGTCCCTGTTTGGTGGGGCCTCTGAGGATCCTTTGCTGAACCTGGTGTCCCCCCTGGGCTGCAATGGGGACTCTCCCCCCGAGGAGATGGAGAGGGACTCCAAGAGACGGCGCCTGGTTTGACACAGCCCCAGCCCTGCCGGGCTCTGGGCTTACCTCACTTTGCACTGATCTGCTCTCAAGCAATGAAATGTCACATGTCAGAAATTTCCTTTTTTTTATTATTATCATGATAAGATTTATTACTTGTTTCTGATGAAAACAGCCTGATGTATTGTTTAGTTTGGTTTTTTTTTTAAATTATTGGTGCACACAGTTGCTGAACAATATCAGTGGTGCAGAGTCCAGGCTCAACTAACCATATCAGGAAGAGGCCATGTCCTCCTCTGAGCTCCTCACAAAACCTAACTAAGTGCATTAATGCATGAGAAGCTCTCTCTAGTCTGAAGAAGCAACTGCAGCTATTGCTTACAAAGCCTTCTGAATTAATTATTATATGTGAGGTTTTATCAAACATTTCTGCAGGCCCCACTACATCTCAGAACACAGGACAAGGAAAAAACCTCTGTAGACTTGGCTTATTCAGAGACAGTTTAGCTTAGCAGCAAAGGAGATGTAATGAGAAAAGGCCTATAGGTGCTGTTTCTGCATGTTTTAATGTTCTTCTGACCAGTAAAATCAGCAAAAAGGGTTCAGAACATATGCCTATGTAATTGTTTCACATACAAATTACAGAATGTATTCATATTAAATGAGGAAAACAATAGAGGGACTGTGATTGAGTAAAATCAGTTTACAAAGCAGAGTGGCTTCTTGCCACTTAATAAATTTATTATTATTAAAGAAGCTTACATATCCCATGTGGTGTTTTGTGGTGTTATTTACATTTCTGAGAACATTGAGTGCTCCAAAACTTTGTGTACAACATCATCACCCTGCTCACATTCCTTTTCCCAGCACTCAGACAGAGCTGAGAGAGGTTCAGCTTGCAGCAAGTGCTTTGGGGCAGTCCTGCAGAACTTTCTGATTCACTTCATTTTATTCAGCAGCAGTCAGGGTGCTCAGTGTGAGTTTCTGTCCAGCCACAGGGAGCTTCCAGGCCCTGGTTAGGCTGGGACACCCACAGGAAGTGACTGGTCCCAGTTGATGTCATGGCAGTGACAGGGCTGGGAACAGAGAGACCAAGTCCCTGTCCTGGGGCTCCACATCAGCCTCTGGAAGCATTTCCTGGCTCCAGCAGCGTCAGTGGTGAGAAATCCCCCCCAGCACCCCTTGGCTGCCCTGCAGATCAAGCCAAGCTGAGCTGTGAGGGATTGTCCCTTTCCCTGTTGAGGGGATCTCTGCAGAACTGGTGTTGGCTTTAGCTGGGGATCCAACACTGGGGGACACCAAGAGCCTTTCTGATTAAAGACTTCTTGGAAAGCTTAATGCAGAAGCAAGAAGGACGTGTTTATTCTGATTGTGTGGCCCTATTTGATTGACAAAATGTAACTTAAAAAAAAAAACCTGCTACCCCAGAACTCCCTTACTTCCTGTATTTGTTTTTCCCTTGCTGTTCTGGCTCCCTGGTCCACCTGGGTTTTAAGAAAGCTGTATCAGAATGAGTTCTGCCTTGGTAATTCTTAACACTTGGTGTAGAGCACTACCTGGTGCCAGAAACTGCTGTGGGAAATGCCTTGATGAAGTTTGTTTTATTGCAGCCTCAGCATTGAAGCAAATAGCAACATGTTCTAATTTCGGTGCTCAGATCATCTTCAATCTCCATCTTATAGAAGCATTCTTCAAATTAATCAGTTGTCATTTTGAAATTAAATGTTTTGCCAGGTTTTTACATAAAAATGGCCTGTGGTTTTGTGGCACAAGGCTCAATTCTGATGTTATTCACTGAATGATAAGAGAAGTTTGATTTTCATGGCTGATTATCATATTCTTCAATTTTGCTGTGTCTCAAGGCACATAATTCTGCTGGATTTAATTTGGAAGGCACTTAATAGAAGCCGTTTTTAAAACTAAGTACCTCATATTAAAGAAATCTATTAAGAAAAACCTGAAAAGCAAATTAAATGTTTGGGAAATCAAACCCTGAAAACCAGCTGAAGTTTGCCAAAGGACAGTAAAATAAATGAATCCAACACCTAATAATAAAAAAGTCTGATGCTTCCTCTGTATCAGAGATACAAAATAAAAATCAAGGCTCTTTCAAATCTGTAATAAAATCCCTTGCTGTTCCTCATGTACATTTTTATTGCCTTCTGTTTTGATAAAAGGTCTATTCTCCAGAGTGCAAGCTTTGGGCTTACACAAGACAGTGATTTGTGAGCTGTATTTGCCAAATAAATTATTCTCTTTCCTCTGTGTTTGACAGAGCTTGCCCTGGGATCATTCCCATTAAGCTCACAATGTTTCTTGACCCCTAATGAGTGGAATTTCAGTTCCTTTATTTTACTCACCTGTTTCTGGGTGCTGGGCAGTTTTAACTCCTGGAGATATCCTGGTGTTAGACCTGGAAGCAGTCTTCAACAGGGGAGATCCCAAAACTGCCTTACAAGTAACAAATACATAGAAACTGACGTGTGGGGTCATTACCAAAACAAGAACGAGCCCATGCTGAGCAGCAGAGCTGGAATTTGTCCCTGCAGCTGCCACCACTGCCAGCCCTGGTTCCAGCAGCCCCCCCGACCGTGTGTCAGCATCTCTGACACAGAACATTCCCCAGCTCTTCCATGGGGCAGAGCAGCAATTACTGACAGGAAACACTTCCAGGCACCAGGGCTTTGACCTCTGGGTTTAGGTCTGCACTTGAAGTGTGTTCTGGCACCACTTAAGGCAACTTTAAACAGCAACCCTCCCACGCTGGGCAGGGAGCACCTGTGGAGCTTTGCAAACCCTGGGCCCTCCTCGCTGTGGGGAGCCCTGGGCAGCTCAGGTCACCTCAGTGCCACCCTGGGGACCCCCAAACCCTCCACAGGTCACCTCAGTGCCACCCTGGGGACCCCCAAACCCTCCACAGGTCACCTCAGTGCCACCCTGGGCACCCCCAAACTCCAGGTTCCCAGATGTCCTCCCCCTCCTCTGCCTCCTGAGCAAGCACAGACTCACAAAGCCTGGAAGATGTCTCCTGGTGTTATCTTGTGGGTCTTAGAGCTTAAATCTCCGCAGCTGGGAGCCCAGCACTTGTAAAAGGAGGTTGGCAGCCATGAGCTCGTGCAGCCCTCCAGGAGCTCCCCTTCCCATTTCCTCCTTGGGGCTGTGCTGCTGTTCCCAGGATGGCCCAGTGGGAGCTGCCACAGGCAGCAGGGGAGTTGAGAATTGTCTCTGCCTTGGTGCAGACCATCCCTGTGGGCAGCAGTTTGCTGTGAAATGCGTGGCAGACTTGGGAGGACAAGGCTGATCTGCTGGTTTGCTTGTTAAAGTGAAGTCGGTGCTCAGGCAGGGAAAAACCTGTCTGTGGTGTGCTCAGCTTGTAAACCTCACTGCAGGAAGGGCCTTTTCTGCCCTGTTGAGTTGTGCCTGGAGGAAATGCAGCCAGCAGTGTGTTTTATCCCATTCTGGCACTGTGCTCTCTGAGCTGGGAACTGGCAACAGACACGTCCCAGAGTTTTACCTGCTGCTCCAGAAAGATGGGTTTGGGCATAAAAATATTTAGGAATTAACTTCTGCTGGGCACTTGTGACCCTGGGAAGGTGCAGTAGGGATTTGGGTTCCCTTTGGGTGTGTTGGACCTTACCTGTAGCTCTGGATTGGAGCTGGGTGTGGAGGGATCAGCGCCCTGCTCTCCCTGGGGGCTGCGAGAGAGGCAGGCACAGAAATCCCACCCTGTTCGTGGTGGGGACAAACTCCTGGACAAAGCAGTTGTTTGGAAATCAGTCTTTGGGACATCTAGACAAGCACCTGTGTTCCCAGGCTGTTCCAGGTGGGTCAGGGCATGTTTTCTTTTCTAGTTACTGTGCACATGAATGTCAGGGCGTGTTCTATTTTCTAGTAATCTGTGCAGAAAGCTGCTACTGACCAGTTTTGCTGCAGCTGGAGAAGCATCCATACAGGCAAGGGGCCCTTTTGTATTGCACTGCACTCACCCTGAAGCTGCACAAGGGCACACCAGGTGATTAAATTGATTTTTCTCCATTTGCATGTATAAGGGTTGGAATTAGTACATCTCCCTCCTCTGTCCCCATTGTGGTTTGTGTCTTGGAAATTCTGTTGCCTTGGTATGTGATGTCTTCTGGGCTCTGGATGGGAAAGCAATAGTTTTCCAAAACTGCTGTGCAGGGATTTTTATTTTTCCCTTTCATGTTTTCTTTCAAACACTTCTCTTACACAAAACCCACAGAGAGAGTTCCAGGCAGCGTCCACCCATATGAAACCAGACATTTTTTTCCATCATCTTTTTATAGATTTGATAATATTTAACTCGGCATGTATTAAAAATGTATGGAGTACATAAAATTCATTATAAATGTCACCAAACGGGCCAATGGCTTTTTAATATCACTGCCACAAGACTGTATTTTAACCTATTTCCTGTCTGGATCCATTCCAGTGGCAATTCCAGGAGGGGAATATATTTAGTCTATATTTACTTAGTCTGTTTAACTTTCAGTTAGTGTCTTTGGCTGATCCCGTGGCCGTGCTATTTTGGGATGATTTATACAATATTTACATTAAATTCTGCTAATATTTCCTTGCCTCTTGAAGTCGGATTACACTATTTACATCTCAAAGGCCCAAGTTGGAGGAATAAGCAGCTGTTCCAGGCACCAGAGAGAATTTAGTGTAGGGGAGGTTGCCAGCACTGAGACCATGAGTCTGAAATACTCGTGGAGCAATTATTTAGGATTGGACCAGTCCTCCAGGAAGGAATCATGGAATGGTTTGGGTTGGAAGGGACTTTAAAGACTGCCTGGTTCCAAACCTCCTGCCATGGGCAGGGAACAGCTTCCACTATCCCAGGCTGCTCCCAGCCCTGTCCAACCTGGCCTTGGACACTCCAGGGAAGAGGCAGCCACAGCTTCATTGGAAAACCAGCTCCAGGTGGGAGGTGGTTCCCTCACAGGGAAGAATTTCTTCCCAATATCTAAACAAATCTGCCCTTTTTCAACTTGAAGCCGTTTCCCCTTGTCCCCAGTCCCTCTCCAGCTCTCTTGGAACCTTTAGGCTCTGGAAGGGGCTCTGAGATCTCTCTGGAGCCTTTTCTTCTCCTGGCTGAACAACCCCAGCTCGTTCAGCCTGAGGAGCTGGAGAGAAGCTCCAGATCTCTGAGCATCTTTAGGGCCTCCTCTGGACTTGGTCCAGCTCATCCCTGTCTGTGGATCAGAGGGAATTCCCTCCATGTCTACAGAGGTGGAGCAAAGCCCTCAGCTGAAGGGGATGAAGTGTCTCTGTGTGGTGTGGCAGGAGAGCAGGACAATGGTCCTGAGCTGTGTGATTGAGCCTTTGCAAAGCTGAGAGAAACCTTCAGATCACAGATCAGATGCTGAGGTCATATCCCTTAATGCAAAAAAAAAAAAAAGTAAATTTTGGATTTATAACAAAAATTAAGGCAAAAATAGATTCAGCATCACTCTAACTGCAAACATGCATCACGGTTGGAGGGAAAAACATTCCTCTCTGCATAAATGGAAATTTACCTTCAGGATTGACCTGTGCAGTAATGAAGCAGCAACTGGATGAGATCAAAGTGCACAGAGCCAACCACCCTCAATCCCAACAATATTTGGCAGAACAAATGATTCTCCTGCACTGAAGGCACAATGTAATTTAGTGGCCCAGAGAAAAAATCCAGACTGTGAAAATATTTGACAGCTACTGTTCTCTAGAAACCAAATTAGCTGGAATTTTGGTCTATAATTATTCTCAGAGGAATCTACAGATTTTTAAGTATAGGGGATGGTTCCAACAGACATTCTTAATGGCTTGAAAGTCTGGAAGCAAATCTTGCTTTGAAAGCCAGTGAAACTTTAGGATGAATAAATATTTTTTTTTCTTTTTACTCAATTTAGTTCTCATTTTCAACTCCATGAATTGTCTACAGTTCATGAACAAAATGTTTCAAGTCTTCTCTCCTTGCTAATCCACTCTAACATTGGACTGAAGGACGTTCATTGTACTTTAAAAATGTCTCATTTGTAAAGTTCCTCACTTCAATACTAAGAAAAACTTCATCAGTAGTAAGAAAAACCTACCTGTGGAGAAATAATCTGTCATCCAGAAGGATTTTGTTGGCCTTGGAACCCATAAAATGACATACAAAAAAAGAATAAAGGGCAGAGGCAAAGCGAGAATTGAAGCAGAAATTCCTGTGATTCAGAATGAGCACGAAATAGAAATTCTTTATGGCTTGGACACCACAAAGCAGAGCACAAGGCAGACAGATAAAACACCTCTGACTCCTCCAGTTCATTGTCATGAAATGTCCTGAAACATGGGGGAGGGAGGAAAAAAAAAAAGAGTTCAAATGAATCATTTCTGTTTTCTAGGAACAAGAGGGTGAGATTGCTAAAGAGAAATTTTAGCTCAGATGAATAAATAAATCAGAGCAGGGGATAATGGAACTTTTAACCACTGCAGGTGTGAGGTGGTAGCAGAATATTAACCAAGTCTTTCCTGCAAACTTTTGCAGTCTCAGTCACTGATGATAATCCCAGTCTGGGATACTTGGGCTGATTTTTGGGCACTAAAAGGATGATGTGAGTCAAATCACCTAAATTGCACCCCTTCCCCAACCCCAACCCCTCTGAATTTCCAGGGTGTGCTTGCACTTACCCATCACTCAGGGCACCACACTGCTGCTACATTACTTTGTCAGAAGCTGAATTTTCCCCAAAAGGCCACAGAGAGGATGTAGAGTGTGAAAATGAGCACGACACAGGGGCAGACACACACACACCCCTGGAGCAGCCCCCTGCCAGGGCAGCAGTGCCCACTGAGGACAACTGACCCCACCTTGTCAGCCCACACATCCTTAAAGACCTAAAAACTATTAAGTGTTTTTATATTTAATTTTTTAGATGCTTTTTTCACTCTGATCATGTGCATACTGTGACAGGTAGGTTGGCTTTTGGGTTTTTATTGCCTGTTCAGAAACAGCTCCCAGGGCTGTGACCACAATGAGAAGGTGATGGAGTGTCTGCCTGCTCCTTCACTGCTGGGCTGCTGGGGAAGGGATGAGATCTGCCTCTGAGGAAAGATTCTGCAGGTTGAGAACAGAGCAGGGGAGCAGGTGAGGGATCCACCCCTGGCATCTCACCCTTGGGGCTGCCTTTGGCTCCCACCTTTTCTGCTGCTTCAGCTCCACTCAATTCTTCAGCCCTGTGGTGCAAATGTGTGGGTTTGAAGATCTCTGAGCCTATCAGAAAAGAAAAAGGAATAGACAGGGATCATTTTGGGCACAGGTAACAGAAGGCTCTTGCCCAGTGGCAAATATTCCCCCTGTGCTCTCCTGCCCAGCCTCAGAGGGGTCACCACCAGTTCAAATCACTGAAACAATCTAAAAGTCAGTGCAGTCCAGAGTTTTGTGGATGATTTAGAAAGACAAAATCTGAGGGAATTGTGCCAGTAAATGCTGTGTGTGCTGGTCTCAGTGCATGGTTAGATTTCTAGCACCAGTTAATCACAGCATAATGGAACACAAGTCCACATTTTTAGTCCCTTTATTGGTGTTTTTAATGTGATGCTCATATAGTTGAAGGCAGTTATTGAGCTCTAAGTAGGAACATCTGGAAGAAAATAATTTTCCATGTACATTGAAGTGTGCTGGGCAGCAGCAGTGTTTGGGAGGGACAGAGTGGAAAATGTCTGGCTAAAATACACCCAGTCCCTTTGGTGAGGGCAGCTCTTGGTGCAGCTCCTGGAGGACAGAGAGTTTCATTCCTGCAGGTCCTGGCTGCCTGTGGAGACACATCCCCATCCTGCAGGGCTGTTTCCACCTCCCCACATCACCTTTCCTGCTGGAAATGGCTCCTTGGCTTTTCCCTCCCCAGGCTGTGGCTGCCACCCTCTCCTTTTGCTGTCCCTTTCTGCACAGGCACAAAGAGATGCTGCTGCTTCCCCTGCATCTTGGAGATGCTGCTCTTCCTCCAGTGGGCTCTTGGTTTGCTGCAAATCCTCACATTTCTTCTGTCTTAGTTTGATTAGTTTCATCCAGCTGGTTGAAAATAAAGTTAAGGCAATGGCTGCTCTAAATTAGGTGTGCACTTTACCTGAACTCAGTGTCTTACAAACACTGTACTCATGACATAAAACTGTAACTTCAGTGATATAGAAGTCACCAGAAAGCTCAGATTTGATTCAGAAAGCACTTAAGAAATGAGAAATGTTAATTTTTTTAGGTCTAAACTTTTTTTCAACTAGTCACATACTTTTCTTTCATTCTATTGTATTTTTTTTTTAATTTCCTGTCAGACCAGCCCTAATGAATAAATGCAGATTGCAAATTGGGAAATATTCTTCCTGAAGATGGAAGGTTAAACCAAAGCCAAGGAGACCCTGGCTGTAGGCCTGGTGTTTAAAACACCAGCCATTTGTTTGTTAGGCCATCCACACTCACACACAACTTTATTTTCCGTCTGGCTGTTGCATTTTCCTCCTAAGACTGGGTATCCCACCAACGTTCTTCTTCCTGAATCATCCTTCACAGGGAATTTCACAGCACTTCACCACTTCTGCCATCTGTCTGAAATCCTTCCATGACAGCAAAACAGCATTCCCTTTGTCTTCAGCAGGCTCAGCAATGGGCAAGCCCACAGACCTAACCCAGAGCCCTCTGGATGAATGCTGGAAGGGATGAGGACGGTTCTTAATGTGCATTTTGTTGGATTTCACTTTGGCATGTGAGATGTAAAGGCTGTGAGAGCAGGAGGCTTTAATCCCTTTGGCCAGCAGGAATTGAGCCTTTGCCTTTTAAAACTGCCCCCTCCTAGAACACATGTGAGCTTGCAAGTCAGGAAATAATAGAGAGACAATTATTCATCCGAGTATTAATACTTCTTCTGATATGATTGTTTTTATTTTTGTGGAGCACAGCTTACTTTGGAGCTGGCCAGCCCTTGGAAGCTCTCCATGCCCAGATCTGATCTCCAAAACAGGAAGAGGATCTGACAGGCACATGCAGCACTGGAGGCAAACACAAAGCACCACGAAAAGGGCTGGCCCTGCACCAGCTTTGTGTGTGATGTTGAAACATTTGGTGTTCTGCTTAAGGTTTCTGCCAGGAAACATCTGTGAGATTCTGCTGCAGATAACACAAAGTGTTTGATCAATCCTACCTAGAGAGACACTGGGAAAGGCTCCACTGCAGAGTCAGAATGTGCCCTGTGCTGGGACAGCCTGGCTGACCTGAGGCTTGCAGGGCTGTTTGCATCACCTTGCTGAGGTCTCCTCACCATTTCCTTCATCTCATCTCTGTTGGCTGTCACAAATATCTACACAGGATTTTTGTTTTAAAGAACCTTTTACACCCTGTTTAGCCCATGCAGGTTGATGGATTATTTCGCCTACTGACTGAAGCAGAAGTCATTGAAATGATTTCTGGCTGAGTGGCAAATACATTGCAGCTCTCTTTAACAGAGAAAGCCAAACAAAAATAGAAGGGTGAAGGTTAGTGCAAAGGAAAAACCCCAAAACCACTCAGTGCAAACCCTGCTCACACTGAAAGGCTTTTCTGCTCCTGGTAAACACCCCAGCAGAGCGTGGTAGTGCTTGGCCCTCCTGTGACATTGTTCCAGCAACATCTCAGGGATTAAAATAAGGCTCCAACCTCAGGGCAGGGTCAAACAGCCCTGCTGCTCCTGGAGCCTCAGCACCAGCCTGGGGATCAGCAGGAGTTCAGGCTGCCACAGCGGTGTAAGGGAAACTGCAGCTCACAAAACCTTTCTTTTTTCTTTTCCCCAACAAAATTCAATAGAAAAGTGATCGTTTTTCCTCCCTCTGAAAAATCTGTGCAAATGGGGACTCTTGGTTTGGTTCCCCTGCTTCCCTGATGCTGAGCCTCACAGGACCAAAAGAGCAGAGTATATTTATTCCAAATTCCCCCACGCTGCCGTTGAGAACTGACAGTGTGGCAGCACAGAAATATCTCCAGTATTTAACTACTGTTCCCTTAAGCAGCAGGCCAAGGATTTCCAAAAGAAGATGATGTGTTTGTCCCCTCCTGCAAGAAGAAGAAAACAAATCTGTTGGGTGTGATGCTCTCAGCATACGGATTTTTGACACCTTTTCTATAATTATCCCCATGTGTGGCTGCAAACGCCCCTGGAGCAGGTGACTTGTCTCTCCTTAAACATTGTCACTTAGCAACTGAGGTCAGAAATGCAGAGATTGGTGTCCTGAGCAGCAGGTGCTGCTCCTGAACACGTGTAATGTGTTCTCTTCTACCTTCCATGGCATCACTTGTCTTTCTCAAAGACTTGAAACAGCAACCAGTGAAAGCTGAACTGGTAAAACCAAAGGAACATTCTGGGCAGCAGAAACTTCTGCTTCAGAGCCAGGCATGGTCCTGGCAATCCTCTGTGCTGCTCCCAGCTAGGCTGGCAGGTCAGTGAGCAGGAAGCCTCTCCTCTCTGTTCCATGTGCCAAAGCCTGCTCCCATCCCAGCCCCAAAGCAAAGCTCAGCTGAGGGGTTGCAGGAGCACACGTGGAGCTTCCCAGCCGAGCTGGGCACCTGTGTGCACACATCAAATGCTCATGTTGGCACAAATGACGTTTTGTAAAACTGTCCTAAGGACATTTTGGTAACAGGTTACAGCCTTTGCTTAGCACAATGTTTAAATGTGCCCCTAAAAAGAAGGTCAGAGCACCACACCAGGAGGAACTTGTGTTGTTTCCTTGCTCTGCCCATTCCCTGTCACTTTTTGGAGAGATTCTTGTTTATCTTGTGTCTCTCAATCACAAGTTGCCTTAGCAACAGTCAGACTGTGAATGCAGAGAGGAGCTGCAATTTAAACACACTTGCACCTTATTTTTCCCACAGAAATTGTAGAGGTACACAAGCAACACCTTCCCTGGTGTGGTATTGGGAGACATTTAGAACATGACACAAGTCAGAAAGGCAGCATGGTTTGGAGAGGATGTCTGTCTCAGGGGCCACAGCTTTCATAGGTGTAAATCAGGCAGTCCAGGTTGCAAAGGCTTTGGGGGCATTGCACAGCACACTGTGAGGTCTGAGCACTATCACAAAATGCAGGTGGAGTCTAATTGCTGCACTTTTCTTCAGTATCAGCAAATGGCTCTTTTCTCCAACAGTAAATTAAGTCAGCATGGGAAGAAGAAAGTTTCACTTGGCCATAAAGGACCCTCCCCTCTGGATTCCACGTCCAGTGTTGAAGTGCCGTGGACAAACCAAATGACAAGTGTTCCCAACACCAGCGTTCTGCTGTGCAGCCTCCAGCACTGGCCACTCCCTGCTCCAGGCTCTCCTAAAAAGCCAAATTCTTGGGCTATGATAAACTGGCAGGGCTGGAACAAGCTCCCAGGATTTAATAACAGGAGCTGGACTTTGCGTGTGGCTGCCCTGAGAGGCTGACAGTGAACACACCAAACTGCAGGGACCTCATCAGTGCCTTTGCCAAGTCATTCTGGTTTGTCCCTCACATCATTCCTCACATGTTTCAGGCTGAGGGAGAGCACAATACAGCACCACAATGAAAACACAGTTTTACTTTTCTCTGAGAGGCTGGCTCACCTGAGCAGGGAGGGAGAAAGTGGAATTCCTCTCTGTGTGCCAGTGCTGGGCAGTCCCTGTGGTTTGAAGCCAAAGCTGACGAGAGCTGATTGTGTGATTGGAGGGAAGAATTCCTCAGGGAAGGCTTTTAGCCCTGCAAAGAAACCTGGGACAAGCAGGATGTTCCCTAAGCAGGAAGGAATGGGGAACTACGCAAGGCGGGAGCGCCTCTGGTCACGAGCCACCAAGTGGGAACCCGGGAGAGGAAACCAAGGGCAGGGAGAGGGCTGGGGGAGCTCTGAAACAGGAGTGACTCCAGCTGGGAACCAGGATGGCATGGCAGGACACCCCGGGTTTGTTTGGCAATAGTGCTGACAGTGGGGATGAGGCATCCCAGCCCAGAGCATCCCCCAGCACCCCAGGACCCTGCTGGGCGCTCTGGGACAGCCTTGAGCACGAACTTGGCTTCTCCAGGCTCAGCTCTGATTGTGACTGCAGCATTTTATCTCTTTGTGGAAATTGTTGTAATCAGAGTGTCCTAGACCCTCCCCCTGCAGTTTGGGAATGTGGTTTGTTGGTGCATTTTGAAGGGGAAATGCTCTGATAAGAGGTGAAAGGTTTGGAGGTAGCAAGAGGTTGATATGAATGCAAATGGAATCTATTAACGAGAAGTTTTGGGTAAACTTTGACTTTTAGATAATGAGAAAGGGATTGGTTTGTTTTTTAAAGCAAGTTTTCCTGATTTCTTTTCTACCCCAAAATGTAAAACATCTTTTATTGAAATCAGAGTAGTTATTGCATAACCAATGAAAGTAGAATTGAGCTAATAACCTTTGATGAACAAAATGTCTATTTTAAATTAATCAATAACACATGGAAAAACCCTGAAATTGTTTTCAATTTGTTTGAAAAATTGATTTTCAATTTTGTTGAAAAACCAACAAAATTGTTGATTTTGTTTCTTCAGACAGAAAATTGACCAAAAGCCAGTTTAAAATAAAATAAAAGAACAACTGGCATGTTTATTGCCAATTTATTCCCTCAAAGTGTGGGGCTGTAAAATCTGGATTGTTAATGGGATGGAGAAGCACAGATTCCAGCTATCTCTTCATTGCAGTGGGTATTGCCAAGCTAATAATGCAGTTACAGGGTGCTGCTTTCAATGAGGGGTAAGTTGTGCCAAAACCAGCAACACTCATAAATTAGGTCATATATTCATGTTGTCCAATTGTTTCATGTACCAAGTTTACTGAGTATTTCTTTAAGGGTAAAGAATAACCAAAGGTATATTGTACAGATTATTCTTCAAAACAAGTCTCCAAAAATAATAAACACAGGAAAGCAAGTTCATATCAGTTATTAAAACTCAGCTAATAGAATTTAAAGTAAAGTAA
The DNA here is from genome assembly GCF_963513975.1 of Fringilla coelebs. Lineage (NCBI taxonomy): Eukaryota > Metazoa > Chordata > Aves > Passeriformes > Fringillidae > Fringilla > Fringilla coelebs. The sequence goes on from NC_140044.1 coordinate 3,299,375, forward strand.
TTTTTTTTTTTTGTAATAGAAGAGGGGAAAAAATTATCCTTCTTTTCCAGGAGAGCTTTCCATGCTAAATTGCACTCATGTACAAGACCTGTAAGAATGCTACAGTTTCAGCAGGATAAATGAAGTTATACATGATAGACTACAATTTAAACCATGCATATTTTATAAGTAAGGAGAAACCATTTATGAAAACAGAAATCCAGCTGCTGATGAGGATGAAGTGCAAGGAGTGTCCCTGTGCCAGCAGCAATTGTTCTCATTGCTCCAAAAAGGGGGCACGAGCTCCCAGGGAGCTGCTCCTGTTTCCTTGCCCTTCAGCTCTCAGAGGGAAAGCACAAACTGTGTCCATCGATTGCTTTGCAGGTACATCACTGTATACATTTCCAATCACCAAACCAAAGGCTGGGATTTGCTTTCTGTCCAATAATCCTCATTTTCTCTGAAATGGGAACTATTGATCCCTTGTGTTTCACTTTAATCCAGACTCTTTATTGCTGAACAAGTGCTTTGAAATGTGGCTGTAGGATCATCCTTTCTAAATTAGAATTTCTCTGCTTGGTTTCTTTCCTGATACAAACAACTCGTCAGAGCAGAAGTGCTCTCCAAGTTGTAAACAAACAAGCAACAAAACCCTGATTTTTTTTTATTAATACTCAAAAGTCTAGTCCTTGAGTTAAGATGAATGCACACAGTCTGTATGCAATGTATCCTTAAATGCTTAACAGACCAAGTGAAGAGACTTGAAAGAACATTCTAGTAGCAATCCAAGCATCACAGAGGCCTGCATGATCCACCTAAAATAACTCAAATGCTTTTGAGGAACGGCTGCTGTGTTAAATATTTCCACCTATTCATCCTGTACCAACCCAGCTCAGAGCAAACTAGGCTGGAGGCTGGGACAGCAGAGGTTCAACAGCACAAGACTTCTGATTTACATCCTTAGAAATACTCAGGGCAGGGTTAACTAGCAAGGCAGAACACAATTAAGTTGATCTAGTAATATTGGTAATGTTGCCTTACTCAGCAAATCCTCTTTCTGTCATATTAATTATTTGCTGAAGCCATTTGCTACTTAAACTGTGAAAGCTGAAATGCATCTGTGATTTTTTCCTTTTAATCTTTGGCTAAGGATTTTGTAGTAGATAATCCAGCAGAGAGTGTATGGTGGGTCTGTGATTTCTTCTGCCAAATGTATCTGTGAATGAACTTTGCAGCTCTGAAAACACAGAGCCCTTTATGATTATTTGCCAAAAAAGCAATTACAAGCTGTTTGCAGGCTGGTACTTGTGTGCAGTCTCCTTCCATGTTATTGTTAGCTTTAAAGGGAATTAATCAGAGGGTGAAGCAGAGCTCCCACCCAGGGCTCAGTCAGAATGCTGGAATATGTTTGCACCCCTCAGCACATGGGTGGAAATGTTCAGTTGAAGCAATGCAGGTGGTCAGGCCATGCCCTGCATCACACCAATTCCCAGGGCTTCCCCAGCCCTGGAACTGCTGCTGCTCCCACACAGGAAAGGGAATTATTCCAGGGACTGTGCCTTAATTACAGTTGGCAGAGGGAGTTGGTGTCTGTGGAGTGTCAGTGCTGCAGAGGAATGAGCCCTGCTCCAGTCCCCAGCGTGAGTTAAGGAGCGACACTGGAAGCAGCGCACAAATAATCAGAATTATGACTACAACTGCAGGCTCCACACACTCATCTGCTCCTCTGCTCCAACTCCAGGAGTTGCTGCTCTCAGTGGAATTTAATTCAGTCCATGTGAAAGCTGAGTGATGGTCAATTTTGCATTCTACACCTAAAATCTTGTTGGAGAGACTGCAGACTGGCTGGTGCTGGCTGTAAGGAAGAACTATTTCATAATGGGAGCACAGATGTCCTCAGCAAAAATTATTAAAGCTCATAAAAATTTCCTTTGCTGCCCAGAGAAAAACACTCCTTGAGATACAGAAAATCACATTTTTAAATGGAAGAGAAACCAAAGTATCTTGTATCACGTAAGCAAAGGTGTCTTTTTTGCCACGTGGAACTGTTCTTACTATGAAAAGACTTCATTGCCTTCATTGGTCAATTCTCTTGCAATTTTTTCAGTAGTAATAACAGCAAGGGGAATCATGCATGCTTTCCACTGCCAGGAGGGCTTTATAAAATCAGAGGTTTCAAGGTGTTTTTCCTTGACACTGCTGTTCTTTCACTGGAGCCTTTCCATTTGGTTCAGTGGAGGCTGCAGGTCTCCAGGTCAGCACAGAAGGACCCTCCTGGGTGAAGGGCAGCTGTCAGTCTGTCCTAAAAACCACAAGTCTTTTCCTTGGACACTCCAACCTGATGTGTTTTGGCTCTGTCCAGGCAAAGAGTTAATCCTTACTCTACAGAAACCATTGGCAAGTTGAAAAATACGGCAGTGAAGTAACAGCAAAACAAGGAGGAGGATGAGAAGGAACATTGTATTTGCCAAGGGTTTTTTTCTGTTGTCACACCAGAAGAGGAAAGGTGAATAAATTCCTGATCACTCCCTTTTGTGCCTGCACCTGAGCACTGCAGCATCAGCAAGGAGGGAGAAAAGGCAGAGATCTGAACTGATGAGACACCAGAGGTGTGCAAGCATGGAACAAAACAGCCAAAACGCCGAGAAAGAAATGAAGCAGCGTCGTTCTTTTTTTTTACCTTGTAAGGAGGCTGGTGCGAACAGCCTGGGGCTCATGAGCAGCTGACAGACAGACGGCCCCGGGGCCGCCATCCCCGGGCAGCAGCTCTGCCTTTGTTCTGGGCGGACACCGGAGGGGCCGGGAGCAGGCACAGCCCGTGGCACTGGTGACATCTAGAGGACTGCGGCTCTCGGCAGCAGCTCCGAGCAGGGGAAGGAAGGGCTGCCCGGCCGTGGGCATCTCCTGCTGCCGGCTGAGCTCATCCCCCCGGGCTGGGGCAGGGGAGAGCGCTGAAAATCGCTCCGTGTGCGACTGCCCGAGGAAACGCCCCGCAGCCGCTGCAGGGTGCGAACTGCACTGCTGCAGGCAAGGAACAGAGCAAAGCCTGCTGCTTCACTGCTGTCACTGACTTATCAGGAGCCTGGGGAGGCTCTGACACTGTCCCCAGGCTGTGACAGCGTGTGGCACTGAGCAGATGCAGCTGCTGTGCCCTGGGAGAATCTCCCCCGTTCTCCTCCCAGTCACTGATGGTATCCTGCCCTGGGAGCAGTGCACGAAAAATCAGAATTATGACTACAACTGCAGCTGCAGTGCATGGATGCCTCTATTTCCTGCAGTCCTAATGACAGGCAGGTGTCAGACAACATGAGAAACGACACAGAGAAAGTGTAAGTGGGAGCTCCAAGTGCTCTGCAGGGCTGCTGCTTCCCAGTTCTTGTGGGAATGTCACTGCAGTGCCTTCCTGAGAGCCTGGGTTTGCTCAGCCCCCGTGCTGCTGGCAGCTCCCGCTCTCCCTTGGCTCAGGAGTGTGTTGGCACAGAGGCTCAGTGGCAGAGCTGCCAGGCTGCTCCAGGCCTTGCTGGCAGTGGGGACACCAGCCTTGCCCACGTCCCCTGTCCTGCGCAGCCAGAGGTGCTTTCATGTCCTGTGCTTTTTTTTACCAAGAAAGTAGATCCCTTGTTTCTCTGACATTTTCTCCTTTAAAGCTGCATGAGAACAGTGAAGACTAGCAGGCAAAGTCAGCCTGACCCAGTGCTTCAATGGCAAATATTAAACTGCAGCACTCAGAGAAATGATGAAATCTCTGCTGGTAGAATTTAACAACCTACTTACACTGGAGCCAACCAGGAGAGATTTATAAAGCTGTAAAATCAGCTAATTCTGTTTTAAATTATTTCAGAACCTGAACAGCACAAGCTGTCTTTAAAATCAAAGGGCAAATTTGACATTAAAAAATGAGATTATACATTGTGGCCAAAATTAAATGCTGTTGACCCAATCATATAACAAGTATTTGTGAGGAATAGCAGGGACAAGGATTTCTGGGATTGTTTCCACTCAAAGAGAAAATTGATGGTAGTCTCCTTTTCTCTCAAGCCTCCAACCCATGCTAGTCTAGAAGTTTTCTTCCACATGACATCCTCCCATGGCCACGATTCCTCCGTGCTACTTGTTTGCCCTTTCTCTTGCTCACAAAGGGCTGTGGGGACCATCAGTGCCCAAACCAGCTGGGCCCCACGTCTTCAGAGCATTTCTCAGAAAACCCCTTGGGCTGCAGAGTCAGGCCTGGGACTTGCCACACTTCAGGTTTTAGTCACTCCAAGCAGAGCTCTGTAACTCTCCATGCCTCAGGCCGGCAGAGCAGCCTGTAGCCCTGTCATCCACTTCAGCTCAGCCTCGTGTTAATTCCGTGAATAAGAGCGCTGACACACGGCACAGGGTGTGCAGCACGGAGCTCCTAACCAGAGCAGGATGCTGGCTGAACTCCAGCACATGCAGTTGTTCTCTGCTTATTACACTAAACACTGCAGTTATGTTATCCAAATCGTACATCTGAGTAAGAGTTTGCTACTTCAACCGAAACGCTGCGCTCGGGGCTTACTTGCTTTTTCCAAAAGGCTGTGCGGTGTTTGCAGACACTGATTCAGAAATGAGTGTTCGTGTCCCACTGCTTTAGTTACTCACACGCACCGAGGATCGCGCTCGCAGCGAAGGAGCACGGGCCGGCTTCGACTTCATCCTCCAGCCGGGCACTCGTGCTCCGTGAGGACACGAGGAGCTGGAAGGACGGCGCTGGGAATTGCCGGGCTCGCAGGGAACGCGGTCATTGCCAGCGGAGTTTTGCGGCCGCTCGCCCTTGCTGCCGGCCGGCGCTGTCTGTCCGTCCCTTATCGCCCGCCCGTCCCTCGCTCCTGCCGCGGGCGCTATCTCCGTGCGTGAAACCACACGGGCTTGTTTTTTCCTACCCGGCTTGATAAGAGCCAACAGATGTCAGTGCAGCCTGAACAACACGGCTGGTGCTCTGCTCGGGGCTCTGCTGCCGCAGAAACATCCCCGGGGGGAGTTCTGCCCCGGGGACACCGGGGCGAGGGGGAGAGCGGCTCCGGTGTGTGCACGGGCTCGCACAGCTAAAAATACCCGGCCAAGTATTTTTAAAAACACGTTCGAGGGTCCTTACAAACACACAGAGTTTTGTTGACAGAACAAGACTGCTCATTGATGCTGTGTATTATCCTTGAAAACCTGCTCTGTTTGTGCAGGGAGTCCCATGACAACCTCGGCTTGCCGAGGGTGCCACAATGATCTCAACAACAAATGTGTCCCTTTATCTGCTGGAGAGGGACAGGGGGGAGGCAGGAAGTATCTGCAGGCTGTAGGAAAAGCAGTTAAGAAATGGAAATAAGCTGCTTTATCAAAATATTGCTTTGCTGTTTTCACAAGTGCAATCCCAGTGGCTTTCTAGCCCAGCTCAGGGCACCTCTTCTGTGCCAAGTTGATGCCAGATTTGTGTGTAAAGCCCAGTAAAATCAGTGGCATGGGTTCCATCATCTGGTTAAGTGATGTCTGAATAGAGGGAATTTAACAAAGGGGTTTCATCTTTTTGCCATAAATATGTTTTCAGGCGACAGCTCTAGGACAGAGAAGGCCTCTCTAGGGAAACTCACCCGTGGTCTGTTACTGGGGGGGGGGGGGGGAAAAGTGAAAGTATTTTGATATTCCTGAGGTAAACTGGGGCATGAAGCCACAAACCGAGATAGTCAGGGGAAAACCAACCATTAAGATAGCCAAGGGGAAAGGTAGCAAGTTTTATTGTATTTGAGAGTGAAAAGCTTGTACTTTGGAGTTTGGATGGTGGCAGTGGCTGGTTCTGTGCCTGCTCTTGTATCCCTCACTGCAGTGTCAGAACCAGAGAGAACACAAATGCTGGATCAGGAGATGAAAGATTTCATGGAAATCTCACGTGTGCACAAAGAAAATCAGGATATTATTATGCTTATCTACCCAGCTACACACCACACACAGTGAAGTGCAGAGCTTTGCTCCAGGAGCCCTGGACTTCTCCCTGTGGCTGATGGGAACCAAGATGGACTGAAGGGTGTCAGTCAGAGCTGGCATTTAGACCAGGACATTGTCCCCTCCCCAGCTGTATCTACACAGTCCAGTCTCTCCAAACAAAGACTTTGCCTTTTTTGTACTTGGAACAGTCTTCAGTGTCCCAGATGGAGGTGGCTTTGCCCAGCCCACGCCCCATGAGCACAGGTGGAAGCTGAAAGCTGCTGAGCAGTAACAGCAACACCGTTTGCTGACCATGTCTTCAGTCACTTTGCCATGGCCAGAAGCACCAATAGCTCTTGTCATTTTATATCTGAAATACATTTCAAATGGAGCTAATTCTACCTCAAATGCCTTATCTGTGCATCATGATGTTTACTTTACAGATGAGCCACCTTTTAGGTTAAGAGATGTGGTGAGGGCAGTGATGGTGGCTTTGTGGTTATAGGTATCAGGAGATCTTGATTTTCAGACTTCTTCAGAAAGAAGACAAAAAATCAACATTTTAGATTGATATTTTAACAAGAATTTAGGAATCCATGATTGAAATTAGGCACTTAGTCACCATTTTTGACCTAAACTACAATGCAGGAAACAGAGAAATGACAGCAAAAGAAGAGTTAAGTGAAGGAAAGAACTAAAAGCAAAGACCAGATAAAATTAATGGAAAATTAATTCTTCAGCTAAAATTAATGGAAAACTCTCACAGTCTGTAGTGGGTGTTCAGTCACATAAACACTGGGCAAATCCCACAAATGTAGAGTCCTCTCCTTATGCCCTAAAAGCCTTGTTATGAAACTAGGTGGCAGGATTTATTTTCAGGGGTGCTCAGCCCCCTTTATTGCTCCAGCCAGATGGTGCACAGCAGTCTCAGGGCCCATTCCAAGAGCTAAACCTTTACTCAGATGTCTTTAACCCCCGTGCCAGGCTACAGCCACCTACACTGGAAAAGCTGAGTGCAGCCTGGGCCCCAGGGAGCAGCTGCCTGTGGCAGGGCAGTGCCAGCAGCAGGGCTGACACACGCTGCTTTGCACCAAGAAAGGAGGCTTGTACATATGGACCACTCATTCTAACAGCACTGGGAGTCTCAGTTCAATCAGTTATTTTCCCTCCCAAGGTACAAATAAATGCAAATTTTACTCATCTACATTTCTCTCGCTGTCGTGTTTCCTAGTGTTGATCCAAGTTTTTTTGCTTGTGTGTCCATGCCTCTTCTTTTAACACTGCAGTCTCACAGTTGTTGACTCTTTTCTTCCTTAATATATTTTGCATTATCAGATGGCCAATTCTGCTTTTTAACCTCTCCATCTTTTTCCCACCATTGCAGGTGGTAGAAACATTAGAATAAACATGCAGAGATCTGCAGCCCAGTGCTCAGGAAAAGACAACTCTCTATTCCCTTCCTCCCTCCTGAGAGTCAGGGAAAGGCAGATCTTGAAGGCAATTTCCTCTTCTGTCTTTGAAACTGTGTGTGATTTCAAAAAGCTGTCAGTCTGTGTCATGCAGCCTTCACCCAGGTGAAACATGTGACTTCACCCTTGCTGTCACTTTTTGCCTCTAATTAATACTGGTGTGAGCAGGGAAGTGATGAACTGTGCCTGGCACTGTTAGCAGCTGGAATCCAAGTAACTACATCCATGCTGTAACCATGGGCAGAGCCACAGCTAGGGCTACAGCAGGATGTGAAATTTCTGATTTCCTGAAACAAGCAATTTGTAAGTTTTATGAGTTATTCTAGGGGTTTGGAATAATAGAATGAGGGAAAGTCTGTTTTCCACTTTGGAATCCTACTTCATTTTCAGATTTCTACTTCAGAGGATGGACATTACAGCCAAGGTGGGCTTGGTGTGCTTTGCTGAACTTGTCACCTGAACTGGCAAAGTTTTCATAGCAACAAACCAAGACAGGCTGACCTTAAACTTGTCTTGCTGTGAATTGCACCAGCAGGAAAACTCTGCTTGCCTACCCCCAGAGCCAGGAGAACAAATTTATAGGCTGAATGTTCCTACTAGTTTGTCATTTTAGTTTTTGGGTTTGTTTGTTTTCTTCACAGTCCTCAAGAGAGGACTTTCCTTTTGGCAGGTGCCACATGGACAGATCCCCACAAACCAGCCTGCTTCAAAGAACTGTCCTGTCTGTAAGAACAAGATTTGTCTCGTCTCAGTGTCTCTCCAAAAAGCACAGGAAGAGAAAGAAAACTATTAATAATCTTCTAGGCTGACCTTTACATTTTCTTGTTATATTACATTCTCAGGGGTGTGTTCATCAGAAGAACGAACTCTGGGTCCCAGAGGAAAAGGCATTACAACAGTGGAGGCAGAATGAGTCATGTGGGCATCTTGAGCCTGATGTGAGATGGATTTATTCCTGCAACAGGCAGCAACTGCTGTCAAGTCCTGGGCTAGCAGCGATGTGCAAAGCGAACTTCCCTGCTGTGTAGTGATTTCACTCTTACACATACTAATTACTGTACCACTTGCAGGAGATTTTGAAAGAGAAATTTGCATCAAGAAGACACCTAACTTGTGAGCAAGCACCGAGAGGGGAAATGGAGATTTCAGTGAGAACCACACGGGCTATTTGCAGAGGACAGGCTACAGCATAGAGAGCTGATTGGAAAGCTTCAATTCCAGAGCGCAGGATGTGTGGCCAGGCCCCAGAGAGCATTAGTCATCTCATAAGTAAATGCTCAGAGCTGGCCGGAGATGAGTACAAAATACAGCATGACAAAGCTGGCAGTGCTGTGCACAGCCCGCGCCGCCAGGGAAGGGGGTACAGCCACAATCAGCATCACCACCCCAGGCCAGGTAAATTGAGAGAACTGAGAAGCTGAACGTGAAGTTTTCTGTCAAAAGACAGATGCGGTGCCTCCAGAGGAAGTTCATCAGTTACTTCTCCACTGGATGACGGCATTGGTAGAAAATAACAAGAAGTCACTGACAAATATGTGTGTGGCAGGAAGTGAATTTAAAATGGGGCATGAAAATGGCACAGGTCTTAGTGTCCTTCTCTCCAGTGGGCTCAGGTGTTGTGTGGAGGAGCTCAGGCGCAGTGTCCAAACCAGACGCGAGCTCTCACCGGACCAGGGCTCTCCCTGGCACCGCAGCATCCTCACGATGGGATGTCGGCTCAGGTCCCGACCTGGCAAAAGCCACGGTGAAACGTCAAACCAGCGCTGGCTCCGCTGCTTTGGGGCGCGGGGAGCGGGCAGCGCTGACCCCCGGCTCTCCCCGCAGAGAGCCCGCAGGCCCGCGCCGGGCCCGGGACGCGACCCCCGCCGCTGGGGGGGGGCAGGCGGGGGGCGCGGGGGCCGCTCCCCCGCAGGGCCGGCGCTGCGGCGGGGCCGCTTTCCAGAGAATACGGTAAACATGTCCGCATCACGTGCGGCCGCTCCCGCCGGCCGCGGCGCGGGACCGGCCGGGAGGGCGGGACGGGACGGGATCCGCGCTCCGCCGGCCGAGCGGGGCCGCTTTAAGAGGCCGCCGGGCGCCGCCGCCTCGCCCTGCCCGCCCCGGCGGAGAGCGATGCCCGCGGCGCCGTAGGGCGGGTGGCTCCGGCACCATGGGGCTGTGCTACAGCCTGCGCTCCCGCCTGGCCGCCGCGCACCCCTCCGCGCCCTACGGCAGCCGCGGCGAGCCGGACACCCCCGCGGCGGCGGAGCACGGGGACCCGCAGGTGCGGCACCGGCTGCGGCAGGACCTGGTGGCCAAGGAGCGGGCGGACAAGAAGCGGAGCAAGAGCATCGACAAGACGCTGAAGGCGGAGAAGCGCGAGTACAAGCAGACGCACCGGCTGCTGCTGCTGGGTGAGCGGGGCGGCGCGGTTCGGCCCGGCCCGGCAGGTGCGGGGCCCGAGGCCGCTGCCGGTGCCCGAGCGGGCGGAGGGGGCGGCGGCCGCGGGGGCACCGGGGCGGGGCGGGCGCGCACGTGGCGGCGGCGCCGGGCGGGGGCTCCGGAGGCTCGGCGGGGCTGCGGCAGCGCGGGGGGAACGGGGCCGCGATTTGCCGTGCCCGGCCCGGGGTACCGGGGCTGGGGAGTTCCGTGCCCGGCCGCGCCCGCTGCCGTGTGCGGCAGGAGCCGATGGCCGGCCCGAGGGAAGGAGCAGCCGCACCCCAGGTGATGCTCGGCACCAGAACATCAGACGGGGGGCCGCGGCTGCCTGTCCCCACGCTGTCCCCACGCTGGCTGCTCACACAGAGCCATGCAGCGGGACCGCGGCAGCAGCAGCGGGGGCGGCTCTCCCGTAAGGAGGAAGCCCGAGTTTTCCGTGTGCGGGAGTGATTTGCCGTTGTCCGCTCCGCCTCCCCGAATGCACAGCGGGGAGATGCAGCCTCCCGGGCTGTGCGGTTCCATCCAGCGCTGCCCCGTGCACCAGCCCTTGTTCCCTGCATGGCAGCTCGTCCCTGCCCTGGACTGCGCAGGGCGCACGGGCAGGGATGCTCTACACGGTGACAGCACCGGCATTGCCTTCCCGAGGGTACCCTATGGAAAGGCGCTTTAATTATGCAATTGTGTGATGTCTGAGCTTGTGTAGTGCACGACCCCAACCCAAACAGGCTTAGAAAGTCATGTATTGGCCTTCAGGTAAGTTGAAGGAGGCTGGAAATGTGTCCACTCCTCCGCCCCTCAGTGCAATGCAGGTGGAATACAGGTCACCCTGAGCAGCTTGGAATACTAGAGAATATTTTCAAATGTTCACAGATAACTTAAGCGCCTCTCACGCTTGGAGCATGTGTGGTTCCGCAGGGCATAAACAGCAAAATTTGGCCTTCATCTTACTGGCGGGTGTTTGCAGCTTGTAATAGAGAAGCAGAATTTCAAGGAGCTTTAGAAAACAATGTTGGACCTAGTTTTCTGCATCTTGGTGGTAAAAGTTTCTATTCCAGAAGCAGAGCTTCTTTTGATGTGGTTGCAGCTATACTGATGCAAGTCTGTTCATAAAGGTGTCCCTCCTTCTCATGGGAAGGGGGTTGAGCAACACTTGTGGGAAGAGTAAAGCATCATGTGCTGTGAGTGTTGGTAAGGAATCACACCTCTACCCAACGTGCATTCCTTTCAAGCACCCCATACCTGTAGGTGTGTTACCATTTGGTGTTTTAATGTATTTCCAGTTTGTTCTGTAGTGAACAAGTGCGTGAAGGAGGAGCCGTGAGAACTTTTCTTTCTTTGTAGATTAAATAAGTCAGAAAAAATATCCAACAGCAGGGCTAGTTTTGATGTTAATCTGCAAGCCTTTAAGTCATAAAAGCTATCTGATACAGTCTTCTGTCGGCAGTATTTCAGTTGCCTGGTTTTTAATAAAGAGCTGGGTTTTGCTGCAATGACATTGAACACTGAGTGGGTTAAACAACACATCTGAGTGGTTTAGAGTTGACTATGGTGAAGCCAACAGAGCTTTCTTTGTCAAAATACTGATTTATAAATCTGATGGATATGAGTCAGTGTTATGCTGGCAGTCGTTTATTATATTTCAGCCTGGACTTGAATAGCAGGAAGTCACTTTTTGGCCCTCTTGTAAATCTTGGGATGCCTAAGAGACCCATTTCCCTGCTCCTTGCACGAGGACTGTCAGTTTTCCAGTTAGCTTCCTTCCCTTGCTGCTTCTCCCCTGCATCCCACTCTCACTGTTGCTTTGAGGATTTTCTATTTCTAAACTGGAATACGAAGTTTGGGGTACATTTGGTGATCCTTCATGTACATCAGCAGGTATTGCTGCCACAGCTGAGTGTGTCTGTGCTGGGAGTGCACACACAAATTGAGCAAGAGGGTGATGATGAATGATGGGGGCAGGAGCATCCAGCTGGGATTTAAAGCTGCAGCTGAATCTTCCTCTAAGGAATGGAGTTAGGGTGGTGAAAAAGTGCAGAGCCAGAAGTGTCTCCTCGCTTGGGCTGAAGCTCAATGGCAAAAGCTGCAGTAGGTACTTGGAGTTTCTCACTTGTGTTCCAGATTTTTAGGCTGACATGCTCCTGTAGGAGTGCATTGCTGACACGGACAGCAAGGGGCACCAGGGGTGCCAGCTCTTTCTCTGAGAGTAACAGATCTTAGATGAAAACTGCTCTGATCCTTCAGGTCTGTGCTGTCCCCAGGGTCAAATTATTTATATCATGTGGCTGCAGTAGCTTGTGCACTTCCAAGGGCTGTGCTGGGAATGTGGAGTGTTCCTTCCTATGTCCAGGCTGTGCAGGAGTGCACAAAGTCACTGTGCACTGTGATTTGGTGTTCTAGTGTGTGTGTAATTTACACAGCCGTTACTCAGAGTATCACTCACGTTGTGCTCTTCAGCCCACCTTATACTTATGTTCTCATGGTGTAGTTCCTTTTTTTTGGAAGGACAAGCTCATAATTTTATTAGGGTGCTCAGGGGTGTGCAGTGTAGTTACTCAGTGGACAGCTTTATGCCATTAATTGATTTAGGTTTCTTTAATAATTTTTCAGTCCTTTTCCATCACTGCTGCTGTATAAGATAAAATCCCAAGCCCTGGAACTTCTCTTAATTTCAGCAGAGCAAAGATCTTGCATCTGCACTGTTTTGGAGGCAATAATCTGACTCTGTACTTGCAGCAGAGCAGTGGGAGGTTTTTTGCTTTGTTTTTGTGAAATGTTCAACCAGGTGTAATCTGACTGGATTTTGTTTAGTGAACTGTACAAGTCACAACTTCAAGATTACAATCACTGTTTTGTTGGCAGCGTAGTGTGAGTTCAGGGGTACTACTGGGAATAGGAGGTGATTTTTCATTGCATGGGGTTGTTTTTTTGTTGGAGAACAATCCTGGCTCTAAAAGTGAAAGTCTGTAGTTATGGGGGAAAAGATTTTAAACTTTGTCATAAAAGAATTCTATTACCCATGTGCTTTCTTACTTGTGACAGTAATGTGGGTTTTCCTCTATATATATATATTTTTTTTTTCTTTTAAAGTCTTGAAAGTATGACTCTGGTTTGCTATAAGAAAGTGAACTTGAGCTGGTCCCCTCTCAGCGCTTTGCCAATCTCTGTGTACTTGGCTTTTTCACTCAGGCTGAACTCTTGCCTGTGTAAAAAGTACTTGTAGATTATTCCCATCTTGAAAAGGAACTGCAGATACCAATATATGAATAGAGATGTATACACTTGTCACCCTAAAAATTTATACTAAACTACAGTTTATAAAATAACCATTCTGAATCTTCCCTACATCAGTGCTTAAGTAAAAATGGTTTTAACAGAAATATTTATGCTGGTGCAAATATGAATATAAGGTATGCAAATGGGAAGTTTTTATGGGAAAATAAATTATATAGAAGAAAAACACACTTTAAAAAGTTGGGAAATATCAGCGTGAAGACTGACCACAGTCACCCTCTGTGTGTGTGCTGCATGGTGAGCCCCTGCCTGCCATATAATTAAGGACTGTTTTGTATGGTTTACATTGTATTTTCTTCCACAGGGCTGGTAGTCCATTCAGGGCACAAGATGGATGTTGTGTAGTGAATGAGCAGCTATTCAATATTCTTATCCTCCTCATACAATGTGTCACCCTGTGCCCTATCTCAGTCCATACCCTGTGCTGAATAAAGAACTGTTGAACTCTTCATGCTCTAGCACTGATCACTGTGGGGACTGAATGCTCCACAAATGTCAGTGCATGGCACTGCTGTGAAATGAGGTGGTATCCTCCTCCTTTTGTGGATGCTGGAGAGGGAAATGCCACCAAAGACTAAAGCTGAAATTGTCCAAAGGCACCACTGATTTTATATCAGCCATGTCACTCATTTTAATCCATACTACACAACTTTTTTTGTGTTTTTTTTTTTTTTAAGTAAATACTTTCTGTATTTAGATCATGGACCTCATTGTTGTGAGCACTCAGCACTTTTGCAAATGGAGTTTTAGGTGCTCTAAGTGCAGCCCAGGAGTGAGAAGCATAGCTGGTTATCTCTGGTGGAAGCTCTGTAGCAGACTGAAGCTGGCCTGGTTCTCCAGGGCAGCAGGTAAAGGCAAATCCCACAAAATATCCCTTCCCTTGTGGTGATTCCCTCTCTAGCTAGCTCACAGGGAGGTGGTTATCTTGGCATTGCTTCTCTTGGGATGGTGTGGGAGAGGAAGACACCCAATTTTAAAGACAGACATGTGCTCGAGCACTTGAGAAAATTCCATCTTTACAAGATTTTCATTCGCTTGCAACCAGTTTGTTTCTTGTGCCCCATGTATTATGAGCTGCAAGAGAGGGCACACACCCAGCTGAAAAGCATGTTATCCTTATCAGAAGATCATGTAAAAGATGTACAGGACAAAATAGGCTAAAAATGTAGAGGGAATCTTTATCCTAGTGCTTCCTAATTCTCAAGAACAAGATTTTTCACATTAAACATCTTATACCAAACTTCCCCTTTAAGAAAAGCAGGAATGGGACAAAAAAATCCTAGGGAATGCCTGTGATGTGTGTATCTTGCAGCACACTGTGATACCAGCTGGAGAGGCAGCAGTGTGCACTTTCCCAAATGGACTGTCTTTAGTGGTGAAGGAATTACAATATTTTCCAATAGGGCTCCAAATAATTACCAGATACTACAAGAACACTTGGACATGGGAATCTGTGGTTTCCCTCTGCCCAGTACTTCCCAGTGCAGACATGACAATCCTGCTGTGGAAAACAAGGAGGTGGAATGCTAATTATGGATCTTCCTTTGCAATGAGGAGCCTCTGCACGAGGAGTCCTATCAGTTCCCACTGCTGTATCCAAAATGTGATGCCTTTTCAGTCAGTAAATGGAGACCTTCTGGTTTGGAATATGTTCACCACAAACAAAAATAACTGGGAAGCTTTGCAAACTTTAAGAAAGGTTTACCCAGTGTGCAAGAAATGCTGGCTGCAGCTGTGATGTGATTTGTGACTGTTTGCTGAATCTCAGAACAGCAATGTCCTCAGCAGTGGCACCTCTATGCTTTAGATCACTTGGTAAAGTAATTTCTCTCCTGCTCCCATTTTAAATTTCATAGGAAGGGGAGAGGCAAGCTACTTCTCATGTCCTGTTTTGTTCTGTTTTGTTTTGGTTGGTTTTGTTTTCATTTGTTTTTTTTCTCTTTGAGAGCTCCTGATAGTGACTTTCCTCCTCATAAACAAAAAGCTCATTAGCCTCAGGCAGACACATGGTGTGGAGAGCTCCAGCCAGCATATCTGAAGTCTGGCAAAGCTTGAGCTGCTTCAAACAGGGTCTGGCAGTGGAAGGTGTCTGAAAAGCTGGAGCTGTACTGCTCTGAGTGTGTGAGGATGGAGGGCTGCTAATGGATGGCAATGCTGTGTGAGGCAAGGTGAATGTTCTCCACAGGGATCTCAACTGCAAACTGATGACTTTCACAGTTGTAGCTAATGCTGAAGGGATGCTCTGTGCATGTGTAAGCATGAATTTTTGTGGGAAGGGGATGAGGAGTCTGAAGGATCCCCAGGACCAGCCACAGCAGCATAAATGTACATAATTTCTCCCTTTCCCCAGCAGAGATGCCATCTCTGTGTAGTGGTAATCTGGTTTTTTCACTCATTAAATGCCTGGTGGCATAAAGATCATCATCCATCACTCTAGAGAGGCTGCATTCATCTGTAGCCATGGATCCAGTTTCAGAGTTATCTGAGAATTTTTATTTTTAAAGCTCAAACTCCACCCCAACAGTGCTCTCTTTTTGAGTTTTTTGAGCTTCTGATCCTGTTGCTTGGTCAGCACCATCTGCTTCCAGAGCAGGCAAAATGTCTTGCTTGCTTCTGTGCAACTGTTGGCAGTATTCTCCCCTGGGACATCTTAAATTGAACTGTCTCCTGTGCAAGGGCTTCCCTGGAGGAAAAGCCTCGAGGAATGCAGTTAATTACATGTAGTTCTTCCCTGGCTCCCTTAAATTTGGGAGTGTCCTTATTCACAAATATGCATGATTTCATTGAATTTCCTTATAATTGCCACAATTTTAAAATGTCAGGAAAAAAGCTTGGCAATTCCCCAGTGTGAGGACAACTCAGATGCTTTTCATGAGAAAGCTCAGTTACCAGGCATATAAATCCATGATGGTTTCAATATTCAGACCTGAAGAATGTGTCTTGAGAAGAGAAGTTGAACTCCATGACTTATTCTTATTGTTCCCCTGCTCAGTGAAGCGTTTGAGAACCAAGCCATGCAAGCTTTATAAATAGCTCAGCCAAAGTTTTCTTTACTTCCTCTAATGTGTTCCCTCTGCAAAGAAAACCCACAGTGTCTGTGTCTGGGCAGCATTTTAAAAGATCTGTGTGTCACTAAAGGGCAGAAAAGTTGGTGGGCATTCTCTGCATTGAGGGATCTAGAGGGATGGCAGCAGGTGTCAGAAAGTTGATATTTTTATTTGGCCAAGTGAAGGAAAGGGATGCTGAGGAGGATGGGTTGGTTCCTAGCATGGAGTAAGATGCAGTTTTACAATCTACAGTCTTGCTCTGTTAACCACTTCTGCCTCAGTGTTTTGGAAAAGGGAACGGGTGCTGTCACAGCTGTGCTTCCTCTGCATTATGTTACAGGAGGCTTAAACCCAAATAAGTTGCTTTTATAATGTAATGCTTGCATTTTGAGAGCTTTCCTTTGACTTTGGAGTCAGTCACATCTTGCCCTTATGCCGTTTCTGCCTGCTGAGGCTGCCTTGCAGAGCAGCTTGTGAGGTGTGTGCTGTTCCCTTGGCTGTAAGTTGTTCCTGTCACATTGCAGAGATTTTTGATTTCACTGACGCCCCTTTAGATTTCCTGGTGCCCTGGAACAGTTTGGATGATGGGCCTGCTGCTGGTGAATGTGTGTTGTGTGCCAGCCCCTGCAGGCTGGAGGAAGGGGTTCTCCAGGCTTTGGTCCTTTCTGGCTTTTCAGTTTTGGTCCCAGCAGTTTCAGTGGGGCACCAGCAGCTGGGCAGTCCTGTCAGGCTCTTTGCTGCAGGTGATGGGCTGTGCTGGCTTTTGGTGGAGGTGCCAAACACATCTGGGGCCACGTGCCCTGGAGAGCAGAGAGCCTGGGGTGGGAACCAGCAGATGTGTGGGGGCTCTGGTCCAGCTGTGCCTGCTTGGCAGCTCTGATGGGGAGATGCTGCTGCAGAAATGAGGGGGAAAAGGCACCTTTTAGAGTTTGACCTCCTCTTTCTCTGTGTCATCCTCATTGCACGGACACCACCTCTTCCTCTTTGCTACCCCACCCCCCACCAAACACAATTTTTAGTTTGTGGGCTGTATTTGTTTGGGTTTGCATTTTTCCTGGTTGTTTTTAATGCTGAAATCTCAGGATCATTGGTTAGCTGGGAGGTTTTCTGGAGCATGGGGGGATTTGTGTGACTGGGACTTAACATAGGGAGGAAATGTAGACACTGAGGAGAAGGGCATGATTGTGAGCTGAAAATCTGCATTCAGATGTTTTGGGTTTTTTATAAATACCCGTTAAAACTGTCTGCTTGGAAGAAAAATACTCTGTGAAATACTGTCCTGATGCTTTCCCTGCCTTACTTCCACACAGGAAATTCACAATTTGATACAACTGATTTTTCTCTGCGGATGAAAAGCATGGAACAAATTCCTTTTAGACTGTAAAAGCTGAAAGATATTTTCTCCCCTGATCCCTTAACACTACCTGTGCTCTCCTTTCTCCCAGCTTCTGTGAAGTTCAGCCTCATCTGCAGCATTTTGTGGGTTTAGGTTGTGAGTGATGCAGGACTTCACTTGCTCATATTTCAGAAGAATATGTATTTGTTTTTAACAGCACTTCAGATATTCACAAGGAAAATGCTCCTTCTCGTCTGTTTTCCCCAAACAAAAATAAACATGAAATTTGACTGGATAGTTCCCAAACATGTCTATATCCTTGTGATTCCAGTGGGATTATTCACTGCCAGGGCAGTGTCCACTGTGCCCTCAGAGTCACTGTGTGCTGCCATCCCACCTGGACACTCCATCCCCTGGGCAAGGCACAGGGACACACCTTGAAACTGGGTGTAACCACTTGAGTGCAGAACCAGCCAATGTAGGCTGAATATCACTGTCAAGCCCAAATGGGAGTTTTATGGTACAAAGGAATTTAAGAAAATGTTATTTGACACTTTGTTTGCTGTTGAATTATTCTGCATTAGGAGGTTTGAGAATCTGTTGCTTCTAGTCGAGGTCTAAGGAAAATCTAAATACTGCAAATGTATTTAGTCTTCAGGATTATTTTGGGAGGGGGCTGAGGAAAGGCCTGATAAGTTATGTACTTGACCACATGTAGTTAAAAATATTATTTGGAATATAAACTTCCTTGTCTGAAGACCAGCTTTGTGCTTTTTGACTTTGTGCATAAAAAAGCAGTTCTCCTCCTGGCCTCCATAAGTATACCTTAATGCTGCTGAATCCTGGAAATTATGCAGGGCATGCTTTTTAAATGTTGATTTTGACTTCTTGCCTGGGACCAAGTGTAAAGTCTTTCCAAGGAAATACTTAGAAGACTTGCAATGAAACCCAAAAGTTGCTGCCAAACCTTAGTTTTTAGAAAGGGAGTAGGGGGCAATCCAGCCTGTTTAAAAACTTCCAGTTGTTTGTAATTAAATCCACTTCTTCTGTGCACAATAAACATATACTTAGAAAAAGATCATTTTACATAATACTTATGTGGTTTAGTGCTGCTTTTCAGCTGCTAAAAATCAAGCAGTAGGTTTGCTGGTTTTGTCTGGGAAGGTTGCTGAGAGCTGGGAAGCCAGGGCTGATGCAGCTGTGCCACTGCAGTGGCAGGGATCCATGTATCCAGTGGTGACAGGCAGAGTGAGCCAGGGAATCCTTTTCTCATCATGAACCATCTTTCCCACTAGTTCAAGTTTGTTTTGGATTGGCAGGGATGGGAACGAAGGGGAGATAAAAATATCCCGTCCGCACGTCCCTCCGCGCCAGCAGCAGCACCGCTCGTGGCTCTGGTGGAAACTCTGGGCTTGCAGGAACTTCTCATCACTGTGGGGGCTGGCAGGAGGCAGGACCACCAAATCCTCACCCCCTGAGCTTGGTGTGCCACGCTTCATTTGAGACTGTTTCAAATCCACTGCCATCATTCTTCTGGAGGATGGGACTCAGGGTGAGGGGGCAGCCCGAGTGTGAGTTTATCAAAGAGATAAACTCTTTTATAATCACTCTTGACAAGGGAGGGGATTTTCTTCCAGGATGGCACAGAGAAATTGTCACTTTTTACTGGGCAGGTTGCAAGAGCTGTTGGGTGCTGTGATGGAGTATACACAAGGCATAGAAAGAGCAGAGAGGAGCAGCTTAGAGGTATTATCTCGTAAGTGACATAAGAAAAACTATGAAGCCTTGTAGAGCAGATTTGTTAGGATTTGAGATGAAAATCCCTGTTGCTTGCTGAGATTATCCCCCAGCATATGGCAGGGAATGTAACAGAGAGATAGATTAGCTGCTAATGATCTGAACACCTCTTGGAAACAGATGTTTGTAGTCCCATATAACTGCTTGCTATTTTGTTTGTCCAAAGTCTGGATTACTCAACAACAAGCCTGGCATGGTATTAGAACGCTTACTATCTTCATTTCCCACTGATCTCACCCTGTACAGATCAGCTCTTTCTTAGCAATACTGCTGGAGTGATCTAATGTGAAATTGGGCTGGAGAATGAAGGAAATGGCTCACGACAGTGCCAGCAGATGGAGTTAGCCAAGGGCCAGGGAGTGCTGGGGAAGCTGCAGGCATCTCCTTGGGCAACCCAGGATGGCACTGTGGCACCAGCCCACTGCTGCTCCATGGGCAGGGTTCATTTGGGGTTTCTTGAGAAGATGAGTTTTTGATAGATCTCTATGGCAAATGATGCTGCAGTTGAGGAGGGGATTGCTCAGACTCAGTGCTGCTGCATGGGCAAGCACCTCATGTAAAAAAAAGCCCTGGGTTACACATTTTGGTAGTTTTGGTACCCCCTTACTCACCCTGACTTTTAGGTGTTGTCAATAAATACCTGACTTACCCTCACCATTGTTTAAGGCGCCAAAGTTTCCGACTCAGGGATATAATTGCTGAAGTAACACTTCAATAAATCAAGAGATTCCAAAGGGGATCTCTTAATTTATTTAAGTGTTACTTGAGCAATCTGCTCTATAACACTCTTGCTATGCTTAAATTTCTTTACATTCAAAAAAATGCTTCCTAAGTTACTTTTCTTAATTTACATTCTTGGAAGACATCTTCTTGGAGCCGGAAACCTTTATTAAGGTGGGGAAAGAATTGTTAGCTGTCAGTTCAGCTCATCCCTTTTCCACCCCTTCCCTCGTGTTAAACTTCCTTTTGGACTTTATCTTTTACAGTAAAAGCAAGACCTTAACCTCAACTTCTCTTTCTAAGTTAGATTCTTTTGACCTGGCGTCATCTTTGTTACAAGGCTTCACACACTGCAGTACAATAATATTTTTCTTGTGGTGCAATGAACAGCGCTGCAGACGCTGTTCCAGAT
Organism: Fringilla coelebs; assembly: GCF_963513975.1. Classification (NCBI taxonomy): domain Eukaryota; kingdom Metazoa; phylum Chordata; class Aves; order Passeriformes; family Fringillidae; genus Fringilla; species Fringilla coelebs. The sequence goes on from NC_140044.1 coordinate 3,319,781, forward strand.
GGGGTAATTTTTTCTCTAAATTAGCAGCTGCCTTAATAGATATTTTCCGTGGCTTCCAAACTGTGTGGTGTTGCTTGAACGAAAATGTAATTCCACTGAGAGATTTCAAACCCAGCTTTTGCTGGGCTTCCAGAAATAATTTTTTTAAAAAAGTATTTGTACAGTCGTAACGAGTTTGCTAGGGTGTTGTGCTTGCATGTAAGCGTTGTGCCTTTAGAATGAGATGGAAAATCTGGATATTATCTGGTGTATTATTCTCAAAGAACAGGATTTTCATCCATGCTACCTTATAAATGTAAGGGTTAAAATATGGCAAATGTATTTTGAAACAACTGGAATATTTCTTTGTATCAAGAGCAAAAAGCTCAGTTCTCTGCCTCCAGAGATACTTGTGAAGCTTCACCTCAGAATGGTTAATTTTCTGTCATTTAAAAATAATCATCTGAGATTGCAATTTTAATGTGAACAACTTGCTTCTGATCACTTGAAACTTCCGTGGAGGGGTGTGGAGGATTTTTACACAAATAAAATGTAATGTGGGCTCGTGAAATCCTTGGTGGTGGCTGCTCTAGCAGGACATGAGTGAACTCTTGGGAGCATTTCCTTGAGTTCTTCTGTGTCACAGAAAACATGGAAAATGCAGGAAATGGTGGAAAATCCACCAGGACATAGTACAAGCCTTAGGATCACAGATACTTTTCAGAATATCAGTTTCTAAGTAGTTGAATTTATTCCAGAGAAATTCTAATATTTTTGTTGGTTATTCAGGTAATATTATTAGCATAGCCAATAGTAAATGATTAAATTTAAACTGTGCTCCTTCTAAGTCTTTTAAGATTACGGGATCTGTAGTTGCTTTTGAGATGGGGAGGTTGTAGTTCAGTCCTATATTCTTTTTGTAGCTCATTGCCCCTCCTGGTTCTCTTGAGCCACCAGCACGCTCAATCATTCCTTGTGCCAGGCAGGATTTTTTTCATGCCAAAACCACACGGACTGTTCCAATTTTCTTACAGTTCCATCAAGTGAGAGGCCCTGAACCACCTCCAGGTCTTGCCCCGGCGCTCTGCAGCCTCTGTGCTTTTGAGGGTGGGCAGCCCTTGCAGCATTCCATGAACAGCCTGGCACTGGGTGAGGTGCAAAAGGGACAGCAAAAGGCACTGGGCAAGCCCTGGGTGCGAGCAGGAGCAGCCCTTTGTGTTTGTGCATTTGGGATGAGCAGGGTTTGTGCTGGAGCACGGAAGTGGCTCATCCCTTCACGCCGGACGCCTGGGAGATGCTGCTGGAGCTTTTGTGTTTGAGGAGGGAAAGTGGGATTTTTGTACAGCCAAAGAGCTAAAGCTGTGCTGGAGGGTGGGAGAGATCCCTGCCAGCTCCCCATGGGAACAGGGCTGGGAGGGCATGAATTTGTGAGGTCTGTGGGGGCAGTTTGGTTCAGTGGAGCTCTCCTGTGAAGATGTCACAAGGAGAGTGCGTGCCATACTGCATTATTAGAAGAGATTCCTATTTTATCTTTTTAATTTTAATTTTTTAATTTTTTAATTTTTTAAATCCTCCACCTGCATCCTACTATGCATAGAGAAAGTTTTGCTTCTGTGACTTGGGAAGCAGCAATTTTCCAGTGCTTCCCAAAATTTTCTCCAGAAAGGGATTGTGTCACATCTGACCCAGATGCTTATGGAAAACAGTGTGTCTCAGCACAGTGAGTTCTGGGAGGGACCCTCACACTCAGGAGCTGATCACAGCAGTGAGGACAGTGTTGGGGGGGAGACAACTTTTCCTTGGATTAACTCAGGGGACAGTCAAACACTTTGGTTTGACTGGCTTGGCCCTATTTCCAAGCTGGACCTTCTTATTTCTCAAGTGAGAGTAGTGTCCCTGGACACTCTAAAACTGCCAAAATTTTTTCTCCTCCTGTCCTTTGATTAAGGACTTGTTTGTTGACACTTCAGTGGGTTGTGGTTCTGATGACAGCAGCCCTTGTGTCAACCAAGACAGAGCTGCTCACTGTTAATAGTTCCTGGCTTTGTCTCTGCTTCCTAGATGTGGTCAGATAGAGGTTCTAATGGTCTCCCAAGCTGCAAGTAGGGATAATTCTCAGTAGAAAATTCAATTCAGTGGATTTTTGCATTTCTCCAACTGTTCCCTGTGCGTATATGTGGACCAGACAGAAGTACAGTAACAAAGTTATGCAGATCTCCAAGCTAATTTTAATAGTCTGCATGAAAAAGCAGACCCTAATAGAAGGGTTCTATTTGCTCAATAAATGTTTAAAAAGTTAGTTCTGTACATATTTCAAGATAGCTTTTCAATGGAAGATAAGTGACTGAACCTACCATGGTAGTGTTTCCAGTGAACAAAATGTGGTGTAAAGTTCAGATTTACGTTTCCTATTATAGTTTAGAGGGTTTCATCTTAAAGGAGTTTTAATAGGTACCAAATGCTCTCAATATCTGTCAAGGTCAATTATAGATGAGATTATTTTTTTTTTTCTGTTTTTGCATGGAGCAGGAAACATGAAGCATCTTATTGGAATTGTTCCTAGAAGGTTTGAACTTTGCAGATGTGTGAGGTTTTCATATATCGTGGTAAAATGCTAAATCTGAAGCTCAGCAGTTTACTCTGCTGGCTGTTAACAGAAGATTCCAGCTAGTGCTGGGTCGGCAGGAAAAGAGATGAGATTGAAAGATTTCCAGCCCTGCCAAATGGAGATGTCCTGGTGGGTAACTGGTCCCAGTGGAAAGGTGTAGGAGCAGCAATGTTGGGGCCTTGCTGCAATTGTTTTGGCCCCTGTTTTGCCCTGGATCCTGGCTTTGTTAACCCTGGCTTTAGCTCCAGGTTCTATTACTCTCTCTTAGCACAAAGGAGAAATCCCCCACCCGATAGATGCGAGGGGAAAATCACCCCGAAGTTTCCTTGGCAAAAATATCAGAGAATGTGGGAAGGAAGGATGCAGTGGAGAATGCAGCAGGTGGAAAGTGCAGGAGGGGTGTGGGTTTGTTTGTGAGGGCCAAGAAGCCCTTGCAAGGAGGATGCCATTAAAGACCAGGGAAAATAGAGCAAAACAGTGTAATCAACATGCCTGTAAAGAACTACAGCAGCTCATGTATCCCTTCCAAGAGAAATGGGCACTTCATCCCCAACTTTCTTTTTGCTTAGTTCCATGAACACATATTCTTTCTCACACTTTCTCATTTAACCTAAAGCAAGGAAATTATAATTTAAAAAAAATCCGAATGAAACTGTTTTTGTGTCGTCCTTCCACTTTATCATTTTGTGCAAATATTTGAAGGCATAACTAGGTGCTAACCTTGAATGTTTAATGTTAGGACTAATTTCTGCTCATTGTTTACCAAAATAGGGCCACTGTGTAACAGCAATAATGTAAGTCAGTGTCAACACCAGGCACTGACATTTGAACAGAAGACTTGAGTTCATAATAAAACCAAGTCAAGGTTTTTAGGGTGAGTTAAATTTACTGCAGCAGCGCCCTCAAGTGCTGTGACACTTCCTAGGCTTGATGGTGTCTGTCCCATGGGACACTGTCACGTGCTGGGGCTTGATTCTTCAGCACATTTAGCCCAGTAGGAGCCTGTAAATTATTTTGGTGGAATTCTGAGTGCTCACACAAATCTGTGAGACTATTTAAATTAATACCAGAGTGAAGGGAAGGATGCTGGTTTGGGAGTTTCCCCTTTAATTGCTCTGTGGTAAGAAAGGTGCTTTCAGGACCAGCTTGGTTGGAAGTGATGGTGGAAGGAGACCTGAGCAGAGGAGCTTTCTTCAGACAGGTCATCCATGGGCCAGGTCCTGCAGGATGCTGATCTGGCATTTGGGATGCTCAGTGCCAGAAGAACCCAGTGCACAGCTTCATCAACTGCTCTGCAGCTTCCATGGCCTTTTCTTAGTTAAGGCTGCAGAGACAGAGGAGCAGAATTTTCTCTGGTGTGACTCATTACCTAAACAGAAAATTTAGTATTTAGGCATAGTATCCACTTTCCTTTGCTACTGAGGGAACTGTGGATTTCACCAGCACTCTACTGGTGTATGGTATAAACTGTATGATCTGTATGGACAGAACAATGGAAGTGTAAAACAACTGTGGTCTGCTAGAGGTGTTACACGTCCTAAACATAAATTGTCATGGTTGTGCAAGGAGCCTGTAGGCCCTGGACTCACTGGGCTGTGTCTTTGCCAGCAGAACTGCAGCTCTCCTTGAGGCAGCTGCTGGAGGGAGCCCTGGTCGCACTCACTCCTCAGCTTGTGAGTAATGAAGTCCCAGTGGCTCCTAGAATTGCAGCATCTCTCTCAGCTGTCTGACAAAGCTGTCTGTGTGATTTCCTCCATTCTCCAGAATTCCCTTCTCTTGAGCTCTCCACCTCTTGTCTCCCAGCACGCTGATCAAAGTAGGTCAAGTCAGCTTTGTTCAAAAGCAGAATTGCCAAGTGATGCTGCTGTGTCTGGAGAAGCAAATTCAGCCTGAGGGAATGATTCCATGGGGGTAATGCAATCACAGAACTTAATAATTACCTGTATCCACAAAATGAACATCTGAGACATTGCTCAGAGCAGAAGGCATCACTTGCAACTTTCCCTGTGTAAAAGTAATGCCCTTTCCTCCTAATTATTGAGGAGTATTTTTGTAAAGATACTTCAAAGTCTTTATTTCATATTTCTAGCATATACTATTCAAATGTGCGTTCTGTAGTGTCCTTTTGTGTGGGTTTCTCTGGATCCAGAGGGAATAGCAATTGCAATAGTGATAGCAATCTGTGGAATGAGGAATTGCAACATTTGGGCCATACCCACTCCTTATATTTTACTCTTGAATGAGTCTTTCTAGAATAAAACAGGAAGAAAGGAAGAGGTCAGAGGGAAGAGAATTTAGAAATCATTCAATTGTTTGACTTATGAGAAAAATAGTGACACATCTTTAAAATAAACAAATATAAAGGTCAGTGGCCAGAAATTCAGTAGCCCAGGGCCTTTTTTGGCCATTTAAACAAGTGCTAAAGCCTTCAGGGAAGTGCTTCTCTCTGCTGCACATAGGGAGTTTCACATAGCTCCTTCCTTAGGTGACCTCGGGCTGGTTTTGATTGGCAGAAAGGAAAAAGGATGGCTTTTCTTTTGCTGGGAGTTTTATCACTCCACAGCAGTGCTGTGAAGTGTTGGTTACTGGATTCAGTCCCAGTTACAGCTCTCTCAGTGCTCCCTGCTGCAGGCTGGAGGAGATTTACTAAAGGTACAATCCCTCTCCAGGTGAGACATCCAGCAGGCTCCTTAGGTATTTTGGACCAGAACACAGGGGCAGTGTGTGAAATACTCTATTTTAGATACATCACACCCTGTATTACAGTATTGCAGGGACAATTTGCATTATCCTTTTGTTCTCTTTACGCCTCTACCATCGCCTCCAAAAAGGAGGGGGGAAAAGAATGGGGAAAAAAAACCCCAAAAATGCAAAACCAGAACGTGAGAAAAGAAAGGAAGTGGCATTATTTGGCAAAGCTTCAAGGGGAACTTGACCAGGGAGTTTGGTTTTGCTGACAGAAGAGGGGGCCAAAGCTGCAAGGACTGAGGGTAGGTTTCAGGTTTAAAAAAGAAGAAGGTGATAATGGGAGGGAGACAGGGAAGTGAAGGAGCAGAGTGAAGGGCTGAGCACTCTGGGTGGGTGAGAGAAGCCTCTCCCCAAGCAGTGTTGTGGGTGTGAGACTGGGGTCAGCCTGCCCATGGCAGCTGGGGCTGTGCCTGACCAGCTTGGGCTACAGCTGCCACTGTCCTGGTTACAGTTTTGACATCTGCAATGGGTTATTATTCAGGGGGAAAAAAGTGTGTTGAGCTATACTTTGCTTTAATAATAATATCAATTTCTATAACGTTACTGTGCAGGCATTTATTCATAGCTTGGGTGAAGTTGTACTTTTTTGTCTCTGTCTTGCTCCTGCTTTTGAAACCCAGAGCACAGCGCTTCCATGATTAGTTCAGGTATTTTGGAGAGATTTATACTCTCTGCCTGGTTGGAAAGTACCCCCAGCCCCTGGGCTGAACTCTCTGTCTTGCTCACAAAAATATTTTGCAGAGCAGCCGTGGCAAGGCAAGTTTGTCCAGGGATGCTTCCATCTTCCTGTGCCTCTGCATGCGTGTTCGGCTGTCATTCTGCAACAGCTTGGTGATGGCTAAAAGGGAGGATAATCAGGATTTCTTGCAAACACAGAGTTCCAACACTGATAGCAATGTGGCAGCAAAGTTTCCGTTTCTCTGCTAAAAGCATCTGCTCCCAGAAAAGCATTTGCAGAACCACTGCTGCATTCTCCTATTAATGACTTTCAGGATCATGGTTTTCAGTGATTTTTGCTTCTAGCCTTTCTGAAAGCAGCCTGCAAATGGCACTTGATTGCTAATGTCGCATCATGGGAGGTGGTTAGTCTGAACCCCTGCCTGTGGCAGGCATCTAAAAGCGAATGGAAATTGGTAAAAATCTGTATATTATAATAAAAAATTATAATGTGTACAAGGAGCACAGCTCCAAGAATTCTGACCAGCCTGCTGCATGTCTGGTTTGGTGATATGTAAAATTTTGGACAGGCAGTGGTACACATGGACAGTTTTTGTTCCTGTATAAACAAAGCATGTGAGTGCATACGTGGTTGAGCTATAGAGGGAAAATACAGCCTGAAAACTCTTGTGCAGGCAGGACAGGAGGTGATGTGACTTCCCACTGAAAAGCCAATCAAGAAGAGTATCAGAAAAGCAACTGAAATGGGGCTATTAGGAGGAATAAATGTAGGTAATGATGTTGCCAACTGTTACAATCATTTTTTCTCTGGGTCTCACTATGGTTATTGCTTCTTTTCCCTCAGCTACAATCCATGGAGCACTGGCACTGAACTTCTGCTGTCAGTCCAAACAAGCCACGTTTTCTAGCTAAGAGTTCTGAGAAACATTTCAGGTGTTCCCAAAAGGCTCATAACTGGAAGGTGTATTTTTCCTTTAAAGTCTCAAAACTTTGGGAGGTTTTGACCCCTTATTTTAAGTGGCTGGGATTTGCACATTTTTGATAAATTTCTCTAAAATACTGTTGTGTGTGGCGTGGTGTGCGTTGCCACTATTCGGTGATGTGTGAGCTACTCTCCTTGTCCTGAGCTGGGATTCTTTGTTTTAGCAATGAGAAGAAAATGAGGAAACCTGCGCTTCCAAAGAGAAGACATTTTAAAAACACACAAGCATGTCCATGTGAGATGGGAGGTGACATTAGTGTGGCACCTGGGCCTTCTCGTGGTAAGGAGTGGCTTCCACTGAACTGGGTGTTGGGCCGTGCCCTTGGGACTCTTTTCAGTCTGGCAGCTCCTTCTGCTGCACGTGCAGCTTCTGAGTCCTGCACATGCTGATGGGAATTTCTGACAACAAATTCAGAAGGTATTAGTGAAGGAATAAATCCTGCACTGTTAAAATCTCCCGGATGTATAATTACTGCAGATAACACCAAGTGTTTATGCCTTTGCCAGTTGTGGTGCCACTTCTCAATTTCTAGAGCTGACTCCAACATTGCCCTCCAGCCCCTCTCCACACTCAAACCCAAAACAACATCTGGACTTGTCTGGAGTCAATCAAGCAGCTGTTTCCAGCATAATTTCTAGAGCCACCTCTGAAGCCATGTCTAGAGTAATTTCCAACTCGAAGGTGATTTATAGAAGAACCTTTGAACTTGCCCCTGGGTCAGGGGCTGCAGTCGCTCCCAGCGCTGCTCCCTTGATGTGTTGATCACACATGGAGCCGAGCTGGAGCTGCCTGCGGAGCCCCCTGTGCTGTCTGTGCCAGCCCCGAGCACCTCTGCTGTGTCCCTGCCTCTCCCTGGGCACCGGGCAGCAGGGCACGGGGGCCAGGAGGGCATGGGGCAGCCAGCACGGCTCACTGCAGTGTTTTTTTTCTTGTTCTTGTTTTTTTTCCCGTCACTTGTGCCGCTCTCGCCGGGAAGCAGCAGTGATTTCAATGAGCGCTTTGTGGAAGCAGAGCTGTCTGAGCCCTTTAAGCGGGAGATGAGCTCAGGTAGAAGGAACGCAGAGAGCTCCTTTCATCAGCCAGGGCCCCGCCGGCGGCTGCGGGGCATGTCCGGCCAGTTATAAATGGATCATGTGTTGCTATTTTTAGCCGAGAGAGGATTGTAAATATAAAAGGGTATAAAGTGCAAAACTTAGCAACAGTGGCGTTTGTTTGCTTTTTTCTTTTCTTTTTTTTTTCTTTTTCTCTTCCCCTCCCCGTTGGCAGGAATGTGCTTGGAGAGGAATGAAGTTAGAGCAGGAGCTTTGCCCGTGGACTTTGCACTGCTTCCATAGACAGAGATATATAGATCAGTATCGCCGGGCGGGGAAGGGAACGGGCTTCTCTGGGGCTGTTTGAAGAGATCCAAAAGTGCAGCCTGAAATGAGATGGAAGCGCTGGGAGGGAGAGCGGGGGGACCCGGGGCGGGCTGGGGGGAGCGGGGCCGCCTTGGGGACAGAGTTCAGCAAATGGAAAACACTGACATGGGTAAAAATAGTAACAGCGGGGTTAAAAATAGCATCTGGTGAAATAAACGTGCAGTAACTCCTGAAACCCTCCTGGGAACTGCTCCCTGCCGATCCGCCCCTGCCCTGCGCCCCGCTGCGCTCCAGTCAGGAACCCCGAAGCAAACCCCTTCAGCAGGCTGAAACCATCAAAACAGACCCTGCACTCCGCAGAGAACGAGCTTTGGGCACTTTTTTTTTTGACGATTTTTATGGATTTGTTTTGTTTTGTTATTTTGTTTGCTGAAACTTCACGCTGAAAGGGGAGACAAATCCCTCTTTCTCTGACACTCTCACGCGGTCCTGGGACAGAGCAGTTAGAAGGTCCTTGGGGTTGTTTCTCACTTTTTTTTTTCCCTTCCTTTTCACCTTTTGTGTGTGCGTGGTTTTTTGTTTTGGTTTGGTTTTTTTTATTATTTTATTTATTTTTTTCTTCCCTTTTTTTTTTTTTCCCCCTCTTCCTGGTGGTGTTCTTGCCGTGGCGTTTCAGTCGGTGTTGTCGCTCCTGGGGGCTGCCGCCCTGCCCTGGCCCTGGGCCTGGCAGCGCCAGAGCCGCGGGGCAGAAGGAGCTGCAGGCCCGCACCGAGCTCCCCTCACATGAGGAAGGTGCAGGCTGGCACGGCAGGGTGACAGAAGGAGAGGACAGCAAAAGGGCGACGGGAGAGGATGGAGAGACCTTGAGGAGCTTGCTCTGTGGAGCAAAGGCTTGGCTGGTCCCTTCGCTGGAGGCGTTGAGGGTGGGAGAGGGTCAGGGAGGAGCAGGGTGGGCCGGGGACATGCTGGGGAGGGCTGGTAGAAACCTCCTTCGAGATCTTTTATAGCTCGGCTGTAAATGTGCCTGTTTTGACCGGACCGGGTAACTGAGGCAGAAACGATTGTTGTGACAGACAAGGCAGACCTGGTCCTGAAGCTGCCCCAGGACAGGGACAGACTGGAGGCCCTGCAGTTCAGAGGCATTTACATGTTTAATCAGATTTATTTTTTTTTTCCTCCCAACCAAGCAGCTGAAAGTCTCCACCTGGCTCTTTGTTGCCCAGGTTGAAGGGGTGGGTGTTTCAGGGGTGCATTTTTAACGCCTCCTCTCGGGGTGGTTCTCTGCTCTGGCTGTGGATGGAGGAAATGCCCTGGCAGGGTTGGACCAGGCTCTGCCTTTGGGAGCCCAAAGGTGACCAGGGTGATTGCAGGGCTTCTGTATCGAGGCTTTACCGATGCATCTGCAAGTTGTTCTCAAATTGATGAGAGTTGATGTCCCCCTGTTTTCTAGTGCAGCCCTCCAGAGTGGTGCCAATGCTGGAGGTGAAAGGGAGGGCGTTTATCTGGTGAAACGAGAAAGGAGGAGAATGTCCTTAATTGTATTTAGCAGGCTAAGCCCTGAACATTTAATTACTTTTTTTTTTAAGGATTGGACATTCCGCAGCTTGTTTCTCTAGATCATTTTAAATTAGTTTTGATGTTTAAATATATTTCATATGAAGCCTGTCTAAATCTTTTAACCGGTATATTTTTGAAAGCACAAGTATGCTTTCATTTGATAGAATACCTAGAAATACCCTTTTTGTATTTGAGCAAAGCTGTTTTGTTTTTAAATTAGGTTGTTCCAATCCTTCTAATTTGATCATTTCAAATTTGATTCAGCATACAAAAATGATGCAGAAACTCCTGTTATGAATCTAAACTGAACATTCATTTTCTTATCAAAATATTATTATCGAAAAATATTAGTCATTCTTCTTGGCATAGTAAACAAAGAAACATGTGGATGTATTAATTTATTCCAGACCCAGAAAAGAGGGATAGTTTATATAAGTAAAATAAATAATTCTTGACTATTTAATAATTGGATCACTTCAACAATAGTTGACTAATAGTCATATGTCTGAAATACATCTTGCCCATTTCTATTCTTTAGGGAATTTGAAGCTTAAAGACTGTTTTTCTTTTTCCAGGGATTGTAATTTTAAAATTGTTACCTTTTTACATACTTAATACTTGTTGTCTTTCATAACTTATTAAGTCAGATCTAGGGGGAAAAAGCTCAAATGTAGTTGAAATTAATCCCCTGGAAGTATGCAAAGAAATTAAACTGAGATGGTAAATAGTGTGTAGGAATTTAAGAGGAGTGAGCACAAGATAGAATTATTTTGCAAGTGTATTGTTTTACTGCCTTGCATAGGTAGAAAAGAGTTGGATTCTCAGAAATGGTGATGTGTTGTTGTGTCATTTATTGGTTTTGTGTCAATGGAGTTTTGAATTATACACATCTAATTCCAAGTTCCATTGGTGGCATGGGAGTGAAAGTAATAAAAAGTGAATTTTTTCTCACTACTGTAATATAAATGTGCCAACCTGTAGCATATGAAATTCCTGTATTTCTCCATATGGCTCTGCTAACTCGTTAGTTGTTCAATTGTTAGCGTTGCCTGTTGAGCTTTTTTGCTCATGTTTGTAACTACTTGAACACTTTGTTATGTTTTCCCCACTTGGAGAACACAGGTGGCATGTTGGTAATTGAGAACAGCCAGCTGAGCTTTAACTCCTGGCATTAGGTTGTTTTAAATATCAGAATTCTACATTTGTATTTTTTCATTTGCCTGAGCTTTAAAGAAATCAGTCCTTGTAAGTAATAAAATTTAACCCCCTCATGCTAATGGTTTGATGGGGAGGATATTGTTTGTTCATAGAGTGCAAACATATACAGTGAGTACTTAAATGCTCCATGGGTATTTTACTACCCTCTAAAATAATTTTCTTAATATTTATGTATATGTATCAGAATCTAGAGTGCATTGATAACTTAGCATTTTATTTGAAAGCAATAACACATTATTAAAATATCAGATAAGTTATTTATTTTAAAGGGAACATATTGGAGAGTTTTGAGAACAAGGGAAAAATTTGTAATTTTTTGACAACATAAAGAAAACATCTCTGCAAAGTCACAGCTGAGATCTTGCAGCCCTTATTTGTTCAGAATGATTTTTACAGAACTAGAATTTTTGGATGCATGATAGGGAATTCAATACTGTTCTCTAGAAACTTAACAGAAGAATTATATTTTGTTAGAAAAAAATAGACAGTAATTGCAAAGCCAAAAATCTCTAAAAAGAAGATTGTTACCATTTTTCTTGGTAAACTTTTCCTGTTGCAGGGTATCACAGTAAGGGCATAAGGGAGAGGGGTTGAATCAACTTTTTTGATACTTGTATTTTTCCTTGGAACCTACGTCCCCTTCTCTTACCCTAAATGCATTCAGTTTGAGGTGGCATAAATAAAATTTGTTAATTTTAAATATGCTATAATATTTTTCTTCCTCATTTGTACATAGATGAATAAGATGGATAGAGTTGATGGTTTTCAGAATTTTGATATATTCTTTTTCAATTTGAGGTTGGTCCACTTTTTCATAGAAATAGTATTACATTCTTATCAGATAAATATACTTAATTTTATTAGCTTTTCTGCAAACTCCATGCTAAAAGGCATGGAGACATATGAAACTGCTTTACATTGAAGATTATTCTGTACTTTTTTACTGGCTCAGTGCTAAGTTGCCTTTGTCCTAAATGTGAACTGTAACCATAGTATTAAACATGCAATGTTTAAATTGCAACATCTAAATTTTAAGGAAAAGAAGGGAAATTGATGGCAGCAACCATGATTAGAAATTTGGGTATCTTAAGCAATGAGAGAAAGTAGTACCAAATAATTTGTTTTGCCACTCTGTAAAATTCCTAAATCTGGTGAAAATAAATTTTGTAGCATTTTTCTAAATACTTAAAAAATGAACACAAGGAAAACTAATATTCTGGGAAGGTGTGGCATAGCATTTCTAAATAAATGAATGCAATTAGTGAGGTACTAATTATGACATTTGTTATTAATCCTTAGTGGGTTTTTTGCCCCTTAGGGAAAGTTAGGTAATTAAAACAATGAAAATGCTGAGGGTTTTTGTTGGGGGAAGAAGAACCCAACTTACTCCTGGCACAATTTAAATAGTAAAAGGGACTAGTTTAGTGATGATTGTGATTATCTGTAATGTTTTGGAAATCCTGGACCTGCTCAACTCTAATCCCTATTTATTTGCATGCATTTTTAATTGTATTTTCGTGAGTGAGAGATGTGGGCAAAAGGAAGCTTGGCAAAAAACCTCGGAGTATTGACTTGCTGTTTGCATATTTGGGAAGGATTCCCTTTGAAATACTTCTAAGGCTTTAGAAAACTGGAAAGGAAAAATAAACTTTTTTACAGTAAAACCACTGATGTAATTAACATTTCTTAAAGTGATGCAACGCTTTCAGTTACCTAAATAGACGTTTCCACGCTAATAACAAAACCAAGAGAGACGCAGACCTGCAGTTTTAATTTCTTTTGTCGGACTGTTCTGGTTCTGTTACTGTTTTGAGACAGAGTTTTCATTCTTGAAGCTTTTCCTCTTGCTCATGAGCTCTGCAGCTTAATTCCTGCTGCACAGGCAGTGAGGCTGAGCGAGAGCTGCTGGTGGGTCTCCTTCCCATGGACAGCCCCTCTGGAAACCTGCAGAATATGAAAAGTGTGCCAAGAAGCTCGAGAGTCATGTGTGATTGATTTGCTTGATTTTTAACAACTGTGGGGAAAAAGAAAACGCAGTCATGATTGTGTAGTGATTAATAGCGCTCGCTCTGGATTTCTTCTTTTTATTTCCCCTCTGCAAATCCCTTGCAGTCAGAAGCACAGGCAGGTATTCGGTGCTCACTGCTGGTTTCCTAAAACATCCCCTCTCGCAGATCTCCCCCCTAGGCAGCACAGAGCTGCCAAAGCAGGCTCCTGCGGAGTATCAAAGGGCGTCCCCTGCAAGGAAACGCGGCTTCTCCCAGCGCTTTGTCAGAGCAGCTGTCTGGCATAACCAGAGCTGCAGCTGGATAGTCGCAGCCCTGCTCATCCTGCTGGTTTTTGTAAGGAGTTTATAAATACACACTGCTGCTCGTGCAGTTAGCCGGGGTCAGGATTTTGTGGGCTGTTCGAGTCCAAAGGGCTCCGTGCGTTCCCAAACCCGCACAAGGACCGCTCCCAGCCAGGAGTCTCCAGCTGCCGGCGGGGGCTCCGCTGCGCTCCTGGCACGGCTTCCTATGCTTCCTATACATTCAAAACAACACAGTATTCCCAACAAAGCGCTGGCAGCTGCCACCAGTGGTTCAGGAGCGTGGTCCTTCACCCTCCATCCAGGGCTCTGCTGCAATGTGTTTGCTCAGATGCTCTCCCACAGCCAAGGGAGATGTCTGTTAGCGCTCATCCTAAAAGCAGCCGCTCCTGGGGGTTCATGAATAACACAGGAGTGTTAAAACTTGGCCCAGTGGGATCCCTTGACCTGTCCCAGGAGCTCCTTAGCCCAGGGAGCCTCCATGGGCTGTCTTCCCGTACAGCTCAAGCCCAGAGGTTGATGCTGCTGTTTAGATCTCAGCTTTGGGCACGGAAGTATTGGATATATAAACACAACTGGATGGAAGGATGGGATAAATGTAGTAGTTTTATTGAAACAGGTTTAGTCAAGCTGGCAAGTGAGCCCAGTACAGGAATAATGCAGCTGCAGGCTTCTTGCAAAGCAGCATCCCCCCAGAGCAGTCGAGGAGAGCCCAGGCAGAGCAGGAGGCAGGGTCTGCACGGCTCGGCTTCCGCTCGTGCCTGGGGAGCTGGTGCAGCAGCAGCAGGTCAGCGTTCCCATATATGGGAAAACCCTGCTCTAATTTTTAAAGCTGTGTGTTGTGGCAGTGCTGAATATGGGAATTTTATAAGCAAAGCTGAATGCTTGTTATGTTCATCTGGATGCCAGCATCTGGCACGCTGTCACTGCGGTTGCCAACGTGTGCTTGCAGTCTTTGTGAAAGCAGGTTCCCAGTGTTTTCCCACCTCTTTAGGATTTTCTAACAGCTGTGTGAACAGGGGAAGGCATGATGCTGAGGTGCTCTAGAAAGGCAAATGACCAGAGGGCCTCATACATGGGACATTTTACATCAGTAGTTTGGTGAGAGAGCCAGGAGAGGATAAGGATGAGCACGGTAGCAGTAAATATGCTGGTTCAGGGGCCTTGTTTGTTAATACATATTATTTTGGTATTATTTGGATTTACACTGAGCTCATCCCTTTACTAATCTGAGTGCTTCACTCTTCTCCAAGCTGTTGCTGGCTGCCCATACAGAGAGTAGACAAGCAGCCTGTCGTTTCTGTAATTCTCATAATCTAATTACTGCCTGCCAGAGCAGCGAGGAACTTCTGCTAAAAATCCATTATGTACTTACTGCCTTGATGCACATGTCTGATCTGGAGTAAAGATCAGCCAAAAATGTCCTGAGAGCTCCTGGATATATCAGGAGGTTGAGATGCCTCTGGGAGTATGACCAGGGTTGAATTTTTTTCTTGCTTGCAGTTCATCTGTGTGTGAGTCTCTTAACTACAACAATTAAAAGGCTGAGGAAAATGGGGAGGACACATCATGTCACCTCTAGGACAAGGTAGCTGTTTATGAACAAGATGGGCAGAGCTCCCCTCTAGGCACTACTTAGTATTTTGGGTGCTCTAAATCCACTCATTTGGGGTTTTATGTTTGTTTGCTTTTAAGGTAAAAATAGAACATTAATTGTTATTTGTAAAGGGCTGGATTCTCACTACTGAACAGCTCAAGTAAAGTTAATTCATACAGTAGTTACTTCACTCAGAACACAGAGTGAAGTTTGCTACCCTTGCCCTGCTGACCACTGTTTTTGAGCCAGCAATGTTCAGAAGTGCCTGGTGGTGCTGTTTGTGGCTCCTCTGGTGTTTATCCCTTGATTTGGGCTGGCAGTGAAAACTCTCCTTTGATGCCAGCCTGCCTACTCCAGTAGCAGAAGTGCCAGCCATGAGCAGGATGTGAATCTAGAAACTTTTTCCCTGAACTTGTTCAAAACCAGCCATTTTGCAGCTGTTCCAAAAACCTAGAAATTAACCCACCCTGGCAATTCTTGGTGGGCTCTAGTTATTGCCAGTACATGCCCTGTTTTAGGGGCAGCACCTGTGGGAATATGCCATTTTCTCAGGAGCTGCAGAGGAAAACATTGCAGGTTCTTCCTGGCTGGAAAAGAGGGATGCAGCAAGCAGCAGCTAGTTGCAAAATAGCCGCTTTAAAGCAGAAGCTGCCTTGCTCTGCCAAAGCTGAAGGGCCAGCCCCAGAATGGAATGCTTATAAAAATAAGATGGTAACCATGCAGCAGAGAGGGAGAGAGACCAGGAAGTTTCAGTGTTACATACAGCATGATACTCTGCTTGGAAAAATATTGTCACAATTGTAGAGATACGGGCATGCATCCATAGTTGAAAGGTATAACCCAGTACCTATAATTAGGGTGATTTCAATCTCTCATTTCCAATTTTGTCTGTGGAAGAAAACTCTTTTTGGCTTGGAAATTCTCATGTGAAATGTGTAGCCAAAGGAGATGTGTCTGGGGAAAAGTTTTGGAGTAATTGGTTAAGGCTGGTTTTGAATTATAGAGGGGGGAAAATTTGTCTTATACCATTTCAAACCCTAACAGTATATTGATTTATTTCAAAATTTACAGGATGATGGATTTATTTTAGTTTAACCATGTTGATATTTATGTGATGGTTTGGATTTCTAACAAAGTGAAAGAAAGTGCTTCTTTCATGCAACCTGATGAGGAAATAAAAACATGACAGCGACCTTTGAAAACAGGAATGTTGCAGCTTCTCAGTCATCCAGAAAAACAGTGGGATATCTTGGTTTTTAAATACTTAGGAAATCTTGCAGTCTGTACAATGAAGGTTTTTCTCTTTGTTTTTTATAGTGGAATCTGATTTCTGTCATCTTGAAGACAGACTATTCCTTGAGCTCTAATTACATCCAGAGAGAGAAGTTTCTGCTGGGACAGGGGCTGTAGAGATGCAAGAACTAATGTAAACTCTCTGACTTCATTCTCCTTCAGCAGGAGCCTCAGGGATGCTTCCAAGAAACCAAAGTGGGGCACTGGAAAAGGGGACAAACCCAATCAGGCTGTGCTGGGTTTACACTTCCCTATTTGTGCTCTCAGCTGGGAAGATGTTAAGTTCTATTCTAGTTTTGAACTCCTCCAGGTTCAAAAATTATTTAGAATATGTAGTCAAAGTGCTAGAGAGGGGGTGGACTACAATTCCTTATGAATTTGGGAAAAAAGAGTTAAAGCATTACTTACATACTCTCTCTGTCCAGTGCTCCCCCACCCCATGGAGCACACAGATGCTGAATTTTCATCTTTACCTATTAAAGGCTACTTCAACAACAAAAAAACCCCCACTTTTGGGCTTTATAACAAAGATGTCACTGCTGAAAAGTTAGTTGGGTGCTTTCTTTTGAGCTGTCAGTTTACAGGCAAGCTGCGCCTTCTTGTGGGATCCTGGCAAGAAATTAATAAATGACAGATTATTATTCCAACAATCCATTTACTTTCCTCACCATTTTGCTCTTATCACAGTAGGGACAGAGTGGTTCACCTCTGGGGTATTTAGTTGCAGGGTTTGTGTGGAGGTGGGGGGTATTCCACATGCATTTTCTAGCACTTTATGCTTTGTCCTGAACCTTCAGCCCCTGAATTTCAGTGGAGCAGATGCACCCGAAGTGAAATCACCCCATGAGCTCTGGTTATTTGTGTTGTGTCAGGCTTTATCAGTGTCTGTAAAAAATGCTTTTCCAGCTCTGCATGGGGTTCTCTGTGTGTTATGCTGGAGGTTTTGCAAATCCAACAGGGCTGGGAAGCACTGAGAGGACACCCAGCCCTTGACTGCATTATTTGGGTCCAGCCGTCCTCTTTTGCAGCCCTGATGTTTGATAAGTGTATTGCTTTATATCACCAGACCCTGCTCCTGTTCTGTGCAAAGATTTTCCACTTCTGCTCTCCTCTATCTTTAATAGATAATGCTTTGAGAGAATTTTATTTATTATAAAGACCTTGGCTGACATGATTCATCTCGGCAAGCAGTGAAAAAAAAAAATGTATTTTTATGTCATCTTTATGAGGTCTACAAAGAGTGGGCACTCAAAGGGGGTACTTCTGTCAGAGATGCTGGTGTTTACTTTACAAGCAAGACAAAACTCTTTAGAACCAGCAAAAACTAGGTCTAACTAAAATAGTTTAAGTAAACAAAGATGTTTCTCTTCTGTGAGGAGGTAGATGTGTCTGTGTAAGGACATGGTCCCTATGGAGTCTGCCTTACCACAGAGTATAAATAAAAGGAAAAAAATCTACAGTGGAAAATAAATAAAAATAAAAAAATCAGGTTTGTTGCTCTTGCTTGTGGAGCGTCCCATCATCAGGACACGGTCGGTTGGTGTGTGCTGCGTGCTGCTTCCCAACAACATTTTCCTCACTGCATCTTCCTGAGGGACAACAGCACATTCCTCCTCTGCATGTGTGGCCAAAGAATTTCAGTTTTCCACCAAAATGAAGTGTAGGTACATATGCTCATGACAGGAGCAGGTTGTGTGGCAGTGTGCTGAGTGTCCCCCTGCCCTGGTAAATGTCTGCCTGGAATGACCCTAGGGGATCTCTCAGCCTTTTTTATTGATGTAGTTGAAGGCAGGTGACCTTTGTTACTTAGCAGCTTTATTGTCCTCTGCTCCACCTCGGGTATCACCTGAATTTCCAGGAAGTAGATGAAAACATTTTGAAGCCTGCAGGACGGAGGTCATCTTTCAGAGGCATCCTAGGAAGTTTCTTTCCTGAGGAAAGGATTTTTTTCTTGTTAAGAAGCTTGTAGCTCTGTTGAAGCTTTTCTTTTTGTACTCCATAAAGGCAGGAGGAAGATGCTGTAGTCTGACTGCACAGCCTGCTTTGTATTGCTTGGAAACAAATTGTTTCCCTTGACCTTGGTAGGAGATAGGATGAAGTCACAGCAAAGGAATATAGCTTAAAATATAGGGTAGAGGGTTATGCCTGCCCCCTTCTAAATCTGGGATAACCACTAAGCTTAAGAAACTTCCTAAAAGGTATTTTGTAAGGAGCCTGAACAGTGGCAAGGACTGGTATTTTAATTTTACTAGATTACAATCGTTTGTCTAGGCAGAAAATTTAATTCATTCCTTCATCAAGCTTTATTTTTGGCATTAAAACCTAATGCCTTTAAAAAACTCCAGTCTTGATTTAAAAGCTGTAAGATGTAATGTAAATACTTTGAAATGCAAGCAGCAACATTAATTTATTTTTAAAAAGTCACAGAAAAATGTAATCTTTGTGATACTATCAGCATGCCAGATATCATATCACCTGAAACTTCTTGGGAGGTTTTCTTACAGCCCTGGTAGTTCAGACCCTGTGTGGATCAACTTTTGCACATTTTTCAAGTCAGCAAGGCTGCAAACAAGGATTTAGAGACTGTAAAGTAGTAAAATTGCAAAGGAGAGACAGTGGCGTTAGAGAAAAGGGACTCTGATATTTAGTTTCTTTTTCTTGGCATTATTTAGACTCCCAAATGACAACGTTTCTAGTTTTCTAGCACAAAGGAGGATTCATGCTGTTCAGGATCTGCTGTAAAGTTCTAGGACAGATCATTCTGTATCCCAAACAATTTATCTAGTTAAATGATATTTTTATTTCACAGCTACAGTTTATAGGCCCTAGTCTAATAGCTGGTATTTTTGGAAACCTCCCGTTTATCTAACAATAAGAGCCAGGATGGAATATCAGTTTCCACTTAGATTTTCCTGAATTCTCTCCCATTAAATCAATAACATTATTTTTTTAGATTAAGCTTTCTTTTGCTTTTAAGGAGAAAGGCTAAGAAGGAAAAAAAAAAAAAGAAAATCTATTTAAAACAAATACTGAGACATGTAAAAAAAGAAAAATGCCATTAATTTCAGATAAGTTAAATAATCAGGGTGGGTTTTGTTACAACATTTACATCATAAAACATGATTTTAATCGAAGGAATGTAACTGATTTACAACATGCCCTGTGAGTGCTAGAAGTACATGTAAGCAGGCCATTGTAACTTTCGTTTGTGTACATCAGTGTCACGTCTTAAATCTGAGCTGTTGGGAGAGGGGCCGGGAGGCTGGAGAGGGAGAATCTCATCAGAAAACTTTCTGACAAACTGACTTCCAGAAAATAACAAAGCGCCGCTCCCGGTTTGCCATTAGTCCCAACTACCTGAAAGGAGCTTTCTGCAGATGTAGAATCATGGCAGTAGCACTTTCATTTCTGTCACAGAGGTCTAAATAAATGAATTGGCCATCTGCAATTAATTCACATTGTACAAATAGTTTGAAGACTGAGTCGTCTGTCTTCCGAACAGAGCGATCTATTTTTAGCTTCTCAAGCAAGCCTGTTTTGTGTTCTTTGTAGAGTCAGCGACATTCTTTCAATTTTTCAGCTTAATTAACACAAAAGAAATTGTAATCTGAGAAGGCAGTAGAAACAAGAACCCCCTGAAAAGCATGAATTTGCAAGAAAGCAGAAGACGACAGCTTTGCAAAAGATAGATGGCAAAAAAAAAAGAAAGAAAAAAAAGTTCAGAGCAGTTTGGGGTTTTTTAGCTGGACACTGTATAGGCTAAGTTGTACATAGTTTGTTGATTTACAGTGAATGCTCGCAGGTTTTGCAATTAATTTTAGGTTCTTTATTCTGAAAATTATGAGGACCACAAAAAGAATATTTTCATATGTGGTAGCAACTAAAACAGAAGAATACTTGTGAATAAAGCAGATTTCTGTAGAGTTTCTTACACAGGTCTGGCCTGGGTGTGAACCTTGGTGTGTATTCCCTGGATGGTTGAGGGAACACTGAATCTCCTCTGGATGGACTCTGCGTGCTCACAGTTGTAGAGAAATCATTATTCCAAGCTTAGATATTCATATACATGCCATTTTTATTAGAATCTTCTCCTGACAAATGTAAAAATACCCCCTGCAACACGAGATGTATTCTGTACTACTTGAGTTAGAAAATCTGTAGTAATTGTTAGAGAGAAGCAAGACACAGCTGACTGTTCACAGGGCTTTGAGTTAAAATGTTAGTGCTAGGTAAAAAAAAGGGAATGAAAAGCTGAAAAACTCAAAGCACCAACTACAATTAGTGAATGTTCAGCAGTGCTTTGAAATAATGAGATTTCTGTGCCTGCTGGCAAGGGATTTTTTGTTTTCATGTAATACCCATAATATAAATATACTACTTTTTTGCTAATTTTTATTTCTGTGCACTAATATTATTCATGCACAGCATGGGAGCTTCCCAATTAAATATCTTTCTAAGGGTCTGTTTGTGGGTGCTTGTGTGAAATACTCAAACAAAAGGAGGAACAATCCTAAGCACTCATGCTCCCCTCTCTGAATCCAGGGAAGGAGCTTGAAAGGCTGAAGTACAACTCCAAAAATCTGGTGGCTGCTGCAGCACAGGGAGCAGGGACATGAATTCCTGCATCAGCCAGTGCATCCGTAGCCTTGTGTTCCAGAGTCACGTGTGCCCTGTTTTAAAGTAAAATGTTGTGTATTTTATTAGAATTATCTAAAAATACGACAGAATTTCCCAGTGGGAGCCTACTGTTTTAGGTGTGGCAAATAGTCACCTCAGGGGTTCAGCTGGATTTCCTTGTTGAGATGTACCTACACATCTATACCTTCTGAAATCTGAAATCTGGTCTCCATGTGCTTTTGGAAACTATTCCCCAGACATTCTGAGTATCAACTTTTATCTGGTTCCTTCCCAAAACTGTGTCTGAAGAAGTTGTATCACACATCACAGGAGGGGAAAAAAAATGTGCAGAAAAATGGTTTGTTTAATAAGCTGAACTTAGTTCCCAGAACTGTAAGTACCTTTGAGTGTATCAAGGTAAAGCCGAAGCCGTGACTGGCTTCTGATTAAAATACAATTAATTCTTCAGTTGTTGCAGAACTGGGCTTCTGCAGGATTCCACTAGGCTCTTTAGCTCTGACCAGTTCTGCAATTCTGAGCCTTTCCTCCCAAATTAAGTGCTGGAGGAGATTCCTTTCGCTGCTGAGAGTTTGCAAGACTGTATCCTTGTTTTTCCTCTTCTGTAGAAACCTGCTTTATTTTCCCTCTGTAAATGAAAAGTGCTGTTAGTGGGGAGGAGGAAGAACATCCATGTTCTTGCTAAGAAACAATAAGAGAGTTATAGAGCTGTTGCATAGCCCCTGTGGAGAATTAAGGAGGTGTGTGACTGGCAGGAATGCTGAAAATAAATGGCAATGGTGAGCAGTGATGGGACATTGGTTTGCTCACTTGGAAACTTGGAAAATCTGTATAAAGTAATTTGTGTAATTAAAAGCTGCCTCATTCACTGCCATTGATCTTCCCAGTGCCAGACTGATACACAACTCTAACTACAGACCATATAAAAGCCATTTATCAACACTGAAAGTTGGTGGTGAATATTAGATACTACCAAAAAATCAGTTTGCATCTCTTTGCATGAATTTGTGCTGCGAATTTTTCCCACTCAAAGCTAAAGGAAGTGGAGGGAACTGTCAGTATCATCTTTTCCAGTGTTTGTAACAGGCACATCTAATCAATGATCTGAGGTTTAATAATTGTTTGAGTTTCAGTTGTAGGAGTTTTCCATTCTGAGCAATATGCAGATGTGCCTTTTGTGTTTAAGTGCTAAATGCACATATATTAACGTGTTTGAAAGGCTTCATTACTTCTGACGCTTTTTCTTTTAAGGATTTGTGGGTATTTATTAAACAATTTCAGTACATTAAAAACAGTAAGATAGGTTTCTGTGATCTTTGTAGCCTTAAAGTTGAATTTTTGGATCTTTTTTGAAGGAAAAGTAAACTTATTTTTTAAAAATATATTAAATACTGTAATGAAACAGGAAGTATGTCCTAAAGCATATTTGTTTTAAGTGCTGTAAGAAAGTCTATTTAAGGATCCTTCTGATTCTGAAATACCTATTTAGTGTAACAGTTGTAAAATATGTGAGGTAGTCAATCATACCTTTGGCTTTTATACCCAGCCAGGTTACTTGCCAACATAAACAAGACTTGAAGGCTTATTTTTTAGAAGTTTCAGACAGAATCCAGTGAACCTTTAACTTAATTCATAGTACCCTAAATATTAATTATTTCTAAAAATATTCAACCAAGACTGTAATTTCTAAAAACAGCATGAAGGTATCTTCCACTCCATCCATTTTATTCTCGTATGATCCTCAAATACATAAAATATTTCCTTTTTTTTTTTTAACACAAGACACAATCTGTTGATCATTTCTTTAGAAGGTCTGCACCCTGTGTGTTTTCTGTTGAGTCATAAGTTATGTCTGTAGACCACTGCATTGTTAAATACCAGAATATTGTAAATATTCTTTGCTGCTGAATCACCCGTGGGAAGGACAGACCCAGCACTGGGGCTGCGGGCACTGAAGCAGAGGGACAGAGTGCTCCATGTTGTTAAGGCTTCAGGAGAATTCTTGAGATAACTGGCTGTCCAAAGTCCTTCTCCATACTCTTAGCCCTGACAGCAGCCTCCTCAAGGGAATGAAGAGAAGTTTGTGCTCACATGGCCGTGATCAGCTGGGAGCCAACCTTGCTCCAGGAGCTCTGCCCCCGGTAGCGGTGTCCAGGACCGCGGGACACGGACATTGCAGCCAGCCTTGAGAAACTGCCTGGCCTTCTTCCCACGAGGAGTGCCCAGAAACCAAAGCTAGATAGGGTTATCCCATCCATTTGTGTGCTTTACTCCCTGCTCTTGGTGTTCCCTGCTCTCTTGAGGGGCTCTGGCAGGAGGCTCTTAGCTCCTTGCAAGCCACACAAGAGGTCCATGGAGAATATAGGGAGGAGGTTTCCCTGCTTGGTGATTTTGGGTTTCATACATGTAACAACGTGAGTTTTCACATTATAGGGATTTCTTCCGAGGAGAACTCTTGATTCCTCAGCACCTCTTGCCGTGTTGCTGCAGGGCCCAGCAGGCAGCAGAGGGAGCACAACAGTCCCTTTTCCAGTGCCATGGGACAGCAGCGCTAATTGTGTGTAAAACAGCAACGAGAAATGGAAGAAAGACAGAGAAGAGTGAAAGACATCTTGGTTAGCAGCATACTGGAAGTAGATGAAAGGGCTGAAGGGAACAGGGTAAATGTCTGATTATTAGGGAATGAGGAGCTAAATATGGCATCTTAATATGGCACGTGGCAAGAGGCCAGATCTGTTATTTGTAGATCTTAACCTGCTTCCAATATTTGGTGTTGAGCAGGATTAAAAAGCAGGAGGAGAGGGTTTTTTGGGTTCTGGTTTTAACAGCGATGGAATCTTCTGAAGGGCAATTTTAGTGCCATGGCATCCAACCCCAGATTCTCATCTTGTGAGACCTTAGGATCCAAGCCACAGCTCTCAACAGAATGAGTGCAGCTACAAAACTGAGGTTAGGAGATCGTGGCTCTCTGGGAACAAAATGTATCATTGACAACTGATATTCATATCAAGAAGAGTGAGAATTTAGTTTCTACTCCTGATTTAAAATGTGTAGCATCTCCAAGGTATCATTTTCCCATGCTCTGAATTAGACATGTTTATGCAGTACCAGAGCTAGAAGTTTCTAAGTTTTCTTAGGAATCAACTGCATTAATGCCTTTGTTATCTCTGAAGATATGAATGAAAGTGACATTTATGTACAGATTTTCCAGTATAAAAGCCAAAATCTACTGGCTAAAAACACTCAGAAGGCTTTACCATGAACAATTATAACAATCAGAGGTTAGATGAAATTCAGAGAAAATGTAGGGTGAGACGGGTGAATCTACTGCTTTTCATTGCTTTTTTCCAAGTGGAATGACTTGAGCTGAAGTTAACTTTTTGCTACTTAAGAAGATTAGGTAGTTCATTGAAAAATAATTCAAACTGCTTATTTTTAAAGCTTTTTTAATAAGAAAACTTCAAAGAAGTTTGTTTTAGAGTAGAATTTGAGTAATGCAGGTAAGGTAGTTAAAAATTCCCTCACTGAAATGTAGTTTAAAAAATAGACTTTCATGGCACCTATACAAGTATTTCTATAGATCCTTATCTGTAAGAGCAGCAACATATTTCTTTTTTTAATTAAAGATCATTATAATTGCTAATGTATGATTGTTTGGGGGCATATATGAGTCAAACTGTGGTTTTGAGAACACAGTTTTTGAGAACACCTTCACCAGATCCTTTGCCCTGTGCTGTAACATCTGTGCTGAATTAAAATATAGGTTTAATGTTGGAGATGCCCTGTGTCCTTGCCAGGGAGAGGAGCACCTCCAAGAGGACAAATGAGAAAGCTGGGAATCATCCAGAACAGCTGAGGAAAAGAATTCTGTAAGCATTTTGAAGAGATTGGTAATTCTGGATAGGAGAGAAAAAAAAAAAAAGAACCTTGGAAGGCAAAGCAAAAAGGCAGAAGAGGGGTTCCAATTATTTAGGCAGTAGGTGCTGTCTCACAAAGTAAAACTTTCTAGACAGAGAGGAGGCAGAATCATTGTTGCTTGGAAAGGTATAATCAGGCTAAGAGCTGAATTTGAGCCTGTTTGATTTTTTTCCATGCATTTTTTGCCTTGCTTATGCATTTTTGTTAGCTTTTAAATTGTTTGGGGGGGGGCAAAGTTGGGGTATTTTTGAAGACTTTGGACTCTGTGTTTAAGAGGCTCCTTTCCTAAGCCTATACTGCTTTCTTATCAGCCCTTTAAGGACACTGTTGGAAACCCAGAGTTTCTGACAGATAGTAAACCTTACTGACACATATTGCAAAACCTGTCTCCAGAAAATTGTTCCCCAAGTGTTGATGTGCCCAGATAGTGGCTTTCCATCATGGAGTGCTCTTCAGCTCGGGTCTTCAAAGGCAGTGATTCATTCTGTGATGTGTATCTGTCTAGACATGAGAACTTGATGCAATAAAAAAGTTTCTTACTTGGGTATTAAGAGAGTGTAACAATCACATAATCATTGTTGGGGCAGGAGGTCTCAAGCCATGGTGGGTTATTTCTGTCGTGTCTTGTCCCACCTTTTCTTTACGCAGATCAGTTTGGGGTGTTTGCCAGTGAACCTCTGTCCTTCTGCCACCTCTTACCTGTTCTTTGCAGACTTCATATTGATGCTTCCATAAAGAGACCTGCTTGAGAGCACTCTTTGGGGCAGTGAGATCCTACAGTCCATTTCTTAGCTGGTGGAAGCACTGCTTCAGCGCTTCACATTCTTAATTCCATGATATAATCTCAGTTCCAACTCTCTGGTAACAGGAAATCTTTTATTCATCCTTGGGCAGGGAATTTCTTAGCCTTTTTAACTTTATTCTTGAGCAGTTGTAAGCACATACACATCACTGAAAAAGAGCATTCTTGCAAGTTGCTACTGCACACTTTGATCTCGTGGCTGGTGTGTCTTGGGTTGGGTCACTGTCCCTACACCCAGCAGCTTTTCCTGCCTTCCCTCCAGTGCAGCCCACACTGACCCATAAAGAGTCAGAAGTCAATTCTTTCTAGCCCACTTTCTTCCCTCCAAACCAGCTTTTAGGGTGGAGAAGAATTAATTCTTTTTATTTCTATGCTGAAAGATGGTCTGTGCTGGTCCTGGTGGTTCTTGCTGCTTCGGGCATTGTCGTTCAGCTGGGTACAGAGTACTTTGATCCACCAGGAAGGGTATGGTGCCAAATAAATGTAAACAGACCTTATAGCCAAAATTATGTTTGCAAAATAAAACGTGATGTAATTTTGATATCATTTTGATGGAGAACTGTTTTTGGTGTGTCTCGATTGCCTTGGTCCCTTTTGCCTGCCAGAATTGTGAATTTCTAAACTCCTTCACTGGTCTCCTCACTGGAGGGAAGGAAAACCAGGAAACTGAAACTCCATTTTTCTTTCAAATGAATATTCATGGCAAATGTTAGGATGTACTTGCTCAGCTCTGTAATAATATACATGTCCATTTATGAGATGGTCCAGACAGAACAGAGGATTAGGAATACAGAATTTAATGCTAAATTTGAAAAGGCAGCACAGGAACTTCAGCTCCCAAAATAACCTCTGAAAAGTTTTGCTTTATTTCACACTGTCAGCCAGGATTCTCCTTACAGCACCACAATATTCATAATAAAGAAATAAATTAAATCCACCCCTTCCTGTATGGCTCACAAGACAGCACTGTGCATGCTCAGCACATGTGTAGTTTTGATAAAGAGACATTATCGAGCCTGAAATCATTTTAAATAAAACAAATAATGTGGCTGCCCAGCACTTCCTCTGGAAGTATTTCCTTGGACAAATCTTCCTTAACTCTCACATGCATGGAGTTAGTATATATATCCTTCAGGAGCACCAGTTCATAGAAAGGATGTTCCAGGCTCACTGTACAGCTGTGTATTTTATATATAGGGTGTGAAGTGCAGCCCCAAAAGAGGGCCCTGCTTTCAGGGACTGCCAGGGCTGGGGGCATCCAGCATCTTCCAGGTGCCCCATGGCAGAGGGCTGGAGGGGACAGGAGTCCCTGGCTGTCACCCCAGGGCTGGGGCTGAGGGCAGGACGGGTCACCAGCCACTCCTGTGCTTTGTGGGGCTGCAGAGGTGGTGGCAGCAGGCTCAAAGCCATCAAATCCCTGCCCCTTGCAGCATCCTTGGCTCCCTGGATGTTCCAAGGGCTTCCCACCAAACACGGGAGTGCTGATGTGGCTGTGATCCCACTGAGCAGAGGGGAGGGGGCTCACCGAGGGCCGTGGGAGATTTTGGGGGGCTCATTCTCTGGGGATGAGCCCTGGGAAGTGGGTCCAGCTCCGGGCTGGAGGGAGCTCCTGGCCCCGAGCTCTGGGGGCTCAGCCCTGCTCGTTCTCTGTTTGCACAGCAGAGATGGAGCTGTAAAAAGCCGATTGCTTCAGAAGGGAATAGGTCACAGTTAGACAAGGGAGCAATGGAAAAACAAATTCGTTATTGTAACACCAGAGAGCATAAAGCAAACTGGGAGTGACCTGTGGAAGAACACGGCACTGGGTTTCTGGCCTGGTGGGTGCTTCATGGTGGGCAAAGACTGAGAAGTGTGCAGGCTTTTCTTTTTTTTTTCCCCTGTTTTCAAAATAAAAAGTACCTTTGTCTGGTACTTTGAATGTAGCAAGCATGCTAGTTCTAGCTTTTCCTGGTTTTGCTGGAGGGCCTGTGGGAGAAGGACTTGACAGAGTACTAGCAGCTTTCTCATCATTTTCATTTAAGAAAAACAGCATTAAGGTTTTGAATAGAGCCTATCTTTTTTTGTCATGAAATGTTGCTGGAAATGTCTGAGTTTAAGAGGTGTTAAGAAAAGGAAGACAGACTATTAAAAAAACTTGCTTCCTTTTTGAATAATTATTTTATGATGAAACGTGTAGCAGAAGGGCTTAAAGGTCACCAGTGAGACCAGGGCCCCTTGGTTCTCAGTGCTGTGCAGACATGTCGGAAGCAAACAGCTCACAACCTGTAAGAGAGAGGCAGATAAAAGATAGCTGGACAAAGAGGCACAAAAAAGGGAAGTGGCTCGTCCAAGGTCACCCACAGATCAGTGGTTGTGCTGGGCTGAACCATCTGCAGTGGATCAGGTCTCCTGGATCCTGTTCCCTCGTTTGATCCCCACGCTCATCTTGTCTCCACTCACAGTTTGTGAGTGTTCAGGCAGGTCTGATCATCCCCCAGCTGGGTCCACAGGAGGGGACAGTCCTTCACCTCTGCTGGTTTTAATGTGGCAGAGGCAAAATCCAGTGTTGGACCTCAGGTTCTGACCCAGCTCCAGCCTGCTTCCCACAGCCCTGGCCATGGATGCCTTCCCTGGCTTTGCCTGAGATAGAGCAACAAGGGAAACCTTTCATTGTGCACCTAAAGCCTTGGAGACAATCAGTTGGTTCATGTACATTTCTAAAATCTAACAGACATAAAAAAGCCCCAAACCACCAAAAAGACTTTTTCACTGCAAAAAGGGTCTAAATTCTGCAACTGCCCTGGGGCGTGTGGGGCACTCTAATTTAACATCAAGGCACTTAAGACGTAATGGTGCTGCTAGTTTGCCAGACAGACAGATTCTTCCAGGAAAAACAGGGTACAAAAGACCCCTATTCTATAACTGTGTCAGTATGTAATCTTAGGACCTAGACTTAACGTTTTTTCATCTAAAGAAAAAGATGGGAGAAAATACCCTTTTTCAAAAGGAATACTTTTAGGCCTTTAGCAATGCAGGGACAGAGTAGCAAAATCACAGCCCTGTTTTCTTTGCAGATCGTCTCTAATAGCTCCTGGTATTGAGAGTATTGTGGTTTGCTAGCACTAAAATGTAAAGTTATTTTGAGCATGAAAGCCTGGACGTCATCCTATTTAAAAAAAAAAAAGTTAAAGAAGGAGAGGAATGTTTACAGCACATTAAAACCTGTGTGACAACTTAGCAAGAACTATTTTAACAATCCTCTTATTCCCTTTCCTGTTATGCACCATAAAATGAGAATTCAGTGTCAGTAATAAATAATATGGGCATGGAGGGATGGCTCACCGTGCTCCTGGAGTCAGGCTGGGTCAGCTCAGCCCCAGCTGCCCCCCTGCTCTGGTGGGAACTGTGGCTGGGGAGGTGAAGGCAGAGCCTCCTCTCCTCGGCTGACCCCCGGGCAGCAGAAAAGCTCGGGAGTTTCGTGCTTCTTTGCAGGAATTAACTACAACCAGTATTTAGAAAACAGCCTCTGCCACAACTGCCTCCCTGGGCTTTGTGACCCAAACTTAACAAGGATTAAAGCAGAATATTTCTTTATGTAAAAAAAGTTTGCAGTCAGGGGTAGGTCTGCAGTGAATGTTGACAAATACTGAAACTGAATATGAGAAAAGACTTGTTCCAATTTTTTTTTTAATCGGCATTCCATATGTGTTATGTGGAGAGCTAGGATGTGCTGCTACTTCTGTTACATAAGAGGGCTTTTTTCCTTTTTAATAAAGTGCAGTGCAGAATGCATGAGAAGTGAGAAGGAATATCAAGAAAAAGAACTACATGAAAATAAAAAAAGCTACTAAGTGAAAAGCTCTTACTCAGTGTGTTATTTCCATAATTCCATGAGTTCCTTAAAGTCTCTTTTTGATGTTTCTGAGGGAAAGCCTCAAAGTGAAAGGAGAGAGGCAAGGTTTTTTTTTCCTTTGGTTTAAAGGAAGATCTTGGTTAATTCTATTAGTAGACTTTGGGCTTGTTTTTATTTAAAAACAAAACAAAAATCCCTCTCAAGTTTAGAATTTCTGTATGGAAAAATTCTTCTTCTTTGCCAGAGAGGGAAGTATCTCCTTTTCATTCTGTTTGTTTTGGAGTATCTGTAGTTAAGTGTTTTGTGTTTGTTCTTTATTGAATACATTAGTGGTGCATTAATTCCTCCCTGACAATGCTCGTTTCACTCCTTCCCATCTGACAGACAAACTTGTCCCTTCACATGACGATCCTGCTTTGCCCTCCCAGGGTTTGATTAGTAATTTCCTACCTTGTTTACCTCTGAATGCTTTTTAAAGTGATTTTTGTTCTGGCCCCCACAAAGGACACAGATGAAAAAAACAACCCACATTGAATTCTTGCTCCAATTCCAATCTGTTTGCTTTGGTTTTCCTTTTTAGATTATTGTTTGGCTTTAATTTGTTTGTTTCTCCTTTAAACGGGCTTGAGATTACTCAAGGGTTCCTTGTTCAGCAGGTCAAAGGGTAATTTGGAGACTTTGAAACCGTCTCCCCTTTTATCACCACGTTTCGTTCTTCCCAGAGTCCAAAGGATTTTCAGGACGATAGCTCGATAGCTCGTGGAGGATGGCTCCATCTAAGGAAAACATGAGCAGCAGACCTGACTCACTGCAAGAAGCCATGGCACTTTTTCTTAGATGCAAAAACCCCCACTGATCTAAGTCTAAATCAGAACCTTAATTAATCCTTATCTGTAACTAAAAGATTAAGTTTATTGGGGGTTTAATACATTGAGGTTGATAGGTTTGATACTCAACTACCAGCCCAGGATGGAGACCCTAAATTTAACTAAGTCAGAGAGGTACCCATACACAAAAATATACAGTGTGTGCTATTAAAAAAAGTCCTTTAACTGAAAGAGTCGATCTGTTCCAGAGTTAATCCCTGCTTTTAAAAGAGGAAGGTCAGTTCCAACAGCTCAGCCACGGCACTGTGGATTTGTAGGACAGTAAAATGTAGCAGGGGTAATGTGGGCTCCTTAACAAAAATCCAGGTGTTGCTGTAAGAGCCATTTATATCATGCGTCCCCCAGGTTCATTGAGCTCTGTGTCCTCCCATGGAAAAGACTTGCTGAAAATATGTTATTTCCTACAACTAGAAACAAAGGAAATTGTACAATTAGATCAGCACTGTCACTTTTACTTGTTGAGCTACAGAGGTTGTCCCCTGTCTGTGTCTCCTGAGCCGTGCTAGGAACTGGAGCACAGGCTATTCCAGAGGCCAGGAAGGCTGGCAGCCTCCTCAGAGGCTGCAGTGCCATTTCAGCCCAGTTGCTAAGGGATGCTGGAGCAAGATGTGGTCTGTGTCTTCTCTTCCAAATGAGCACTTTGGCTTGGTCACAGCTCCACCCCCACAGTTCACAGCCAAAAGTTGAGGAGGTCAAATTCACTGTGGACAGCGAGGGCCCACACTGAGCTGCACAACTGTCCCATCTGAAAATCAGTTAACCATTTCTTCTTTACTGCAGACACCCAAGTGCTCAGTGCCTTCAACTCACTAACAAATGTGAATTGTTTGCAATAGGAGGTAAGGGTGTTTGTCACCTGGAGGGTTTGGGAGGAAGCTGTGGGGTAAGATGGGCAGCTGATCCGGGTCTCATAATCGGCTCTAAATACGAAGAGTAACTCGAATGAATTCAGAACCTGACTCTGGTCAGTTTCAAATAAAACTGATGCAACATCCAAACTGTAAGCAGAAAGTTTTATCCATTTAGTTAAAAAGATAAAAGACATTAAAAATGTCCCTGAAAAGCCTTTTTTCAACAGTCCCAGCATCTACTCTGTTAAGGCAATAGTTTCTCCAAAACCAAGTCTTGCAACACATTTCCAGCCAATGTTTGCAAATTTTACAGCAGTATTTATTAGTCTTTTACTTGTACAATTGTGAATATCCTCATGCACAAGAAGGGAGACTGCCACAAGGAAAATGCA
Source organism: Fringilla coelebs (assembly GCF_963513975.1). NCBI lineage: Eukaryota > Metazoa > Chordata > Aves > Passeriformes > Fringillidae > Fringilla > Fringilla coelebs. The sequence continues at coordinate 3,351,425 of NC_140044.1, forward strand.
CTGAAATACATGTAACAGTCCGTCAGATATGAAGTAAATGTATTAAAATAGGAAAAATATTTCTCTTGAGGTCCTCTTGAGTGATTATATCAGCAGGTATGACATGTAAATCTTAAAATGACAGAAGTTCATGTGTATAAGGTGGGGGAAGCATAAAAGATGTGAACTTTTCACACAAGTTCTCTCTCCTACTGCTATTGATAGTCTGCTTTTACTTTATATCTAAATCTTTTTATCCATTTTTAAATCAAGCTAATATAGTTGTCCTAGCTGGGAAGAGTAAAGTCTGCATACGTTATGTACTTCAATAGGACTGTTCAACTGAGTAAAGTTCAGGTTATTTACAGGATTAGGAAATTGTTACAAATCCTTCTTTAGTTTTAGGCACCAGAGAGTAGATTTCGGGGCAAACATTGTGGAGGGAAAGTGGAGAAAATAATTGCAATAAAATTCCTCTTTCAAAAAAGAAATTAACAAAATTACGAGACCTGATGATTTTCATTAGGATGTAATAGAAATTAGGTCAATAGGACTAAAAATTCATTAACTAAAGAAATCAAGTGGACTGAAATTGATTATAGATAGAAGGAACATTTATACACCCTCCTTTTCTCCCAAATATCCACTGAAATATTACTGCTATTAATTATCCTGCTACCTCTCCTTGTGAGATCTTTTCTAGTTTGAGAAATGAAAACAGCAGAATATTGTTTCACACTGTTAAACCCCCTGTTCTTTTTGTGAAATCCTTGTCCTGAGATGTGTGCTGGTGCATCAGAATCTTTACCTTTACTTTAGACTGAAAAATAAAAAACAACAGCCTCTATTCTACTCAAAGTGTTATATTCAAGCACAGAAGGAATGTCAGTGAATCTGAATTTAATCTGTAAGTGTGCAATGCTCACAATCTTCTGTGTGTAACCTTGTATTTCCCTTTAATTTAAATAGTGCAGGATTGAGTCTATAGCCATTAGTCTTCTGATGTCCTTTTACAGCCATTTCCACGTTCTTGTTACTTTACCTTTTTGGAAAACATTTTCATTTAACATGCAGCAGTGTCCTTTAACACTCTGTTTTCAAGCTTCAAATAGACTTTTATCACAAAGGCACTATGCCCATACATATAGTTATTTTATCTTTGCATTATTTGTTCCCAAGGCTGCAGGTTCTTCAGAAGTGAGATTTAATTTTATGGTGAGTCAGGGGTCAGATTGTGCCTGCACTTACCCTTCTGATGGCAGGAGTCTTGTGAAACTCAAGTTCATGGATTTTTACAAGATGGAAGCTAATGGAACTAGTTCCAATAAGAAACACAATTTATTCTAAAGACACATTAGCAGCCTTATGTTATTTAAACAAATAAAAAGAGTGAGAACAGCTAATGTGTTGGTATGCTCACTCTTCAAACGATGGTCTCCTAATCAGGACAGCTCTGAAAAAACTCCTGGCAGTTCACTGGGTTTGTGAAGTACGGGTGGTGCCTGATGTCCTGAGTCCTGTCGGATTTCAGGAAGACAAAAACAATCTGTAATTGCTGATATGTTACACAATGTGGGAGTTTTCTTTTTGTTTCATGTAGCTTTTGACACTTTCACACTTTAGTAACACTTGTAATACAAGGAGTTAATTCTTAATTCTGTTGTAAGTAACTGGGAGCTTTGTGAATTAGCTGAGTGTGTTTTTCTTTTTTCAGCTACCTCATGCTCTGCTCAGCCTAAAGGCAGAGGCACAAGGTACCTACAGCAGGAGGGCAGCGATTCCTGGCAGAGTTTAACCTTGCAGAGCCTGTCCTGGTTTCTCTTTGGGAAGGGATGGGTGTGCGCTGCTGGACAACAGCATTCACACAGCCGTGACTCCTTGTCCATGGATGCTTTGGCATATTTACCCATCCCATTTCCCTGTACAGACACCATTCACTGAGATTTTAGCCTTTTGTATATTTCCAGCAATAACTTGTATCTTGTTTACCCATCCCATTTCCCTGTACAGACACCATTCACCGAGATTTTAGCCTTTTGTATATTTCCAGCAATAACTTGTATCTTGTTTGTGTATTTCTTCATGTTTGGAGCTTGAGATGGGCTCCCTTCCCCCCGGAAGCAAAGCCTGGAGGCTGGGGCAGATTTTGCCCCGTGTGAGGGGGCAGGTACTGGCACTTCTGCAGTCTCTTCATACCTGAAACCATTTTTAAAAGTATAAAGTTCTCTAATTTTCAGTCCAAATTCTGCTTTTCTGAGTCCTTTATGCCTTGTAAACTCCACAGTTAAAATATATTTTAATATTGTGTATTACATGAAAACTATACAAATAAATAGCCTATAAAAGATACAAGGAATCGTTACCATATTTGCTTCAGATTAATCTGGGCATTGCTGAGCCAAGTTTCTCTAAGATCTTTTAAAACTGCTCTTAGCCAAAAATAACACCTAGAGACCCCAGTAAGAGTCTCTCCTGTGCATTTAAAGATAGTGACTGTGATGTTCCCTGTTTCTCCTGAGGTCCCCCCCTCTTTCAGCAAGGGCAGCTCAACAGATGTATTTGATGACATTAGCTGTGACCTCCTAGTTGTTTGCTCTATTCGCATAATTATTTTACTGTGGGTGTTTCTAAATATAGTAACTGGATAATGTAAGAAGGTGTGTTCGTGGGAACAATGTGGTAGATAATCGAATTTTGCAAATGACGGTAAATAATATTTGTATAGTAAAGGACGTTTCACTAACTCGTATCTGGGGGTGTGTGCATAGAGAAAAACTACCTGCGTATTTTAGGGAGCCGGGTTATACAAAGAGCAAAGCACCAGCCTTTGTTTTCCAGCTGTAACTGATAAGTTGTGTAATTTTTGCAATGAGGTTTCCAAAACATATTTTAGAGAAGAAAATGGATCTAGACAGGGTAGAAGCAAGTGTGTGCATCCAGCGGTTCTCTGCTGGTACAGAGAGCATCCCCTGGTACCTTGAGCCCGCAGTCCTGACCGGGACGGGCAGGGATGGACAGGGACAGGCAGGGATGGACCCTAACGAATCGCGGGGTGCGAGCGAGCATCCACCCAAAAAACCAGACACAAACCATTCAGCACCATAACTCCCACATTAATTATTTCCAAGCGTAACACAAGGAGTCGCGGGGCACGACTCCCTTACAATTTATTCAGACTCCTGTGAAGCGCAAGCCCAGCTCCGGGCGCCTCCATCCCGCGGGGCGGGGGGCGGGCGGTGCCCCGGGATGGAGGCACCCGGGCGGCTGCGGGGCGGCCCCCGAGCGGCGGCGGGGCCGGTTCGAAGAGGGCGCCGGCGGCGGCGCGGGGTGACGCGGGCATCATGTGAGCGGCCCCGCTCGCTCCCAGCGTGCAGTGTGGGCCCGCTCGCCCCACCCCGCGCTCCGCCGCCGCGGAGCCGCTCAATAGGGGAAGGAAAAAAAAAAAAAAAAAGGGAGAGGGAAAAAAAAAAAAAAAAAAAAGGAGGAAAAAAAAAATGCGGGAGAGAGCAGGAAAAATAAGACGGGGAAAAATCCGCCCGTGAGGGGACAGGTTCTGCTCGTGGCACAGAGCAAACGGGCTTGCCTTTATTTTTCTTTTTTTTTTTTTCTTTTTTTTTTTTTCCCCCCGCACATTATATTTTGTATTTTCTTCTCGCCGAGAGGATTCAGCCGCCTGGAAAGCGCATGTGAAAAGAGCAGCAGCAAGGAGAGGGGAGGAAAAAAAAAAAGGGGGGGTTTGGCTTGGACCCCCCCGCCCCAGTGCGGGAGGAAGGACCCGCGGCGGCCGGAGGGCGAGGAGCTGCGGCGGCCGGCGAGGGAAGGACCGGGGCTGCGTGACCCCCGCGGCGTGGGGGGAGAGGCGAGGAAGAGACGTTTCCCGATCCTCCCCGCCGAGGATTTGGGGAGGTTTCCGCGCCTGGAGCCCGTGCCTTTGGATCTAAAGAGGATTATTATTTTTTTGGGGGTGGCACTGAAGCTGGATTTGTTCCTGTGCGTGCGGCGCGGGGGGGGGCATTTCTGCCGCCTCTAGAGGAGCCGGCGGCCCGGCCGGGGCGCGGAGATCCCCGCGGATCGCTCCGCACCCCCCGGGAAAGGTGCGCCGAGGGGATCGGCGGGGGGCGGGGGAGGAGAGGCAGCTGCAGCTGCCGGGGAGGAGGCCCGGCGGAGCGGCAGCAAAGTCATCGCTATCGGCCCCCCCTCGGCTGGCTTCGGGCTCGGCGCTCTCCATGTCTCTGGCTCTGGGCAGCGGCCGCCACAGCAGCGAGTAGGGGGGGGAGGAGGAGGAGGAGGAGGAGGAGGAGGAAGAAGAAGGGAGCCCGGGAGTGCCTCCCTCCCTCCCTCCCTCCCCCCGGCAGCCCCGGCCGCCTCCCGTCCCCTCGCCCCGCGTCCCTGCCTTCCCCTCCCCAAGATGGGCTGTTTAGGGAACAGCAAGACGGAGGATCAGCGCAACGAGGAGAAGGCGCAGCGGGAGGCCAACAAGAAGATCGAGAAGCAGCTGCAGAAGGACAAGCAGGTCTATAGGGCCACGCACCGGCTCCTCCTGCTGGGTAAGGGGTCGCGGGCCGTCCCCTCCCCGGCGGGGCAGCGGCCCCAGCCCGGGCACGGCGAGGCCGGGGGAGAGAGGTGGGGCCGGGGGGGGGGGCACGGAGCCGCAGGGCCCACCCGGGGCCGCGGGGATCCGCTATAGCAGCGCCCGGGGCGGCGGGGCCGGGGCCGCCGCGGGGACCGGCGCGGTGCGGGGGAGCGGCGGGGAGGGCTCGGGCAGCGCCCGGGGCGCCGCGGGAGGGGCCGGGGCAGGTACGGAGCGGCGGCGCGGGGCCGCTCTCCGCCCGCGGGGCAGCGCCCGCCGCCGGAGCGGCAGCGGGCCTCGGGCGGGCGTGGGGAGGGGGCCGGGGATGCCGCGGCGAGGGGCCCGCGGGGAGCCGGGCAGATAAACAGGGCAGGGCAGTGACAGCGGCCGCGGGCGAGCGGCGCGGCCAGCGCGGGCGGGCCGGACACCGCTCCCCGCGCCGGGGCCGGGGTGCCGAGGGACGTGCGGCCAGGCCGGGGAGAGGAGGAAGAGGAAGGGAGGAAGTCGGGGAATCGTTTGGGGGAAACGGAGGGAGGATGTCGGTCCCGGAGGGAAGCGCGGCCGCGTTGGGGCCGCGGAGCAGCGCAGGGCCGGCGGGCACGGCCCCGGCCCCGGCGGGCTCGGCACCCTCCGCTGTCGCACCAGGAATTGAGGTACCGCGCGTTGGAGCGCTGGCAGAGCCGGGCTCCAGGTGCTGCTCCAGCGGCTCCTTTGGGTTACCTGCTCGTGTTTTTCAGGAGAGACGTTTACAAATGTGGGCTGTGGCTTTCAGGGAACTGAAGGATCCAAATATCGATATCGGAGAGGACAAGCAAATGTTTGTCAGGCTCGTTATTTCAGAGTATTCTCAAGTAGTGTTTTAGGATCGGATGCAGTTAGGAGCCGTGGGTTGTTTTGGTCACGCCGAGGGACTGCCTGTGCACGTTCTGCAGGGCTGAAGCGTGGAGCACAGGCTAGGCCTCGCCGAGCTGACTCAGTTTTGGGGGGAAAAACCCTAATGGAAGCAAGGGGAAAAAAAGAAAGAAAAGAATTTTTGAAGGCGGTGAATTTGCAAGCGTACTATCACCAGTAAAATCTTTCAAATACTCATTTGAAGAGAGAGACTTAATACAAATGGAGAGTGACTGGGACTACAGCAGCACCTGCAGCACTGAGGAGCCTGCCAGGGCTTCAGCAGAAATCTTTTAACAGGATAATTTGGACTTCAGCTCTTGGGAAATGTCTTGGACTTCCAGATTTCAGGCTGAACATTACGTAGATACATAGAAACTATTTGTCATCAGACGAGTTGCTTTCGTAAGAGGCAAAATTTCAGCAAACAGAAACATGATGGGCTTGCCTGGGTTTTCTTTCTGTTTTCTTTAGTTTTGGTAGCTGAAAAATAGTTTAGATACTTGCAAATAAAAATATGCGTGTGTTTAACGATGGCAGTAAAGTCATCTGTGAGTGTGTTTGAGGTGATAGTTCAGCTGTTACAGTTTCTGCCATGAATTGTGGATAGTCTGTAACTCGGACTCACTGGTCAAAAATATAAAAGCTCACCTCCCCATAAAACACGTTATGTTTCCTCTATAAGACACATGAAATAAGAAGCCAGGCACTTGGAAAGTGTTGTTAATCTTTTCAAATCATATTCAAATAACAACAAAGAGGAGCTGCTGAATATTCTAGTGGGTTTATGCTGCTGCTCGTAGGCCCCATCGCTGTACACGTGCTTGCCCCGCTGCCACGAGCAGTCTCACTGAAATTAATGGAACTCTCCTTGGTGGTGAAGTTAAACGTGTGTGTGTGTAATTGTTGTTTAGAATATGCCCTTAACAGGTAGCCAAATATAGAGCTAGACTTATGGAGAAACGTAGATGTAATACATCAGTTTGGTTCACTGGTGTTGTATCCGATCCAGAGAACCCAGGTGTGTCAATATCAAACCGAATGTGTTTATAGCAAATGTAACAACTGTCCAGCCGCCTCCTTGGACCAAGTGAAGTAAAGATTTTAGCTCCCAATGCTTATAAATATAAAATGTGATTTAGTGTTACAGCTGAAATTTAGTTGTTATTAATTTTTTTAAGTTGACATACGACTATAGCAGTTACTGCCTTCGTGTGAAGATGATCCAGTCTATTTTATCCCAAAATACTAATTCTTGATTGGTTTAGCCACCTGTGTTTATTGAATGGTGCAGTCTGCCTGATCAGACAGAGGGTGTGTGGTATAAAATAGCAGCTTAGTGAAGAAGTGGCGTGTGCATAAAGAGTTGTAGATAAAAACTGCTCTCTAAAGGCTTACAGAACAGCAGTGAGCAAGGAGAGGGAAAAGGAGTAAGGCTCTGGGATTAAAGTGGCAAAACATGCAACCAGGTTTTATGGAGAGCAGAAGAGGACTTCTGGGAATTCATGAGGGAGAAGGAAAGGAAGGGAGAAAGCAGAGGGGGAAAGCATTTGTGAGAAAATGAACCTTGAAATGTAACTGCTAAAATACAGTTTTGTACATGAGGCTCAAAATGGAGGCTTGTGCTGTCAGTGTGTGCTAGCAGAGAGGCCTGACATCCTATAAATACAAACTGTACCTCCCTGCCCGTTCTGCCACAGACATACAGTTCCTGTGGCTGAGACACAGGCTGGGGAGGGGAATAAGCCAGTGGCCAGGAGATGCTAAGGGGAATCTTTCTAAATTTTGCCACGTTACGATACTACTCCTGCAAAAATATGTTTGCTTTATATAGAAAGCTGCCGATCTGGCAGCGTGGAGCAGCTCAATTAAATGCTGCTGTTGGAGTTGTTCAGCGTGCATGGAAAAACGGGTACTATAGGCAGATGGGCTGCCCTGTGCACTGGCATCCGAGCAGCACAGCAGAAATAGCATCCATCTACTTATGGAAACTGGAGTAAAGTGGAGTGGGGTTTTTGTGCTGCAGGTACGGCGGGGGAGCAGGGCAGAGCTGCGGGGGAGCCCTTTGGAGCAGCAGCCACAAAAGGTGGTCTCTGCCTCTCCTCGTGCGTAGGGTTGATTTTGGAACATGTAGGGAGGGTGGGAGGCTGCTTACAAGACACAAATAAGAGGAGGTTTTTTGTAGCTTTGTGGGTGGAGGCTTAAAGGGATGCCTTCCTTTTTCAAATGTGAGTATCTACATATTTTATTCCTTGTGATTTAAGTTACGGAGTTTGACTGGGTGATGATGAACTGCAGCCAAACTTAGAGTTCTTTAAGGATATAACAGAATTTCTTTGGTTTAATAGGGACTTCAGTCAATCTTTCCCTCTGTCAGATAGTAGTGACAAGGCAGACAGGTTGTGACGTTCCCTGTCGTCTTCTCTGTAAAATGTTGAAGTTGTCCATTTTCTTTCCAAATACTGCAGTCTGCTTTTAACATTGACACTGGAAAAATGGACAGTGAAATGATCCAAGATTCAGATCTGACACATGACTTGAGCTGGGCATTTATTTTTAGCTACAACTGAAGTTTCCAGTGGCAATTATTTCTTTCACTTTTCACTCTTACACTGAGAAACCCAACTTTCTCGATTTTACCCCTGAAGAAAAAAATTCTAGTGTGTGCCTTAATCACTTATGCTTCCTTCTGAAATTGACTTACTTTCATTTTCTAGGTGCTGGTGAATCCGGTAAAAGCACAATAGTCAAGCAGATGAGGATCCTGCACGTGAATGGATTTAATGCTGAGTAAGTGCATTTGCTTTTTCACTTTACATTGTACCTTCCTCCTTTGTGCTGCAGTCAGTGGTCCTGGTTTATATCTTGTGTATTTTCCTCCTGCTGATGTTTCACTGTCTCTAGAATTTGGATGTGTATTTTTAGATGAGATTAATAGACATTAACCTGAAGAAGTCAGGCACCAATCATAAGTAAGATCTAGCAGTATAAAATTACTTATATCAAGGCAGAGCTGACTTGATTAAGTTTTGAATTTTGTGGGTTTGTTAATTGCAGTTTCTTTCACAACATGGCTGACACTGATTTACCTCAGCTATTGCACATTGGTTCATATTGCTGTAAACATGCTTTGTGTCAGTGTACAAAATGATCACAATTTTCTTTATTTGGAGCAAGTAAGGCTTTATTTTCTGTGTCCTCTCAGAATGAAATCGTACTCTGAACTTTGGGGATTTTGTCGTGTTTGCTTGACCAGATGTTTGTGTTAAATTGTCTTTTTATAAGCTTTTATTTTTTGCATCTAATATCTGTTATTTGGCAGTTGTGAAGAGGAGAATGGCATTGAGACGGGGAAAACTAATACCTTCGTGTTTGTCTGAGGAAGATTTTTGTTTGCTAACTTTTTGACTAACTTTGCTAGAGAGTAGGAAGAGGTTCTTCTGCATGTTAATTTATGCTTGCAGCTGTGTGTGTTTATACCAAAAGCTGCTAAATTAATACTAATTGAATCAAAGTGTTGAAATTTCAAAGCTTATTTTCTGGGCTTTTTTTTTTTTTTTTAGATTGTATTACTGGTTTTGTCATGCTTGTTTTCAAACATAACAGTTTTGTACTGCTATCCTTTAGCTTTTAGTGGTATCTATTTTGTGAATCCTCCATTTTTGGGAAGGTTAAGCTTTTATTAGTCTTCCGGTAGTTAATTCTTTAATAAGAATATCTGAGCTGAAATTTTAGCCAAGGAGTCTGGACAGTAGTTCTTCCTAATCAGCAAATGATAGTTCAAGATAAGGTACACAGTCTTTTGGATGAAAGTTCAGACTGATTCGTAAGAAATACTTTATGTGCTACATGTTTTTAGCTCCTCTTAATAAGGAATATTTTCTATTTCCAAAGTAACTTTTTCGTAAGTGCCTAGCGCTGCATCCTGTTACTCTCTGAGCTGTCTCTGTCATTTGGGCTGCTGCAAAGACCTCTTAAAAGACTTGTGTGACTTAAAAGACTTGCATGAGTTGATTTGGTTGAGTAGGTCTCAATATTGGGTGCTGAGTAAAAAGTTCATAAATGAAAGTGGAAGTGGATCCCTGGTACCTTTGCAAGTGTCAATCCATTTAAGCAACAGGGTTTTTCTAGGTTTTTACGCATGTGGATTCTCTTAAAGGGTAACAGTGCTGTGTAATGGATGGTGTATGATGTGGGTAGGCAACCTCAACCCTGCAAGCTGCACACTCAGATCTGTGTGGAACTGGGAGCCCAGAGACCTGTGCAGAACTGGGGGGGGGACTGGGACACGCTGGGGTTTGCAGCAGCAGGGGCTTCCTCCAGTGCCTCCCTTTGCAGCGTAGCTTTGGGCAGAGCTGAGCCTGCAGCTGGAATCCGGGGCTACATGGCAAATTTGGCCTCAGGAGGCTCTGCTGGCTTCTGCCTTCTCAGAGCAGGGGGTTTGAGTTACGGGGCAGCCCTGTGCCAGCACAGCCCTGCTGCCAATCACGGGGCACACCCGGCCGTGCGGGATGGCACCAGGGCTGCCCGGGAGCTGGGGGCTGTCCCCACATGGCATTTTGTCCCTTGTCCTTTGGTGGGTAATACCCGTTGGAACACCGAGGTGCATAAAAATCCAGTACAGAAGTGTGGTATATTTAAAGTGTACAGGGAGTAAGTTAAAACGCATCATTTTTAGGGTTCTGCTGCCAAAAATAATCAGTAGATCATAACATGCACTTTACAGCAGGGAGAAGGCTGTTTTTCAGTGTTTTGAAATTCTTGCAAGTTACACATCTGTCCTTAAATAACTTGCATTTTCTTCCAAATAACTAACTGCTCTCTGTGTTGTCTCTCTTTCCATTACCCTTTTTGCCTGATTCATTCCCCTTCTGCCCTGCTTACCTTGTGGAAAGATGATGTGGGATTCAGCTAATGAGAGAAATAGCATGAAGGTTTTTTTGGAAAGCTACGAAGAGCAGAGCATTACTTCTCATCATGTCCTGATCAGTTGCTCTGGAACATAAACATGTTTGCATAAAACACACATAAACTGTAGCTGATGTGATGAATAGCAGGAGAGAGGTGGTGAAAATAGTAATATGCTGCAGGTGAGAATAGTGCAAATAGTAATATGCTGAGATGATAAATTTTCTTTCATTTTAGTGTACTTGTACATAACTAGATTTGAGTTATTTCTGTTGGTGCAGCTTATTCTTGTGCTTTGAAAGAAATCCAGTTTAAAGTCCTGTCTTAGAATTGTTTGCCTTGGTTTGGTTGCCCTTTGGCAATGGATATTTGAAGCAGAGAGGTTACCTGTTAGGAAAAATGTCTAATGCTATGAATGAGGGAATCAAAAGTTTTAATTTAGTGTTACTCTTCTTTCTGGTGACTAAATAGGATATCCAGTGCTAAAAGTGCTGGCCTACTTCAGTGAGTGTGAGGGGATTTTATTTGGTTTGGTTTTAGGATTCTGCCCCTAAATAGTTGGAGTTGTCGTGTGCTTTTAGGTGAATTGTTGTAGCATTTTGCAAGGTGAAATCTGTGTAGTTCTACGAAACTAGAATTTCCTCTGGGACTCCAATTCTCAATCCCTTTAGCTAATTAATTATTTGAGGAACTGTGTGGAATCAAGTGCTCCAGGTAATTTATGTGCTGAATAGCTAAGCTAAGATTAATGTGATGGTAGTTAAAGTTGTAGGCAAGTTAACTACAGTAAAGACTATTTTTTTTCAATGTTCCTTTTATAATCCTTAGATGAATTAGAGACAGAAATATATTTTTTTCCGTTGCAGTAGTGAAGGTGGTGTGTGGGCTGTAAGAGTGCTGTGGCATTGGGGAGTAGAGTATTGGAGAAGCAAGGCATGTTCTACAGCGCAGGTTTTTCTGCATGGAGATTTTCTGGAAGGGCGTAGCCCACTTTCAGCTCTTGCAGAATGGCTTCAGGTGGCTGTGCTACCATCTGACACCTTCCTGCAGCAATTCCATGAAAAATGGGAGTGTGGCCTCCCCACAGGATTTTTCCAGCGTTCCTGGTTCCATGGAAGAGCTGCCTTTAAGCGTAATGAAGAAGCCATATCAACCAAGTTTTCTACTCTTTGCGTTTCTGCCAACAACAGAGGCCCTTTTGATGTAGAAAGGGTTTAAATTTGGCTTTTAATAGCAGGAAGCCTGTGACTTCCCTTCCTTTCCTTCCCTCCCTCCTCAACACTTGAACTGTCTTTTCATGAGGCAGTTCCAGAGGAGTAGGTATCTGCAAACAGTATTTTGTGAGCATCCACTGATAAGGTGGAGCCAAAACCTCTTTTTGACTGTGCAGAAGTTTAGATGGCAATCTTTCTGAGGATGAAAAATGAGAAAGGGAGTGTAGGAGGAGTTAAGGAATATAGTTGGAAGAATTCAATGTGTAGCTCAGGTTGAAGAGGAAAAGAAAAACAACTCCTTTTTGTGCTGTCTAGAGGCTGGGGTTCTTTGCTTCTAAAAACACATGGCCTTTCACTTACTTCTGATTTCTTTAAGTCATCTTTCCCCTCTGTGATCACTGTGGCTTTGGCTAACAGACTCTAAGGAGAGGGTCATTGTCATGCACAATTTTAGAAAGTGGGGAATAATTGGCATGGGCAAGAGACAATTTTGAAGTGTCATGGGAAAAACTGGGACAAGCAGAAATATTTAAATAGAAATAAATGGTTGAAATGTGACTTACGAAATCTACTAGAAAGATTGACAAATAAGGGGAATATGCCTATGTGATTATTAAGTTTGGATAGTGTTTAGGATTCAGGAAGTCTTGAGGTTACAGGAAATTTCAGGTAATACTTTTCAGCCTCAGTTTCCCAAATGATGTAAGATGTTGACACTTTTTTGAACTGTTGAAGTGCTGAATAGGAGTTTGTATATTTATTAGATCTGGTAGTGTTGATGGCATAAGCAGAGCTGACTAGCTTTGTTTTCAGGACTTAAATGACAAATATATTTGCATTTCTGTTGTACTTTTACAAATTATTTTCTCTCAGTGAGAAAGCTAAGAAAGCCAAGACACCCTCCTAAAGATTTCAAACGTTTTCTCTTTTCTCACCAAGATTTAGGAGTTCGTGAGTAAAGAAGTTATTGATGGTTTCTGATCTTCTCATAATAAATCCATTACCATCATTATGTCACATAAAGCAGTAAATAATATTATCTAATCACTTTAGTCAGTGTCAGTCTCTCTTGTAAGTGAAACAACTTCTGATTCAGTAACTTTACTTTTCAGTTGTCTGATACTGTGGATTTTTTTCTAACTTTTTTGCCATGTGATCTTATGGAAGAGAAGCTAATGCTATGAGCGAGGGAAATATGGTATTGCTTAGAGCAGAATGTGTATCTTATCTGCATTTACTGGTTGGGAAATGCTGAATTCTCCTAGCAAAGCAGTATTTAAACTACCAATTTTATGTTGTTACATGTTGAGAGCTCTCTATCCTCTGAATTACTTTTCCTGGCTTGCAACTTGACATTTGTGCTTTCAGTTAAATATTTCAGTTTTCTGAAGAAGAAACCCAACAACAAAAAAACCCCAGTAGTAAACTCATCCCTCAAGCTAAGTTTGCATATGTTGCAGACATGATTTGGCATGTAAAGGGACTGGCCAAAAATATGGCAGTAGTTCTATTTGTTTTGAGGTTTAAATTTCACAAAAGCTTTTTAAGTATGCAGCTATCAACCCAGGAGAAAGCTTTATAGTTGTAGAGAGCTTGGAGAGCAATAACTATGAATAGCGGAATAAGCACGAGTGATGTAATCTGAGAAGCAAAAGAGAGAGACAGAAGAGAGCTTAAGGCTTAACTACGTGGAAAACATTGTGAATGGGTCTGCGAGGGTTTTGACTTTTGATGGTGGATGTGGGATTTTACTCATTAGTTTTGGTAAAATCAAACAAATGTGCAAGTTTCCTTTTATTTTCCCAAACAGAAAATAAACCGTTCAGCGGGTAGCTGAGTGAGGGAAATCGGGTTCTGGAACTTGTTCTGTCTCCCAAATCCTTTCTCCCCTGCAGCTGCAGCTCTTCTTTGGGACCTGTGGCTTTCTGAGTGTTGTCTCCTGTTTCCTCCATTCCTCATTTTTCTCCCTGATGCAACACTGATCCCTAAATATTCCTGCATCAGCCCACCCTTTGTCTTCCTTTTTCTGGCTTTTTCTGCTACCTGGACAAAGTCAGAATATGTTGTGGCTGGTGTAGATGTACATAAACTCTTCCTGCATTTCCTCACTGGAGTGCTAATGTTGGTCTTCTGCTCAGCCTCTGATTTTAATTTCTGGAAATTCATTTTGCAGCAACAGCGCTTCTTCAACTTTGGTTGCACAGCAGAATCTGAGATAAAATGAGGCTTAGAAAAAACAGCTAAAGAAAGTCTTCCTCAGTTCACTCCAGATTTTTTTTTGAAATATTTTTAGTTTCTACATTCATGAGTTAAAGTGGAAGTGGTGTATTTTCCTCCATTTTCTTATCTTAAGCAAATATCTAGTAGTATAAACCAATGTGTCGTGTTCTATTTAACTTGTTATTTAATAAATCACAAACTGTATTAAATACTGCAAAAAAACTTTGGATAACTTCAAAAATATAGCTCTCTGTGGAGAATATTAAATGTATGTCTCTATTCCACACTTCCATGTCCTTTCTGAAAAATTCCCCTGGGTTTTTCAGGTTTTCACCAGCTTTTCTTAATTAGATGGTGCAGAGTGATTACCTTTTCTCTAGCTAGTGCTACAGAATCAGCACTATGTGAAGAATTTTCTTCTGTAGTATCTCATGGAATTTCTTACTTTCTATATATTTTGAATGGACAGATTGGGCAGTACTCTGATTTTTCAAAAAAAAAAATTTTTTTTACTATTTTTTCCCGATGGACACTTGAATTAGTTTATATACGAACAGAGTGCTCCTTATCATCTTAAACTTATTGCAGCTACCTTTTTGATATTAAAACTATTTGTTCACATTATTGCAAACCCTGAAGATTCCCCTTACTGTATGTTGTAGCTACATTTTATCTCTTGCCAGTCATTCCAGCTGGGAATATTTTTTTTTTTCAATTTCATTATGTTAAAACCTTGTGGTTTTGTCCCATAAGATAAAATGTATTACTAATAAAAGCTGTGCCTTTCCCTGCTCCTTCTAGCAATCTAGATATGACTGGGATTTCTTCTTCCTGTTTCTTAGGTTGTGAGCACCTGTGTTGTTCTCTTGGGCTGGGGGAGCAGGCTTGGGGGCTTTCGAGGCATTTTTCTGAAAAGTGCAAACACTGCTCTTGTTCCAGTTTTGTGAACATCCTTCCCCGGTGTCTCACATCAAGGCAAGCAGAGCTAAGGCTTTGAAGTATAATCCAGCAGGCAAAGTTATCTCTATCTTTATTTTTAGATATGAGTTTGTGTATTAGGGTTGCCCAGGTCCCATCTCTGATGAAGGGCTGAGATACAGAAATTGCTCATCTTAATCTTGGTCATTCAGAGCTCTCAAGTTGAAATGAAGGAATTTCCACCGATGTGGGCTATTTTTTTTTTAGCCTAACTTGAATCTTGATGTTAAAAGTAGCATGCATTACATTTTACTTTAACATTTGAACCTTGAGTTAATAGTAAATCCAAGCACTTAGGATACAGTGCAAGTGTAGCTGCATCAGCTTTTAATAGTTATTTCTACAACTGTACTCTTAATGTAAACATGCATTTAATTAGAATTTCTTGTTTACAGCTGAGCCTGCTTAGAAACAGCAGTGCATTGAGGGGTGTTATTGACAGCTGAGAGGCAGAAGCATCCACTTTTTGAAAAATGTAGTAGTGGAATATCTCATGAGATGTTTTATTTCGAGGTGCTGCTGTTACAGAAGTGTAGGAAAGCTTGTGACCTTCTCTCTGAGCTACCTGGTGCTGGCTGTATTCTCCACAGGGCTATTGAATAAGTCATTGTGTTCAGTTCTCTTTTTACTTAAGGCACTAGAAAATAATTATCTCTCCCAAGTGCACCCTTGCAGCCTCCCAGGAGTGGTGGGTGAGCTAATGGAGAAGGCAGAGGTGTGCAGGGCTTCCTTCTGGGGGTTGGGGCAGTCCCAGGAGATGCTGCATTTAGCCTTGAGTGGCACCTTCCGAGCTTGCTGGGGGATTTACTGCTGCCTCCTTCATCACTGGGATTTAAACACTCCCTTCTTCTCTGCAGGGCTGCGTGCATGCAGAAGCTTTGGGCTCCTTCAAGTTAAGACATTTTTATTCTGTTTTGACAGTACAGTTATCTATGTAATATAACTGTTCGTATTAATTAGGAAATGTGAGGAAATGGATGTTTGTGAAGTAAATTTCTTCCTTAAGTTTGTAGTAACAAATAACGCCTTGCTTCAGTCTTACTTGGTTTTTAATTTTTTTTTTTTAAATATAGATAAAAATGTGTCGTGGGACACCTAGCACATTAAGCTAAGAGAACTCTGTGTAATGCCTGTTTTAACCCTGATAATTTAAATTAAAATAGGCTAGGTAAATTTGGTTTAATGTGGCATTACTGTGGAAAAAATCAACTAGTTGGTTTCTTGAATTTTAATTTATTTACGCAGTTGTGACTGGCATAGCATTCATGTATTTTTTTTTGGTTTTTTGAGCAGGTTAAGACTATTTAAGATAAATATGAAAACTTAGAGTTGTAACAGCTTTTTTTTTAATAAGCAAAATATAGAAATCCTAAGGACATAGCCATTTACTGAAATGATTTTATTTCATATCTTCTGAAATTAGTGCATAATCACAGCACTGCATTATTCATGGAAAAAAACTATAAGCACAATGCAAAGCCTAGGAAAATTATTTTGAGAGACAAAACAGAAAGGGGAAGGGCTCAGTTAAGCACTTGGGGTTTTCAGGAAAGCTGGGACCACTCAATCCCAACCTACCACACAAACCCCAAACCCATGTGCAGGGCAGGCAGAGCAGCATTTTTACACTTCCAAATATTTGACAAAACAGTTGCAGAGCTCAGTGTCAGTAAAAAAATTAAGTTTCCTATACTTTGTCTCAATGTCTTTGCAGCAAGCTTGTTACACAACTTTCTGGAAGATTTGCTTTAATCGTTGTGTGGGGGATTTTTGTTATTAAATTTCTGTGTTGTGGGAAGCTACTGGATTTTCAGTTCTGGGTTTTGATGCACACTAAAATAGATGCCTTGAAATTGGATGCAACCTTTTAATTTTGCTATGTCAAAATGATTAATGTTGTTTCGAAGTAGTTACTCATAGGAACACGTTCTGCTTATGCTGAACATTGTAGATAAAAATATGTTCTGTAATTTACACATAGGGCACTTGAAAATCTGAAATGTAACTATTTTGCCTGTTAGTTTCCTCAACTGGAACTGTGTCACTCTTAATTTCCCCTAACTCTTGGGAACTTGGGATGCTCCGTGCTGCCTCTGTGTTTTGCTTTCACATAATTGGACAGTCTTCACTTTATGTAATTGTATCTTATGCAATCAAATGTTTACTTTCCTTATGTTTATCACCAAAGAACTTGGGAACGTTCTGTTACCTAAGTGTGTCTTTGACACTGTAAAATAAGGGGCAAGAAATGAGTGAAAAGATTGAGTTTAGTAAAACATTTCTATATTCTGTGTAATCATAGGCAGTTGGAAAAAACACTTTGAAATTGTGTAGGCAGCATAATGTCTGACTTTTTCCTCACAGTTTTATTCATGCTGAATAAATCTTTTTAAATACATTTTTTTCTCAACTTAAGCCTCTGTTTTCTTAACTGGAGTTCATAGGTTCCATTCTGATAATAATTTCAGACAATAAGAAAACAGGATTTTTTTCCCACTTAATTTTTAATAATACTGTTAAGACACAGTATTTTTTTTAACTGAATGCAGAAGGTAGAATACATAGGTAGAGAAAGTAGAAATATTCTATATATATTATTCCTTACCCAAAGAAAGTGTGCTTCTATCCTGGGTAATGCTGCAAACAGAAAAGGAAGTTTGGTGTCTGTTAGAAGGGCAAATATTGGGATCATCTCTGTGGGATTCTGTGATTGGCATGGAAATAGAATATGGGTATTTTCAATAAACAATTAAGAAAAATCCCAGAGGATATCCTGTGAGAAACTATGGGAAACACCAATTTATATAACTTATTTATAATTATTACTGGGAGGGGTGATCTGATAAGTTGTGCTTCAGGAATTTGTTTTAATGCAGCTGAACGTGAGAGAGTCCTGCAGGAGTCAGAGTTTAGATTGTATCTGTAAAACTGGAAAAGGAACTCAAAAGTCAATTAGTTAAATTACCTTAGTATGGTTTGGGATGTTTTTGTGGCAAAAAGACAAATGCAGGCTTGGATGACTAAAAAAAGGGAAAGTGAAACATAAGTGATAAAGGGGACTTCCAAATCTGATAAGAGTGTTATTAAAATAGTATATCCCATGCTGGTGCCTTCCCTTCATGAAGGATGTGGAATTATTGGGAAGGACTTAAAATGAAAAGGAAGCCACAGGAGTTGTCCCAGGTCCAGAAGGGGGTGTCCAGACATGGTTTCATGGCCATGTAGAGGTGGTGCCTTGTGAGCAAAATGCCTAAAAATGAGGGCAGGCGTGAGACTGACTTCCTTAGCATCTGAGATACTTTATTTGAAGTAGTTTGTTGGGAAAGAGGAAGCTTCATTTAAGCCATCTTAGGGAGCTAGGGATTTATTTTTAAACCCTATCCACCTGAAGATTCAGCTTTGCTGGTGCAGGTGTGTGTGCCCACTGTGGCCTTGGGGAGCACAGAGTCTGATGCACGTGCTGCAAATTCTTCCTTTTCCTACCCTGAACATGATTATGTATTTGCAATTCTATGTTGGTGTTTGAAGCCTTGAAACCTTTCAGCCCATGGGCATCAGAGAGATGGGGAAGCGTGGGGGCTGACTTTTGGTTTTGGTTTTTTCCCTGAAGCCCTGAAGATAATTTTGCTGCTTGTGCTGTTGTCATTGTTTTCACTTCCTCCTGAAGCATCAAAGTTTGGGCAGGGTCTGAGGTGATGTCAGAAGATCCTCTTTTGGGCCAGATTGGCTCATTCTTACTCAAGTGATGCAGATAAAGTCAGTTGAGGAGCTTGAGAGAAGAAACTCTTTCATCAGGGACTGCTAGGCTTGTTTCCACCTTCTCCTGCACGAAGCTTTCTTGACCTCCTTGGATCATCAGAGCAGATTTTTTGTAAGCAGTTCTCTGTCCTTGCAGGAGTCCTGGGTGCTCAGTTTTACCTCATTTCAAATTGGGACCTTCAGAAAGAATTGTTCTATTTGAAGTTTCATCTCAACACTAAAGCACATGGAGAAGCACAGTCACTTGTGATCCACTGAAAGGCAAAATTAAGTATTCAAGTATCCTCTCTGGCTTAAAATTCTTCAAAATACTTACCAAATATCTGTGTTTACTTACAAATATCTATTCCATGCTGTTCCCAACTGCTAGCCCAGGTCAAAGCTCTGGTTCTGCATCTGTTCAGTAGAGGGGGACATGTATGTGGCTGAGGAGGTTGCTGGCTGGGTTTAGTGCTACTCTGATTATGGATCTCTGTGCTTTGAAAGAAACAGCTGAATTTCACCTTAGTGTGGGTAACTCAAATCAGGATAGTTTGAGCACGTTAGTATCTCCTAATGAAGCCAAATATAGTTCTCTTCAATTCCATTCATTCTGGACCTTATCTCTCCTTCTGATATGTCTCACTAGTTGCCAAGCAACCTCAACAGTAGTTCTGCACATCCAGCAGCATTAAAAAAAAAAGAGTGAGTAGTTGTTGCTGAAAATGAGATGCCTTCTGATGACATGAATGAAGAGAGTTACGAGGGAAGGAAGTGGGGAGTGGCAAGTTTGGAGCTGATGTTCTGAAAAAGCTAATAATATTTAGCACTTAAGTAGTGCTTTTTATTTTCCAAGCACTAATCAAGCAATCGTAAGATTATTAAATAAAGACTATTTCTTTCCTTTCAGTGAGTGATGCACAATTATGTTTATGCTTCGTAGAGCAGAGGGCAGGATTTAATCCCAAGAGTGAAGGAGTTTAGGATATGTATTTGTTTCTCTGACCTGTATTGACTTCCCATGTTTCTAGTTGGACCTCAAATTATTTGGAGGGTTTGGGAAGGTTTTTCTTTGTGTGTTTGCTGATAAATAGCCAGCACTCTATTTATTTCATGCAGATGCACCTGCAGTGTTTTGGATTTCATTAAAATATTTATCACTTGCAAGGCCTTCCAAATGAGAAGTATGAAAGTATGTGTGTGTAGGTCCTTTATTACTTGATAATGCTGTTGTGCTTATAAAGCAATAAATAGAACTTATTTTTATATTCTGTCTCCTGTGCAAAATGTGATCTGAGAAGCAAACAGTCATCTCAAAGGAGATCATAACAGAAGTGAAAGCTGATTTGGGAAAATGATTCTGGTTTTAGATTATTCAAAAGGAAAACTTTGTGTTTCATGTAAACTGACCAAAGCAACATTATTGAGGGTACACTTAAGTTAGTATTTGAGTTAAGATTGCCAAAATTTGTGTTCTTCTTAATTTAGGACACCATTGCCAATGACTGCTTATATTAAAAGGTAATTTAAAATCCTTTCACTAACTCCTAAAAAGCAGTTTTAATTTGAATGTGGGGTTTTTCCAGCAGGTTCTGACACTGTGATCACTTTCTCTCTCACCTGGAATTACCAAGTTATGTGTTGTGAAGAGACACCAGAGAACTGGGCTGTCCTACAAGTTCTGGTTTAGAGAACTGTGAACCCCAGTCACAGTTCATCCTTTCCTTCCCACTCATTTTTTCTCCTGAAGATGGTGGTCTTAGGAAGATGCTTATTCCATTTCAGGGAGGGTAGTAAAGCAGGGATGTGCTGCAGACATGTCAGAAAGGGGGATGTGTCAGTTTGTACAGGCGGTGGGATGTGCTGTGAGTTGCACCCTCCTTGTCTGTGCGCACACATCCCCGTGTTGGACATGTTCCACTCAGACTTTCTGCTCACGTTTTTACATGCTTTGTGCTCAGCCTGTGCTTACACCCTGCATCTCCACATGCCTGTTCTGACACTCTTCAGGATAAAATTAACAAAATGAGGCAGGGTTATTCAGGAGGTGTTTGCTGTGTGATGCAGATAAACACAAAAAAATGAGGCACAGTGTGCAAATCCTGGCAAGGTGGCTTCCTGCCCTACTGCTGCCACAGAGGGAAGGTGTTTTATGGGTAGAGTGGTGCTTGGAGCTGCTGCTATCAGAACATACACATTTGGAATCAGTCTGTGGGTTCATCTGAATCACAGACCCAAAGGAGTGCCTGCCTGAGAGGAGCTGCATTTTGCTCTGCGTGAGGGGTGGTGAATTATTCTCCAGTTGCAGTTGCAGTGAATTTAAGTTGTTGCTTTTAATGAGGACTAGAAACAACATTGGATCATTCTAGGTTTAAGGATAAATTGAATTAAGGAAGGTGTACAAAAGAACTGTACTTGCAAGTGGTTAAACACAAATGAAATGGTTAAAACACAAATGAAAAAAGATCCCAGTGTTACATAGTATTTTTACCATGTTCAGCTTCTAAGGGTCATTTGTGTTGGACTAAAATTTCTTTTGACATTCTGCAGCTAATAGAGGTAATTTAGAGATAGAAAAATAGGCTCTGTGTGTGTCTGCGTGTGTGATGCATATACAAAAACTGTTTGTAGTGGTGGTATTTTTATTCTCATCTTCTAAGAGAAGACCAGTCCTAGTTCATGCTTTTTTTGTAATGCATAAAATACATGGATTTTGGCAGCTGCCTCTTGCCTCTAGGCTTGTAAGTAGGTTTGTCCATGCAAAATGTGGGTAATTACTATATGTGTATGTGTATACGTGTGTGTGTATGTGTGGTGTGTTAGTTGCTGCACCAGTATTGCCATGTAAACCTAGTTGGCCTTTTATATATATATGTGTATTCTCTGTATATCTAGTTTTAAAAGGATAAATATTATAAACTGGTTGCTCAAGAGTAGCACGCTATAAAAAATGTAATAAGCACATCAGTAAAAGTGTTGGAGGTAGTAATAAAACTGCACTATAATCCTTCTGCCAATTTATTGAACTCTAACTATAGTTATCTATGATAATTAAGTGCTGCATGTTGTACATTAACCCTTTGAAAGTAGCTGTATATGCAGTGTTACTGAGTATGGCCTCAGTGCCTTAAACTTTAAAGTTTTCAAGCAAATGTGTCATCTAATTTGATAATACAGATTGCCTGTTGCTTTTCTCTTTTTATCCATCTATCAGCAAAATAGGACACCCAGTTACTTTGGGGAAAACATCTTTGTCACAGAAATAAACATCCTTTTTGCAAAATGAAATAAACATGACTTCAGATTTTTCATCAGTGTCTTTAAAAGTAATAGTACTGCAAAAGGTGATAAACATTTAAACATGGCCATGTCTGCTTCATTGGAAGACACAACTCCTGTGCCCTGTTGGGTGTCCAGGGGTGGTTCTGATTCCCAGAGCCATTTCTGTGTACTGAATGTTCCCAAGAACTGGGCTGTGTAAGCTCAGCAGTGCAGCTGGCAAGTTGTGTTGCAGATGGATGATGCTGTGAGGTGAAATTATGAAACATAAAGCATTATTTCTTATTAAATAGAAGTAGTCAGTCTAAGTTCTCTAAATTCTGTCTTCCTGAAGATGATTGTTTATATTTAAAACATCCTAAAGTTTCCTCAGACGGCTGAAATGTGTTGGAAGTTGAGACTACAGCTTTTTTAATTCAGTTTGTTGCCTTGGCACGGGAGTTCCTATAGATTAGTGACTGTTCCTGAATTCCAAGAAGATCCTTAAAATGGCAAGCAATTTCGTTTGAAGTTTGGATCTCATGATGTCAATACAGATATGTAGTAAAATATTCCAGGGTGTGGTGATACTTAATCATTAATGATTGAGACTTGGGGCATTTCCTGAATATTAATGCTGGATATGAATGTTGATTGCCTACGGTGAAATAATCACCCAGATACTTCTTCTCTCCCCTCTCTTTTTTAATTGATTGCTAATTCAGAAAGGATAAATGCAGAGCTCGGTCAGACAAATATTTGAAATACTCCTGAGGCACAATGCTCAAGACAGAACACTTGCACTACCTTTGTAGCTTGTGGATTTCATAATTACCATGTAGTGTGAAAATGGTTATTTTACTTATTTCCCCTCTAGTGACTGAATCTGTACTTACACAGCTCAGGCTGTAAGTTGTCCACTGGAATTTCTTCCCTCAGAACCACTTGGTAGAATTCAGCATTGTCACAAGCCTCTGGTTTCAAATGATGAAGCTGATGTAGAATTTTCTCTAATTGTGTAAGTTTAACTGCCACTAAAGGTAAACTGATACGATGCCACACCTTGGATGTACTTTAATACTTAATCTGCCCCTTAGGAAAGGATTGACTAGCTCATGTCAGTGCAGTGCTTCATAAAAAACTTACTCATAAAAATGTTTATGGCTAGGTTTGCATCAATATTTTTAGAGAAATGTAGCCTCTTGCTGCCAACACCAACTGTTAATAACCTACTAAAATACATAAGTTAAACATTTCATAAATGTGTGTGGAACACACAGCATGTGCTGTTGGTTGTGTTTTGTTCTCTAAGTCTAAACTCCTGAAAGGTCTCTCTTAATTCCTGCACAGAAGTGAAGGAGGAGGTGCCAGTAAATATCATTATGCTCTAGGTACATTGGTGTGGTTATCTGATTTCCAGGTAGTGAATTTGTAGAGCATTTCTGCATATTGTTTGCATGTGTTGAAAATACACTCTCGTACCTGGTGGGAATAAACCTGGTTTATCTTTCTGTGAAACTTCCCACAGAGAAAGAGGTTTTTCAGTCCTGTATGTTAAACATTTGGAAGGACAGCCTTGTCCCTCTTGTATGACAGTGATTGCTGCTGCAGGGTCCATTCTCCCCTTTCTTCTCCCAGTAGCTGGGGAGTATCTTTTTACCCCATGGCTAAGAAGCAGCTTCTATTACTTAGATGAAAAAATGTTCTGTGTAGTCTGTTTTATGTATCTCATAAATAATATATTTTAGAATGTTGTAGATACTGATGAGTCACCAAATTCTTTTAATCAAATCTGTGGTACTAAGCACACATTTTCTGTAACATAGTGGCATCTGGTCTGCTGAAATTTCTAGGAAGAGAATTTCTAAGAATCAGTGCAATACTAGTTTAGACCAGTGGTTTGTGTAGTCCAGTATTATGTGTCAGAAATGGCACTAAGGGAGGATTAGGGAAAAAGGAGAAGAGATTCTCTGTGATTCCTCTTCAAGTCCTGCCACTGCCATTTCAGGAGCTCCAAGAAGCAAAATTCATAGCAAGTTTTGAAGTGTAGTCACGTTGAGTATGTTTGTCTGTTTCTTTAAAAAAGCCTAGTACTGGAATAATCTAAAAAATCCTCATTATCCTTTTGAAGTTTCAAGTTTTCCTTGGTTTCAAATAGAATGCAAATCCAGTGAAACAGTTGTTTTGCCTGGTTTAATACCTCTGCATTAGCTGGGTGCCACTGGGGTCAGTCAGATTGAGGTTGAACCAAGGTGTCTCCAGCTTCTCAGAGCCTTTGCTGTGGTTTTGTTGAACCCAAGCTGGCAGCTGGTTGGATCAATAATTTTGCCCAAGCAATCCTGTTTAAGTAATTTGCAGTGTTGTACACACTCTCTTGAGATCGTTTTCTTCAGCTGTGTGTA
Source organism: Fringilla coelebs (assembly GCF_963513975.1). NCBI lineage: Eukaryota > Metazoa > Chordata > Aves > Passeriformes > Fringillidae > Fringilla > Fringilla coelebs. The sequence continues at coordinate 3,375,583 of NC_140044.1, forward strand.
AGTTTCTCAAACAATATTATTTGTATTTAAAGGACCATATGTTGTGAAAGTAACAATTATGGCAAGGTGCTGTATATTCTAACTGATGAGCTAAGTATCAGCAAGTAATTTCTCACATAACTTTTGGCCTAACATTCTCATTCATTACATGCTGTCAGCATGAACTGTGTCTTTTACTTTTTTGTTATCATTTAGAAATGTCAGGTCAGGGCCAGGACATGATAATTGTGCCATTGTCACAGTTTGACTTAAATTACAACAATATAACTTCCCTTTTATCAGGGGAAATGAAAATAAATGTGCTTATTCAGGTATAATTAATTTGCAATTTTAAGCTCAGTAAAAGGACATTCTTCTTACAGGTTGAGTTCAAATATATGCAGATGTTAAATAAAGTAAAGTGAAAGTTTCTTCACATTGTGGCTTCCAGACTGTTAATAAGAGCTGTTTGGAATTTTTCCACTTAATTTATGCTGCAATGGGGAAGCGTGTAGCTTGGATCCAGAATTTGTTTGTCCAAAGCACCCATGAACCATCCTAGTGCTAAATGGTACCTTTCTGGTTAAATCAACCCCTTCAGTACTAAAGGTGGGGCTCTCTGGAGGACCAGAATTGTGGCTGAGTGTGGCCTGAAAGCATTGTTCTCTTAGTATGCATTTTCAGTGATTGAGCATAAGCACAAGTGTGGTGTGTAGGTACAGGGGCTGTGTCTTGGGTTTTCAGATTCATTTCTACAGCTCCTCTGTATCAAAGGAAGATTTTTTTTTTCCCCTACTTAATCCAAAGCAAAATTATTTCAGAAGCAGCAGTACGGAAACTTGTGTTTCTGTCAATAAATGGGCTTTAGCTTTTCTGTACATAGAGCCCTAAATGTCTAGAAAAAAATTGGTATTTTTGATGTCTTTTATTTGACAGTGTCTTCTAAAGTCAGGCCAACAAGAACATCAGGTAGATGCTGTTGCCTGAAACAAAATTCCCTGACACTGCTTGAAGAATTTTGCTAATGGGTTTAATGTGGTGCTGACGGTGTCTGTGCTTGGAAGGAAGTGAGGGTATTTTTGTTGTTGTTGCCTGGTAATATTTGGTGTTTACTTACAAATACTTTTCTTATATCATCTTCACTTCTGGTAGTACAAAACTTTTAATAACTGGAAAAGAAATTAAACCACCTTGTATCATATGCAATACAATTATAGAAATCAGTGTTGATACTTTAAAGGCAGCTATTGCCTGATACTTGTTGATATCTGAGATAATTAGTACAAAATTATCTGAGTTTGGGCTTGTTACCATTGTGGTGTAGCCTTTGAGACTGATGGTTTTGGTGTCAAGTTGCTTTTAGAGAATTTCTTTACTCACAATTTGATTATTTGTGCATTTGCCTTATCCTTTGTTTTTCCAGTGTTGGCTTTGAAATTCAACGTGGTTTGTCTTTTTTGCATGGCAGGTTGGTTATAAACAATTTCTGTGTTACTTCTGGGCTGTTGAGAGAGTAACTTTGCTTGTCTAAGTGTGTCAGGGTATCTGTGTTTAAATACACTGGAACTGCACTGAGCAGATGAGGAATGTATGTTAGCAGCTACAATTTTCATTTAGCTTTGCTGAGTTTAAAGTTTAATTTGGCTGTACTTAGAGACTGCCTTTCTTAAGATTATAATTTATTGAAGTGATTTTTCATTCCTGTTACTTCGAAGGACTAAAACAGAGAAAACTTTTTCAGAACATAAAACTGGCCATAAACACTGGCAATTGCATAAGCAAGGTGCAATGGAAAACTCCTTCTCCTGTCATTTTACAGTTTCAGGAGACGTAAGTGTTGTTTGTAACAATAAGGGATTTGAAAATATTAGAAAACAAATTCTAAAATTTACAGGGGAGCTTGTGCTTCCTTGACTTCTTTGTCTAAAACAATAATCCCAGAAGTTTCCCATGAGCTGTGTAGGAAATGTGAATGCTTTGGTTGTTCACTTAACAGATCTAAACCATTCCTTTTTCTTTAACGTTGAGGGCAGCCTTAACTTGATCTGAATGACCTTTGCTGTAACCAAGCCAATGTTACTGTACCTCAGAGCTTTAGGGTTGGAACGTGCTAATCTACAGGGGCAAGTTTTGTGTTCCCTTCCAGCCATGTTCCAGGAGGGGCTGGAGCAGCTTTGGTGTCTCACAGGGCTCAGTGGCACCAGGACAGGAGGAGCCCTTTCGTAAGAAAAAGCAGGTGTTGCTTTAGACCAACAAGCTTTTTACTGCTGAATTCTTTTTTTAGAATGATGCTAAGACTTGTGCAAGATGTTCCCTGCTGGATTCCCTGTGGTGAGTTTGTTTGGTGCCCACAGCAGTGTTGCTTTGTTATAGCTGGTCTGAGCACTCCAGCTGGGGGGGGGGCATTCAGCCCCTGGCTTGTGCCACCTTGAGATTTGGCACAGGCTTGTCTCAGCAAAAATTTAGTAGTGAAATCAGTGGTATGGTAGATGCAGAGTAAATTAGCAGTGCAGTCAGGTTACTTGAGACTCTGTATGCAAGAGTTTTGATTTTCTGATCCAAGTGCTCTTTCAGTGGCACTAATTCATACTAAATTTTGCTTGTTTTAATTCTCATTCTCTCATGTCATAATATACTTGCTTCTTACCACACAGATATTAATAAGCAGTTGTGTGACTGTGGCATTAACAAACCTGTATAAACATGAGGTTGAGTATTGATCTGTGAAGCTCCATGTGAGCTGTCATCAGGGGTACCAGAGCTGAATGGTTTATTTCTGGTTTATTCCTGGTTGGTAGCTTTGCTCTGTTGAGGATTACCTGCTCACTGACACTTGTGCCAGAGGTAAGGAAAGATCAATTAACAGCAAGTGGGACTCTGGAAAAAATATTTTAGAACCTCCCTGAATGGAGAGAAACTGCTTTGAATTGCAGTTTGGAACAGAATTGAAGTGTGTCTGTGTTTGAGTTTGGAGTCACAGCCATGATTAACCAGTGGATTGCTGGAAGCTGTGAGGACACACTGAAGTGCTCAAGAAAAGCACACTCCTTGTTTTAAAAATGGCAGTGTGGCAAAAGCATTGGACATATTAACGTGAAATAAAGACAGCTTTAGCCGAGTGCTGTGTGTGATGCTGAGGATTTCACTCAGAGACAAGCACAGCCATGTATTTTTTTTGCAAGCAGGGTATGTGGTTTTTTTTTTTGTTTTTTTTTTTTTTTTTTTTTTTTGTTTTGGTTTGCTTTTGTTTCTCTTTTAATAAAGTGACAGTTCTGGTAAAAAGTGGACACTCTGCACTAACATAGTTTCAAAGCTTTTTCTTTCTTTTGAATTGTGTTTAATGGAATTTTTAAGTTCCCTGGTAGTGTACTTCATTTGCTATAAAATCCATCTCATAAGTAGTCATGTATAATTCCCTTGCTGCAGATATTTCAGAATGCATAGTACACACGGAAGATATTTGATTTTTTGTTCTTTCTGCTGCTTGTTTACCAACAAGTAAAAAACTCAAACAAACAAACAAACAGAAACCCAAGAAGAACATAATCTGTAAGTGATTTCTCAAATTGTTCCATCCTTCCCTTTCTTAGCACATTATTTTATGAGACTTGGTCACATGTTGTGGAGCCATATTAAGATAGAACAAGATCAAGAATTTTCTTGTGAGTGGTTTAGAGATGGAGTAAATCACCACTGATTTAGAGAGATTGTCCTAGCTAGAAATTTGCAGAGCAGGGGTGGGGTTTTGTTTCTTTTTCACATCCTTAATATTGGCTGTATAAAATATTTAAAAGAAATCCCGATTTTACTTAAAGATACAAATTTGCAGCACATTGTATCTGTACAGAAGAGGCATTTGCACAGCTTTGAAAATTGAAAATAAATGTTAGGAGTTACTGCACCATTAAGCCTGTTGCAACTGGACATGTATGAGGTAAGGAAGGCTGTAGTACTGATGTTTGCAAAGTGCAACCAGAAGCATCTTATTTAAGAGTGTTACTAGTAACTAAATTTTTGGTGTACTTAATTAATCTCCCTATTTAAAAGCAAAGCATGATGGGCAAAGGTGACTCAGAGCTGTCCGAGGAAAAGAAGGGCAAAATAAAAATTCGTGGACTTCTTGTACATGAGAACCCTCATCATATTTTGTCTTCAAAGGCTGTGGAAGAACTTCCATCTCTGAGTTTACTTAAGCACAGCTGAGTTCAACTTGTGGTAAATTTTACTCTCAAAGCATTTATAACTTAATTGTTCAGTGGGAGAATGCTGTATTTTCTCCATGTACCATAGGCCATGCAGCATTCTTAAAGGTTCTGGGCATTCTGGCCCCCATCCATCACAGTACTTAAACCATGAGTAGCCCTATTAAAGTTGATAGAATTACTCATGTGCTTAAAATTAAACATGTGCTTAAGTGCTTTGATGGATTAGAGCCAAAGTTGTCAGCACCTTGCTTTGTTGTGTGCTGTGTTACACCTGCCTCTCCATGCCCTGGCCTGGGTCTTCAAGGGACACATTTTCAGATTTGCTCATTCCAATATTTAGCTGCTCTGTGTCCTAAAATTGCAGTTTATGTGCACAGCCATAGTAAATTCATACATGGTCTGGAAGTATAAATACACAACTACAACTCTTGAAATCTGTCAGGCTTTGGTCATTTCACAAGATCTTTTACTGGATGTTTCAGAGGAAACTTTATGCTAAGTCTTTACGTGGAAACATGACATCTATCATGTTTCTCAGAAAACTATCTTTCTACTGAAATTTGTATTTTAATTAAGTGTACAATGGAAATCACCATTTAGGTGTGACAGCACATTCTTAAGAATGACTGTGAACTTGAACTTCCCAAAACCAGAGATCAGTAGGGGCTATTCTAGTTTCTGCTGATAATGCTGAGTCTGTAATTCTTTAAGGCTTGTGAGCAAAGTTGCATGCACCTGACAGCTCTTTATCTTTGAAGATAACTCTGGAAATCTTCCTTCATTCAGACTTTGTCCATGGTAAAAAATCTGGATTTAACAACTGTGAAGGAAAGACTTGATTCGGTGACTGCAGCCCAATACTGCTGTAAGAAAATGTGGTGAATAAAGCATTTAATGTTAATATCTCTTTGAAATACTAACTTTCAGTGACAGCTGCATAGTTTAAAAAACAGTTCCTTTTTTCTTGTCCAAATAGTTCCCCCTGGTTCTTTGGGTCTTCATCCCCTGCCTTAACTGCTTTCCTGTTCAGGTTGTCATTCTGAACTCATGAGTTACCAATACTAAATCCTACAGCATTTAGAAAATGTGAAGTGTTTGGGTCATTGAGAGTTTAATGGAATTTTTTAAAAGTACCAGGGGGAAAATGGTGAAATACATTAGATAATTGCTTTTTATTTGAGTGAGGCAAAAACCCTTGCCTTTTGTCTGCCAGAGGCAACCACCTTCCAGATCAGCTGTCTACAATATCACATGCCAGAAGTGTTTCAGATGATAACAGAGATCATAACTACTAAAAAAAAAATATATCAAGGGATTTTCAGGACCAACCATTTTCCACCTGTCTCATCAGTGTCTTCCCTGCATTGCATCCTGCTTTGGCTGCTCTGTGTTTACACTTACTTGGCATCCACTGTTCCAGCCATTTTTATTTTAGGGCTTCTTTCCATTTAATATTGGCACTTAGCCAGCTGTGTACTTTTTCAGCTTTAAGTAGCACTGAGGTCATCAGCCATTATAGGAGCTATTCCTCTCATTCTTGTGCACAAACCCCTGAAGAGCTCTGGGATGTGATTGCTTTCTCTTCCAAAGCTTCCTACCCAGTCCTGGCTGAAGAAGTTACTGGAATGCAGGCATTTCCAAAACAGCTTTAGAGCAAATGGCGCGTAGGACACTCATCAGATTGATGTTTCAAAGGTTGGACAGAAGTGCTTTGAAAGTGAGAACTAAGGTGAGAACAGGAACCCCCCACAAGGCTGCTGTTACCTGCCTGTGTTTGAAAGCAAAGGATGAGTGGTGAAAATGGCACAGATTTAACATTTAGCACAGCAAACGGCCCAGATCGAGCACAGGTGCTGTTCATCCTGGGCACTATGTGCTCCCATAAGAGTATTTTTTCTGGGCATGCAGAGATGGAGGAGAGCCCAGGAGGTTGGTTCTGCTCTGAGGGGTGGCTGTACAAACACAGCCTGGAACAGCAGAGGGGACATCATGAGAGGTGTCGTGTGCTGTATTTCAGTGCTGCTGCACAGCTGGGCAGAAGTGCTCCAAAAGAAAAAAAGTGATGTGCAATGGACATTTCCTTTATTCTGTGTTAATAATGGCTACATTCACAATAGTTAAATAAATAATTTAAAAGGTCTCTGCTTCCTGACAGCAGTTTGATTGTCTGAAAGTAGTGGATTGTACAAGGCAAGATGATTCAGCAATTTGCCTTGAGTCCTCCTGTTCCTGTCGGTCCTGAGGTGTCCTTCCGGACCAGAGAGGAACCACAGTGTCCTCTGAAGACTCTCCAGCCTTGTTAATTATTGTATCAAGTGTCTAGAGAGAATGCTAAGCTTCTGAGGACACCTTTTATTGCAATATGCTTTAATTACCTGTACTAAGAGCAAGAAAATGACACCAGTGTGTTCCCCCCTGACTGCCTGGGGAGCTACAGGCAGGGTTTGCAATTTACAGAGGTGTTTAATTGCACAGCAGGAACTGAAGGGCCTTTGTCAAGCTCGTACATCACAGAGCTCTTTGTGAACAATTCTATTTTCATCCCTTACCTAAACTATTGCTAGTTAATTAGTTGAGGTAAATGGAGCAGGATAAGCAGAATTATGCTTCTTAATATTGTATCTGTGATGGTCTCTTTGTGCCACTAACAGGTATAAAGGGACTGTAAACCAGTTAAACTGGTTTTATGTAGGAATTTGCAAAGCTGAAGGGGAGCCTCAAGGTGGCTTGGAGCCAGAATAGCATCTCTGTACCACATCCACCTGGGCAGGTGGTATGACCAGGGTGCCACGTGCCTGTGCCAGAGTCCTGGAACTTCATCAGGAGCAAAGTCTGCCCACAACCAGTCTTTGCATCAGAATATCCATGGAGGCAGAATAAAGTTACCCTTTAACCTTTGCACTGTGGGTATCCCAGGGAGCAGAGATAAAATAAACCTAAAAATGGAGTTTATTACGTTCATATTCAGAGATGCCTTTTCTAGAGTTTGGTATAATTTCATTGTGGTACCATTCCCAAAGGTAAGAAACAAGTCACATCTCAGCCTCTAACACTGCAGCATAAATAATGATCAAAAATAACAAGATTTCTGCTTTCACAGAGCTGTGATGTGGGTTTTTTAATCAACACTTCAGTAATTTGTGCTTCTTGACTTCTGACTTGGAGAATAGTTCTGTCATTCCGTTAACAGAAGGTATCTCTTTGTGCTTGTATTTCTTATCATATGTTCACGTGTTTATGGCTGCATAGTAAGGTGTGCATGTTACTCATGGAGAAAAATATTGCAGTGTATTAAAACAAGCAGTGGCAAAGCAATTTGCAGTGCTTTTCACAATTTTTAAAAGGGAACTTGTGGAAGCCCTTTTTGTGTTGTCTACTCCATACATTGCATCACATACTGTGTGAGAAAGTGATTATGCTTCAGGGGATAATTGAACTAAGTTCTCCCAAATAATTTTGGTCACAGTTAGATCTGTCCAACATAATCAATTTTTAACTGTGTCTTTAATTCAAAGTGTATAATGACAAAATTATTCAGCCTGTTGGGTTTTTCTTTTTTCCAAAAGGTGTCACTTATTTACAGAGAAAGGAAATAGTTTATTCTCATAGCTGTTCTTTTTCTAATATTGAAAGATCTTTGGTAGGTGAATGGTACAGTGTGTTGATACTGGAATTTTGGAGAAGTTAAACAAAGAATTTTCAAAGTGAAGTAGGTGTTGGGGGGGAGGGTAATGTAGGAGGAAGAGCATAGTGCTAGAGGGGGAAACTGCTCTGCAGGAAGGCTCTCATGCTTCCAGGGAGATGCTCAGCCCCTGTGTGGTCAGAGTTACCAGCACACACTGACTGTAAAGTGCGTTTTAGGGTGCATTGTGTCAGCTTCCTGTGCCTTGGGTACCATTTCATTTTACCAGGTGCTGGCCAAGAACAGAGTATTAACGTGCTTAGCTGTGCAGTCCCTGCTGTGCAGCTGCAGCTCCTGCCCCATGGCACTGCAAGGTTTTGTCAGCACAGGCCAGAAAAATCTCTTTGAAGCTGGCAGAGCACTGAAAGTGTGATATAAATGGTGTTGAGTTTGTAGAAGATACGTAGTGGGTTTTGCTGTTGCATTTTATAGCTTTGTCTGTAAAATTGGTCCTTTGTCACAGGTCTAAGATGAATTATTTCAGCTTCACTCCGAATACTCTAGGCAACTGTTTTTCCCCATTTTCAAGTGCCTCTAACTTGGCCTCTGCCCTCTTTGCTGTTCTAGCTGTTATATTTTGAGGTAATTGCCATGTTCTGTTAGAAATAACCCAGGCTGAAACAAATTTATCTTTTAGTTGAATTGTAAAGTACTGCACGATTTTTGTAACTTGGATTGGTAGCAAAACCTTAATTGAATTTCCTTGCTCGTAGTCTTGGGTCTGAAGATCTTGACTGCACAGCTCTGTTTCTCTGAGGTGGATTGGCAGGTAGTGCTCTTAGTTTCCATAAGGTTCAGTAAATAAATTTTAATGCAGATTTTATGGAATATTTATTAAATCCATCAGCATGTTTCACTGCATCAAAGACACTTTATTTAGATGAATAGGCATGTTTAAATCCCACGTGCTTGTGAAGTGCATGACTGCCTGTCAAAGAACTGAGTTGTGTCTTAAAACAAAATGGATCTATTAAGTTTTCATTGGCTGTCAGTGTGTAATTGAGGCTTCTGAAGGTGAGCAGAAGGGGACAGCCCGTGGCTGCTTCCCTGGGCATTCACATTTGTTGGCAATACCTGAAAAAGCAGGGAGATGCAGCTGTGTGAAACACAGCAATGTCATTTTCTACCATAAAAAGTCAGAGGCAAATGAATTGCTCTGTAAGATTTTCATTCTGGCTCTTCCACTTGCAAATTGACTCATTAAGTGCAGTGCTTTGCCTGGGGAAGGGAAGCCTTGCCCTGCTGCAGTTCTTCTGTCAGCAGGTTCAAGAGTCAGAAAAGTTTGACTGCTTCAGAAATAAAGGTAATTTATGCATTACACCAGTCCCTGAAGGTGATAGAGGCTGGGCTGTTTACAGCCCTGTAAAGGAGACAAAGGCTCTGCATTAACACCCTCTGACTAGATTTTAATAAGCCCTATTAAAATAGCCTATATATTCTCCAGGGCTGCAGAACTCTCCCAGGTTTCCTAACGTGTCTGCACTGACCAAAAAATTCAAACTTCTTTGCTTTTAGGAATTAGATTAATGGCATAAAGGTGTCCCATCATCCCTGTCCATCCATCTGTGTATCCCCCTAATTCTTTAACATGTTTTGTTGTGACAATTAATTTCGGCACCCTTTTTAAAAATTATTTTTCTACCTGGGAGATGCCAAAGGTGTGAACTGAATCTTCATCCTCTGGAATGTTCTTTTTAAACTTTAAGTATTTTTTCCAAGTAATGGTCATTTGTATTATCCTGTAAAATAAACCAGAAATGAACATTAAAATTAAATTAATTTGCTTTCTGATAATCTATTTGTTAATGTGTTCTTTGCATAAGATTTGATAAAGTCTGAGGAAAAATGTTGGCTTTTTAATAGTAAAGTTCAACCACAGGTGGAGAAGTTTTTTACTAAATACTGATTAGGTTGGTTTTCAAGGAATATTTGATTTTTCTGACCTTTGATGTCATTCTGATTTAATGTTACTTGAATTAAAATGTCATCTTTTTTTATAGTACCTAAAATAGACTTTATTAGTTTTCCTGAAAGCTATGTGCAGCTTTCCTTTGGCCCATTTAAATATTGAAAACAGCAGGATTTGAGATTTTTCTTCTAATCCTCAACTAATAGAGTTTAATGCTTTGTTTGGCCTACCTTGCACAGCCTAAGCAAAAGTTTTAAACAAGATTAAAAACATGACCTTATTAACCCATGACATCTAAAGATACAGAACAGGCCTGCAGAGACATCAGTCATTCCTTGGCCAGGAGAGCATTGGTGCCATTCCCAAACTACTCAGGATGTTCCAGAGGAAAACATTTTGGCAGCCCAGCTGTTTTTTTTTTTTTTTCTTTTTTTTCTTTTGTGGTTTTGTGCCAGCACCTGGGAGTAAGAAATTAAAAAGGAAAGAATCTAAGTTGAATATTCAGTCTTTGTGGTTGTGGAAAAGAAAAGTTTGAGTACTTCTGGAAATTTGAGGTGCAACCTGGCTGGGTTTCTAAAAAAAGAAAATAAAGGACAATTTGGCAGAGCAATGGGATGTTGGTTTTGTGTGCTTCACCTCATTAGTCCCTGAGTAAAATGAGTGTCACCTTTTTGGGGCTTTTTTGGGTTTTTTTGTGAGAAGTCAAAGTTGTTCTGAGCTGCTGTTGGATGGGTGATTGATGAACATGCTGAGTTCCAGAAGAATAAAGTGTCTCATTGTCATGGAAAGTTTATGTCCAGTAAACATTACAAAACACAAAACACAGTGATACATTCACTGCTGTGTAATGGGATTCCTTGTTTACTGGGCAGGCTATAGGGCCATGGCAACAACACCAGAAATAGGAACTGTGAGTATCCTTGTTGTAAAGATGATGATGGTTATCAGGCACTTTGTTAATTGCTGCAGGTTAACGTTTCTCTGTATTCATTATCACTTGGTAGTGAGAGGATCAGCCAAGAGGTGTAAATGTGGAAGTTTGAGTGAAATCTTTAATTAAAATAATGAGGTTTATCAGTATGGCACGGAAGAGTCAGGTCAATGTGCACCTCATTGATGCTTTGGGACAATTAATAGCAAGTGTTCCAGGGAAGAGAGAATGATCAGAGTTTGCTTCTAAGCCATGCCAACTCCCTAAACTTCTCTTTTTCTAGTGATACTCCAAACCAAAGCAATATGAGTGCTAATTCCTTAAAAATACTGGTATCTTGCTGGGCTTTTATCATATCAGTTGCCCTTTTGATCTAAACAGGGCAAAATCTGGATACATGTTCATTAAGTTCAAGATCCAGCTGAAATTTGGAGGCAGAAGAAAAGCCAGACAATTTGCTTACACTGTCATTGATAAACACTTCCTGCTTTGATACCATTATTTACATTTTTTAATTATTAAACATGATTTTTAAAAACTGAAAGTGGATGCTGGCTTTGCAACCACATGTGCACTGCTGAAAAACAGAGTATTTGTGCACCCTGCATCTTGGCTGTGGAATGGAGAGTTTGTCAAGACCTGGGGCTGTACAAGTTAGGAAGAGGGTGAAAAGCCCTTAGTTTTTTCTCTCTTACCCTGTCTAATCTATTTTCCTTAATTTGCTGCATTTGGCCTTTCTTGGCTCACTGCCTTCTTCTCATCAGCAGTGCCAAATCTCTGTAGCAAAAAACAGGTAATTTTCAGGAGTAAGGTGGTCTGTAGGTAGGTAAAGAAGTCTAGGAAAACATTGAATTTTCATCTGAGTATTGATCATTCCATTTTCTCTCTGCATCAAGCTTCACTGACCTTCCTGTCCCTGCCCCAGACTTCTGAGGACCTGTGGTCATTGAGAGCTGATGTTTTGGGATAATCACATTTATGTTTGGGGCTGTGCTGCTGATTCAGAGCCATTCCCCACGCAGCAGAGTCATCCTGAACACCAGGATTTGGTGTTTGCTGCCCCTCTGCAAGGGCAGCACTGGCATTGCAGTCACAGCTGGGCAATGTGCAAGCAGATCCTTGGCATGGTGGTGTTTTCCTTGACACTGTCTTTTATAAAAGTTGCATTAATTTTTCATTTGATAGCCAAAATTCCCACCATGCTTAGATCTTAGATGTCTGTGTCTGCCTTGTTATTAAAGCAGTCCCTTTCTTTTCTTTTTTTTTCCCTGCATTCTTGATTGGTGAATACGCTTTCAGTTTCATTTTGGTTTTTGACTTTGAGTAATTATTGAAAGGAAAAAGTGATAAAAGGCTTTTGCAATATGCTTACTGAATTAATTCCATAAAATGAGGTTTTCAAGCTGGGGTCTGTAAGCTGAAACTGTGAGTTACTATCTTTAAAAGGGTAAAAAAAGGAAATGCTGTTGATACTTCACAGTCTCTGGGACACTGTGCTGGAAAATGTTAGTTTTCAAAATGAAAAAAAAATTAAATGTTGATGTAAATATTCCATAATCAAAGAGTCCTGTAAAAGCAGTTCAATGAAGATTAAAAGGTCACTTAGTTTAGCTGGCTTTTTTTAGTAATTGCATGGCTAACTTGGTTTCCCTCAAAATAGTGATTTTATGCTGTTTACAGCAAGAAATTAATAATGTGAAAAATTTTATCATAGTGCTTTGCAATTAAGGTACAGTTTACAGGCTCAGTGCTAGTAGTACTTTTAGGGTGCTGATTCCTGGTTTTACCAAATGTTTGATCATGCATTTGGTTTGATTGCACTATTTAGCATTGAAATTTACCTGCTGTCAGATTTGACACCAAATGCAGTCCAGAGGAGCAGAGGCAGGGGTTTGCACTGTCCTGCTCCAGCCTGCTGGGCTGGTTAATGTGACTGCAGTTAATCCCCAATGATAATGCTCATTCCAAGTGGTTTTCTAGCCTCCTCCTCTGCTTCTAGCCAAGGATCTTTCTCTATACTTGGATTAACCCTTCCCTGTTATGTTTCACATCCAGACTGTTTGAATGTCTTGTGTCAGGTTGAGTGCTCTGCTATGGTTTGCTCTGCTAAGGCATCATTTTTGTGATTTAATTTTTTTTTGTACTTTGAGGTTCTTTGGTCTCCTTTCATTTGTTTCTGCTTTTAGTAACTCACCCTTTTTTCCTTTCTGTTTGTTTCCAGTGTATACTCTCTTAAAGAACTTTCACGTATGTTTAGTATTTTGCATTCAAATGAATCAAAATCTGTTTGATTCTGCAGAATGTCTTAGTCCCAGTCTAAGGCTGTAGTAAGTTGTTATTAAAGCATGATTAGACACTGATTTTTGGATGCAAATAGATGTTACTGCTTAAAATAGATGCAAATAGATGTTACTGCTTGAGTAGAAAAGTTTTGAGATATCTAAATAAGCCTATCTACAAAAGTCTTCAGTGACTGAAAGCACTTTAGGCAATACAGCTTTAATAGAATATTTTTCATGTTCATGTTCTATTTTAAAAAGGTATTCTGATTTTGTGGCTTATAAATTTAATGATGTGCCTTTTTTATTACAGGGAGAAGAAAATGAAAATTCAGGATATTAAAAACAATATTAAAGAAGCTATAGAGGTAAACTTAAGAGCTATTGTTTTTTAACTCTTCCAGGTGGCTATTTAGACACTCTCTGCAATATTTTACTTGTGTTTCTTTGCAGACAATAGTGACAGCAATGGGCAATTTGGCACCTCCAGTGGAACTAGCCAATCCCGAGAACCAGTTTCGAATCGACTACATCTTAAATTTAGCAAACCAGATAGACTTCGATTTCCCTCCGGTGAGTAATTCCCAGGCAGCCATGCCTTTCTGCAAATGATTGTATTTCACTGCCCTGTAGTAAATATTTCCCCAGAACAGTGAGCTGCTCTCTGGGAATTATTGCAGTAGGTGCCTTTGATGAGTGCTAATCGAATTTACAGCAGCACAGCCAGAATATTCCAGCTGATCCTTCAGGAACATGGAGACTCTTGCCTGCTTTTTGTGCTCTGCTGAAATAATTGGCCACAGAGTCAAGATGGACAGTGCTGGGTGTAAAGTTTGGCTGTTGTTGGGAATTGCCCTGCCCAAAAAGAGTGGAGATACACACAGCCCTTTCTTGATGGTTATTAGCTGGTGTTTAATGGTGCTGATTTCTCTCTTCTGGAAGAGCAGTGGAGTTTTCTTGCTGATTCAGACTCTGTGTCAGCCAGGCTCTCTGCAGAGGCTCCACACACATCCCTGTCCCAGCCCTCCCAGTCCTGGTTAATCATTCGAGGTGCCAGCAGTCCCAGAGCAAATGCATCAAGGATAATTATTTAGTTGATGATACAACTTTGTGCCCACTCACAGTGATTAATTTCTCCTATATCTGAACCAGACTTGTAGCAGAAGCCCATGAAAATACAGTTTGCAAACACTGAACACTTAAACACTGAGAAGATATTTTTGTTAATTGCCATGAAGTACCTTCTACTTGCAGCAATGCAGGAGTGTTTCAAAACTTGTATTTCTTTGTCTGTGCACTGTTCCAGGAGGTTGAGGGGAGGAATTATGATGATGTATCAAAAAGCATTATCCATTTACACCAAAATTTTGTGTTCAGCAGTCCCAAATGCTTGAAATAAAAGTGCAGGTGTGAATGGTAGTAAGATGTGGGATAGTTTGCAGCACAGCAATTCTTAATTCAGTTTGTAATTCTTGATACGTAAAGATTATTGAATGTCTGTGAGACCAACAACAGTTACCTTTTCCATATGTTGCTGCTTCTAGGAATTTCTCTGCTTTGTCAGTCTTTATCAAAAGAAAAATAACCAACCAAACAAACCCACATGCTTTGTGTACAAGACAGAAGTCAGGTGACTTTAGCAGTTAATTGGAAATACTGCACTGTAATCTTCAAGTCATTTTCAGTGTAACAGGCACAGACAGGTTGGTGGAGGGGGTGTATGATTCTCTCTAGCACATAAAATGTAGTCACTGGCATTTTAAGCATCTTAAATTTGAGATTTTGAGATTTTTGACTTCACACCTCTGTCATTTAGACATTTGTCAGTGTTATTCACAGAAATACTCAGTCCCTTCATGGATGAGCTCTCCTGCTGGGGGCGCAGAAAAATTCATGCTTTGAAGGTAGCTTTAGGAGAATATTTGAAAGAGAACATTGGATCCTTGCTCCTCCCTCTGTGCTTCTGCACTGGCTGTGTGCCCACAGCTCTCCTTCTGCCATTGTTTGTGCTAGTTCAGGTTGTGATCTGTAACAATGCTGCCACAAGTTCCTGTGACCTACCTCCAACTGAAATACTGAATTTTCCTTGTATCTTCTATCTCAGAGGTCTTTTTTTTCTTCCATTCAATTGGAGTGCCGTGATTTCTGTTAATTTTTCCCTTTTTTCCACTGAAAGCAAGGTGTAATTGTGTAACTTACAAGGTCTATAAGTAATTCCAACTTCAGGGAAGAGTCTTTGAGGTGTTGAATGACACACAACTTCAGGAATAACAGTGCTCCAATAAAACTAGTTTTTCTTCTCTGAGCAAAGGCATTGTCTTAAATTTTTAAGCCCTGAGTCTACAGAGGCTTAGGTGTGTGCATAACTTTGACTGGTGGCTTACTTCATTGGCATGATTAACTATTTCATATGTAAATGTTTGTAGGGTTGAGGTTTTAAACTGGAGATGCATTAGCCACAGATGTTGAAGGCCTATTGTTGGCTGTCTCTGCCCTCAGTGATTATATAAGTTAATATATCTCTGATTTCTGAGTTTCTCTGAAGGTAGATTGTAGTCCTTTGGTACCTGGAAAACTGAACCTGCATTTTAATTGCATGATTTAAATCAAGTTGAGATCTAGAGTGTCCCTAGATGCCAGCTCTCGGTGCAGAGGAACAAAAATCCCAATCCTTGAGTACCGCTGTAAAAATAATTTTGATTTTGTTACAGATTAATTAAAAGTACTTTGAAGAAAAAAAATAATTTTATGGAAGTAGAAAAGACAGCCTTATGCTAGTTATGCTTTAAATCTAAGGAGATCTCCATCACCTGCTTCCTCCTCCAGTACACTGGGGGAAGAATTTCATAAACCTTTTCCTGGGTGGAGTATTGATTGGGAAGGAGGGAGGGGAATTTTTAGCAATGTCAGCCCTGTGTAATGCTGTCTGGTTTGAGCTGCAGAACTTGCTTTCTGCCTCTTGCATTTTCTTCATGGGAAATCACATTTCAGCTGTCTTGAGCACATGCTTTCCTCAGTGTAGTATTTGATGCTCTTTTCTGCCCTAAGGAGAGCATGAGGGTAGGGAGGAGAAACACTGATGTCCCCAGGGGATATTCTCTGAGGGCTGCAATTACTGAGGACTGTATTCTTAAATACAGGGCTCTTCTGCTTCCCTTCAAATGCCCATTCTTCTTTCCCTAAACATTAATTTGGGTTGTTCTCCTGAAGATAATGCACTGACATAGAAGCCAGCACAAGGATTGTGGGATTTCTTCTCCAGCTACACAAGATCATCACCTTCATGAAGGACTTGTTGAAATGAATTTTAAAGTAGAGGCCAAAATCTGTGTTTGTAATTCTCTGTGGAACAGGTGGAGCTGGAATGCAGGTCTCCTAACAGCAAGGTTCAGTGTGATGTGAAAGGCAGAATAAAGTCAGGAAGGATGTAGGAGCTTTACAGTGTGATAAATATTGGGATCTGGCTCTACATGTAAATTAGGATTCAAAGAGCAACTTTTGTGTTCTGATATTCTAATTCTTTTCTTAGTCTGGGTCTCCATCTGTTTGCTTTGCAGTTTTTGACTTTCAGGAAGTGTGTGTCATTTGTGTAGACCATATTGTTTTGAATTAAAAAAACCTAAAAAACAACAGTTTGAGTTAAAAATAACATTGGTACAGTGTAATGCTAGGTTAAACATCCCCTTTAAAGCTGAAAGTTTACTATGTTGGAGATTATTAATTCAGCACAGTTGGTATTAAGAAATTAAATTTTTGAATACAAGTAGTAGCATATGGAGAAAGGCAAAACATAGTACTGACTGGAAGGAATTCTGTCCACATAATCATGCTGGTATTTTAAAATATTGCAATTTCTAGTAGATCAGATCTCCAGTTGAAGCTTCCAAATGGTATTTCCATCATTATTGTCCTTTGATGCATTTAGCTGAACACAACTGTATGTGTGTGTTTTCAGTGTCAAAAATCAACATCATAAGTAGTTTGAATAATTCAAACTAGCTGTGTATCTGTCTCAAGTGTCAGGTGATGTTGGGTTAGCTGGGTTATAAAAGTGGTATTTTTATTCCTGTTCTGCATACCAGACAGTGGTTAGGATATTTTCTTCATCCCCAGTAATAGTGGCCTTCTTCTCATCCCTTTCTTTTTGCTCTCACTTTTAGAAGAGGGAAGGAAATGTTCCCATTTTATCAACATTTCACACTCCATGATCAACCCAATTGAACCAAGCTACCAAATAAAACCTATTTACTTTGGGTCACAGTCCATGTATAATTCTCTGGTTTTAATGAAATATTCAAAATAGCTGAGCAGGATTTACAGCTACCTATTTTTAATTTATCTGGTTTCAACTGAGGAAGATGTCTCTTGAAAATACCATACTAAATTCAGAAAAATGGTATTTAGAAAGTAGTAGAATCAGAGTGTTAGCTGTTGAAAGGCAAAATACCAGAGGAATGACTGCAGCCTATGGCTCTCCAGGTTGGGGATGTTCAGAAGAGATGCTGATGTTGTCTGCAGGTCTCTTGGTTTCAGTTTATTACACTGCTCCATTGTAGTTATTTTGAATCTCCCACTACCCCTGCTGCTGAATGGTTTTATTATGGTTTTTGAGTGGTGTCCTTGAGCTTTACCACACTCTGGCTCCAGCCTCAAAGGCAGCTCAGCATCCCCTGTGCCCACAGCCACCCCTTCCCTCTGCTCCACGCCGGGATGTGCCACCCACACCGGGCCAGAAAAACCTCCTCTGGGTCCCCAGTGTCAATCAGAGCATTGAACCAGCCCAGGTTAAAAATAACCCTGCTAACCCTTACTCCTTCTCTCTTCTATTTTGGGGAGATTATTTTTAACAGGGATCAGTTTTGAGGTCTGATTTACAACCTGGCAGTGTGGCACAAAGGAGGTGGTGCTCAGTGTGATCCCTTAACCTGCAGCAGGGTCAGAACAGGGCTTTGGAGTCCCTAAAATTGTTGACACCAAAATCTTCAATATGGTAATGAGATAATAGAGTCTCAGTAAGAAAAGATGTGAGCTGGGATCTCTTTGCTGCCAGAAGTGTTCCTTAATTATGTAGGCAACAGAACAAAATTATCTGTCCCTGTAGATAACCACCCTGATGGGTATAATGATAGATATATTATTATTCCTGTCTAAATACATCATGGCAGAAGAAGAGAGCTGTTCTGGTTTGACAGCATCACTACCTTTATAAAATAATGACAAACATATTCACTGCAGTGGGGGATGTTTCCCATGGGGATATCTCAAATGTCACAGATTTTGGGGGGTGAAAGCAGGCAAAACATTTTCTTTGGTGAGGATATCCCTGGGAAGCTGGGAAAGGTGGGAGACAGAGCCTCATTTCTTGGGTGTCTGCACAGTATTGTGTGCAGTTACCATAGACAGAAGATTAGGGGCTCCAGCTTTTCTTGTCCAGATTTTTTGAGCAAGACGCCTCAAAGTCCTATTTACCTTTTTTTAGTATCCTCTTTCTTATTTTTGTAAAAGAGTGATAAATACATATCCTTGAGATGCATCTTGAGGTGCAAAACTAGTAGAAAATGTGGACATGTGAAGTATTTTTGCCTCAGGAATGTTGGTGTTGTTCAGAGAAAGGAGTGGGAAGTCTTGCAGACAGTATCAAAGATGTGGTGCTAGATCCTCTGAAATAATCCTTACTTACTCTTTTTAAAATCTCTATTATCTTATCTACACAGAGCAGCTCCCTCTCAATGGGCTTCCAGATAATCCAATTGAGTTTACCTGATCAGAGTTTAACAAGAACTTATGTAAAGCTGGCTTTCCTATCCTTTAATAGCAGAATAAATTCTTGAATACAGATTAATTAGAGTTCTTCTGAAGCCTTCTTCTAGTATAGGGTCTGTGAGGCAGGCAGCCATTGATTTCATTTGTGTTTCTCATAATTGAAACATGTATAACTATTAATGATTTGCAAATGAACCTCCTGAAATGTCTGATTTTTGTCTGCATGGATAAATGCCTGATAGGAATGTTTTACTCTTATGTGACTAGGAATATCTAGCAAATTTTGTTAGTGCTATATTTTGTTAGTATTTATTGAAGTGTTTTGTTTGGGTTATTTTCAGCCTTTTGAATTCTGCAGTGCTTTCACTGAGGTGTTCACATAATTTTGTTGAAATCCCACAAAGAATTTCCTTAAATTGGAGAATCTGCAGCCCAGGACTTGAGACAGAGGACATTAAATACACGTCTTTCCTGTAGTTCAGTTGTTTTTGTAGTACAGAAAACCCTCACCCTATATTTTATTTGATTACTAATTTATTTGATTAGTATTTGAAGTAAATGCTGATGCTTTGTTCTGAACTTGTATTTTTATCCAGTAAATTCCCACCAAACCAGACCATATTTACAGGTTCAGAAGTTCACGTGACTTAATTTCTCTTGATGCATCTTCTTTGTTTTCCTCTCAGTGCAGTCTTAAAGAACAAGGACAGATTAATTCAATTTATGTTGAAATACAAGAGCTGTCAGCTGAATTAAACAGGAAATAGGCATAATTTAATATGGAAATTCTTAAACATTTTCTGGTTTTAATCACAGTAAGAGACTATCACAAAATATTGGTGGATGCATTGATGAAATAAAATTATACCTGTGAGCCTCCCTGGTGTGACACTGGATTTCAGCCACAGCCCTGTTGTGCTCAGCTGACTGGTCAGGGTTTTCAGCTGCTCTTTGGAGAGCAGATGACATTTCTTCAGTGTTCCAGTAAAATTTAAGATTTATTTTTTTTTAAGCTCCCAGGAAACAAGGTGTCTTTTACTCTTAAAAAGAAATGCCAGTAATTAAGCAGAACTTTCAGTTAATTAATTTTAAGTATATTTGAGCTTCATTTTTTTAGTGTAGACTTTATTGTGGGCCTGTGAACATTTCTATGAGTACAGATGCTGCTGCTTCAGAAAGATTGGAAGAGGGTTAGCGAGCTCTCCTTGGGATTTGTATAAATTTAGAATGAGAACTATTTTATCTTACACCCTTTTCTGTTGGTGGAAGTTTCTGGCAAAAAGAGGCTTTTTGTTTCCAATGTGAAAGGAAGCAGCAGAGTTTATTGTGGTCCCAGGTGTTTGTTCTTGGCACCAGGTAAGGGAATAAAGTCATTTGGTTTGACTGTTCAAGCTTACCATATATTCATTAAACAAAAGCAGCTAATGATGTAGTATGGAAGACATTTTCCAAACCCTGATTTAAGGCTCAAAGGAAATTTCTCAGAGTTTATTAAACTTTCTTTCTTAGACTGAAGTCTCCAAAAATAGCTGATGGTTGAACTGCCTCTGTCACCACTCTAAACTACCCTGAGAGAGCTGGGGTAGTTTAGAATGGGGTGGAAGACTTCTTTGTGCCTTTTATGCTATCAGGGAGTTTGATCCATTAATGAATTGCCTCTTTCTAGGTGTGACACTATGAAGAAGCAGAGGAACACTGATTATTTGGTTTAAATTGCAGAGGAATTTCTGCAATACAGGGAGCAGGCTTGCTGCTCTCATCCAAAGTGAATTTTCCTCCCTAATTAACATGAGGAGCTGTGTTGTGGTATCAACAGATAAAGTTTCTGTGGCAATTAAACTTCTTGTGAAAATAGAACTAAAAGAGAAATGGTTTGGTATTATGTTAGTGAGGACTTCTAAC
This sequence comes from Fringilla coelebs, assembly GCF_963513975.1. Classification (NCBI taxonomy): domain Eukaryota; kingdom Metazoa; phylum Chordata; class Aves; order Passeriformes; family Fringillidae; genus Fringilla; species Fringilla coelebs. Next base: position 3,396,233 of record NC_140044.1, read on the forward strand.
CAAAGGCACGTTGTAGCTTATGGGTAGGGTTTGTGTGTTGGCACATTTCTCAAATGCTGTGGTGTTTTGAAACTCTTAACAAAGGGTAATAATGTGAGTTCAAACTTAACAGAAGTTTCTTAAATAGAATTCCCTTCCCATTGGCCAGTCCTTGCAGTGACATCCAGTTTAATTTGTACTCCTAGAAGTTACCAAGCAGAAACACAGAATATTTCAGCATAATTCTTCTTTTCCAAGCATGAAGAACTATTGATAATGAGACTAAATCTTTGCTGAAAATATTTCTGACTCAGTTATGGGAAGTGCTGAGTGCACTGGGCCTCTCCCAAAGAGTTTTGTATTCAGCTCTGGACACATGCCAGTAACTGGAGAATATCTTCAACTATTTGTAGGTATGCGTTTCCTTTGTGATATCATCAGCGTATTTGCCCTAAAATAGCAAGCAATAATTAACACTTGTTCACACCATTAGGAATGCAGATGTTTCCCTATTCAAGTAAGTGGCTTATTAAACTGTCTGATTTGACAAATTTAACACATTCTGGTATCCCTGCCCAAACCTGGGGAGAATGAAAGGATGCCATGGGTTCTGCTCCCTGAGCACAGTCAGCAGTGATGGCTCGGTTTCATACAGAGCAGTGAGAGATAAATCAGTATGGTGGGTACTTACCTATCCTGGCAGGAGAGAATCAGCTGGTGCAGCTTGTCTTGGAATGCTCTGTGCTGCCCTGCCATGCCATGACCTTGCCTTGCTGCAGTGGAATGCAGCAGGACTGCCTGGCTCCCAGGAGAGGAGGAGAGCTGTGCTCCCCTGGCTGAGCAGGGCTCCAGAGGGCTTTGGAACCAGTGCTCAGTGCTGCTTTTAAAAGCTGCACACATTGGGAAGCAAAGTCCTCCAGGAGACAGTTTTACAGTTAGAAGCTGGTTTGGTTTGACCTTTAATCATTAGATTTGTAAGTTGGTGACCTATTTAAAACTCTTATTATGAAATGTGCAGCTCCATGGGACAGTGAACTTTGCCCAGGAATTGAATCCCAGTTTTAACCACAACATTGTATAATGATTGTACACACCTTTTAGGAGGTAAGGTTTTTTTTCAATGGCATTGACTTTTGCTGGAATTAGTAAATAAACTGTTCTGTTGAAGGATCCACCCTATATTATATTTTACAAAGAAAAGGTAATGTTGCATGTCCACGCTGAGTTTCCTGTGAATTTGGTGTCACAGTGGCATGGACTGTGCCAGTGTTTTTCCCTGCCAACATCCTAATGCCTATAAAACATTGCTTCATAAACATTTTTCTTTAGTCTCTTGAGTATTTATATATCTGGAGGGAGCAAAGCCTTGTAGACAGTATGTCCAGTTATATTCTTTCATTTCCTACTAGTATTTTATCCTTTTGGAATGATTCTCAAAAGCAGATCTTGGTTCCTTTATTTTTTCCCAGGCTTGAGTTTGTCTCTTGGGGATTATTTTTTTTAACAACCAAAGTGCTCAACCCCCCAAGTTGTTTAACACTTTCTGTAGTTTAACTTGGAGTAAAACCACTCTTTACCTGTTGCCATTTATTCAACTTGCTGAAATTTTCCAATATAAGTAGGTTTTAAACTTGATTAGACTCTGCATTGCCCCTTTTCTAATTCAGAATTGTGTCAGCAAGATCTTTCTGGAACAAAGAACAATTTTCCAAGCATCCCTTCCACATTTCCACTGATGGGTTTTTTTTTCCTCTAGAGGTCTGCAGAGATTCCTGTAAGTGAATGCAAGTGATTTACAAATGTTGCCTCTTGACTCATTGTATTGGGAAGCTTTCAGTAGGTGGGGAAAGTGTCACCTCATAAATCAAACATTAATAATGAAACACATTTCACATAAATGTGGCTTTTTAACCATTGTGGTGTTAGGGTATCAGGAGACATGAGGTTTCCTCAGCAGCCCCAAGTTGTGGTCCTTGATCCTTCAGTTATCTGAGCAAGACCAGAAAGGTTTCCCCAGCCAGAGGATTTTCCCAGGTTTTTTATGTTTTTCCAGAAGTGGAGCCTGTTTGTGGGGATTGTGCCCTGAATCCAAACTATGCCCCTGCCCAGCCTGAGCAGATTCAGTCAGGCCCTGTTTGTTCTCTTCAGATCTCTGTTACATTGACATTCCTTTCCTTGAGTATTCTCCTCAAGGATTTCTCCCTCTTTAGGGTTATGTGAACGTTTTGGGACGTGTGAGGTCTGTTCTGGTGGTGAATAAATGCTCCAATCCTGACATAAAGCTCAGGAGGAATTCACTCCTCACCTTCCCTGGTGGTGCCATCCTGTCACCACTTCTGTTGACTTTTGTTGCTTTACACAGCTTCAGCTGTACTTTAACCAGGATCTTGGGTGTGTATTGTGACACTGCAGCATTTTATTTTTTTTAATGGAAAATTACATAATTTGGATTTCCCCCCCCCCAATTTTAAGTATGCATAGGGCAGGAATGGATAAGATGATCATACACTGCAAATACTCTGGGTCATTTGGATCCTAACATTCAAATCCTATTTGTTGTAGAATGTCATCTCAAACCAAATAGTTATTTAGTATTTGTTCATTTTCGCTGTTTTGTTAGGAGTTCCATTTTCTAGTGCAAGAAAAAACTTTTGCTGATGCTGCTGTAGGGTCTGTCATATTAGAATGTGCCAGCAAATCAATCAGTGTTGTAGAAGCAAGAACCAGACATGTAAGGACTAGTTTTCTGGCTATTTCTTTTCAGGAAATTTTCCTGCTACTTTTGGTTAATTTGTTTCCTAACTCATTATTTTTAGAGCTCTCATACAAATTATACCTATTTAACTAAAAAAAGAAAATAAAAACCAACCCAACCCTTTTGCTAACTTGATTTTTCTAGTGGCCTCTGAAGCCCCTGTTTTACCTAAATACATAACAAATCTTGTGGTTTTACTTGCCTTCCCTGAGAGCAGCCCCAGGCTACATTCCATGACTCAAATGGGATGCTGAGGATTTCTTGTGTTATTCCTTTTCTTAAATATTATTTCAGAGCTGTGGTTAGTGTAGGTGTACTGGGGAGGAGGGAGAATCTGGGGTTTTTGCAACCAGCTACTATGTCTTAATTCCAAAATCAGTCACTACAGTAAGGAGGCTTCTAATAGAGCAGGAGATGAGCTCTGCAAGGCTGGTTCTGACTCTGCTGGGGTGAAAACCTTCCTGCTTCACAGCTGTGGGAGCTGGCTCTGCATTAGTCCCAACATGTGTGAAGATGTATTTGATGTGGCCTAAAGACAAAAGGTTGTGTATTAATGAAAGGCCTTCATATTTGACCATCTCAAGTCATGTAGTTCCCTTTTTAAAACTCAATTAATACAAACAAACAAGAAAAAAAGACCAAAAGTAACAGCAAAAACCCATCCCAAAAAACCCCACTGTCTTAGTGTAATGATCTCTTGCTCTTTACTTGTTGTAGATCCTGATTTTGAAACCCCAATAAAAAGTTCCAAAATGTAGAATTAAATTCTTTTTCCATCCCAGATGGACAATTAATAACCATACTGAGAAGATTGCTTGAGTATTGCTGGTTATAGTTCAGCTCAGCAGGACAGGCATGAAGGCAGTTTTCAATATTTTATTGCTAATTTGGCCTAACAAGGCACAAACACTGATCTTTATCCCATTGTTGTAATTCATGTATTTTCTTAGAAGTGAAAACTGCCCTTAGAACACGGGGAGGACTCTTGTAAACAATATGGAACTGTTCTGGTAAACTCAACCCTGTTATCAATGTGTTTATGCTGGGGCCAGGAACTGGTTTTATTTTTCATCCCATTTTAAGATCTGATTGCAGAAACTACTCCAAATGTAGGACATTATGGAGTTTGAAAGGTCTTTGAAATAATTGCTTTATAGCAGTTTTCTACCAAAATATCATAGTTGTAGTGAGAAATAGTAATGAGGAAGAGTTTTTGTGGCAGTTTTACTGTGCTGTGACTTTTCTTATTAAAGCACTGACTTTTTTTTACTTTACATCTACATTGTTTTGGTGATGAAGAATGTTTTACTGCTTTTTCTGTTAACTTATTGCCTAGTTATTTGTCCATTGAATCAACTGCTGTTTCATCAAAAAAACTTGTACAATTGCTGATTCCATTTTTCAATTTCCTAGCTTTATAGTCATAATTTGAGTGAGCCATATGATGTTCTGTATTGAACAACTGTTACTTTTAAAAACAAATACAGAAACATTCCCCAAAATGGGTTTGGTTCAGATACAGTGAGATTGCAGATGATTTCCCCTCTCTCCTTCACTTTCTCTTTCTTCTCCCTTTTTCCTTTAGAAAGATATTTTCCTCACCGTGCTCTGATACAGTTGAAGGTGACTGACAGTCCTTCAACTGCCAAGGAACTGGAAATCTTCAAAATTAAAGTGTCCAATGAGCATAATTCCAGCAGTGGGAGACAGAAAACTGAGGACTGGAATTAAGATTTTGATTCATTTTCTGTTTCCTTTAATAGCAAAAGCAAACAGTCAACAGCGCAATCTGCAAATAGTAAAAATTAAGTGAAATCTTCTTGCCTATTCTGAAAGAAATTTAACTGATCTTTTTATTCATAAAAGTAGGGAACAAGCTGACATTAATACCATGTAAAACTGTCATAATCTCTTTAAAAGAAATCAGAACAAAATTTAGATGTGTATTTTGTGTTTGCTCTCGTTTTTGTGTATGTGCAGCTAGGGAATCCTTAATAGCAGTAAAAGGACAATCAGATTTGCATCTGATGTGCTGCTTCCATCATTGCTATTCATAATTATGTGATCACACAAACACATATGCATCTTATACCTGCCAAGAGGAGGGTGCTCTGAAAATCAGCAGCACTAAATGTACTGTAGGATACCTCTATACATCTTTCAGATGCAATTTAAAGGATTTACTGTTCTGCTACAGTTCAGGTGTTAGTTAAGATTCTGGTAGGAATGTGAATTTTTAAAAAAAAACTCTTTTCAAAGTGAAACTTTGGAATGTGTCCCCTTTCTTTCTACTACATTGATAGTAAAGGAATGTGAGAGACTGATATCCCACGAGATGGAGGAACCTTGAAGCAGCAAAAATAACACATTTTTCTTCTTTAAAATAATTCTGTAAAGAAAAAGGATGTGGATAGACAAAATAAATGCAACAGCTATTTTAAAGGTCTTTCACTGGTTTGGATTAAAAAAAAAATAATTATTTGCTACTTAAAACCAGAATTGAAAGTATTTTACCCAAAACACTTCAAAGCTCTGAGAGATATCCAAGGAACAGCCGTGGTTGTTGATAGGAGGAACGCCCACAGTGGTGTCTGTGTGTTTTTTAGTCACCAGGCTGCTGCTGTTCTTTCTGAGTCTATTCAGAGCTCTTGGACTGATGGCCAGGGGTTCAGTCCCGTGTTGCACACGCACTGCTGGAGCCAAAGTGCATCTTTCATATGCAGAATGAAAAGGCCTTTTGCTTGTGTTACAGGTTCAACAAAACTGAAGCATTGCATTTTTGACTGTCTGCTTTCATATCTTGGCTTACAGTTTTTAAGGCTGAGACAAAACATGATCTAGCCTTGTATCACTGTCTTTCTTCTGTAGCTCAACGTCTTTTTACACTGTAAAAGAATAAATTTACGAAAGTGGTACAGAGTTAAGTAAGATACAGATGTCTGCACAGTCCCTGAAGATCCTTACTTGCTTGCAAAGTCATGTAAAAATTATCATTATCATTCATGTAGGAGTTACAGAGAAGTAGTGTTTCATTGAAGAAAAAAGTCACAACAGCCACATAAATGTAAATACAGTGACACCATGAGTTAAAGAACAAATGTTACCAAATAGCATTGATTATTAAATTGCCAATGAAATTGATGTTAATGAGACATTAACCCTTCTTGAAGTAGATGGTTGGATTCAGTCATTGATTGAGAAGCAGTTCTTTAGGTGTTACAAAGTGTTGAAGTCAGAAAGCCAACTGAACTTGTGGTGAGGTTCTAAAGCATGGTTAAAGATTTTTGTTAAATCTGCTCCGTTTCCTGCTCACTGCAAAGCAAAATGCTACATTACTGTTTGCTGAGTCTCTTCATCTCTAACCCGTTCCCATAACACTGTTTTCCCATTTCAGGAGTTCTATGAACACACAAAAACCCTCTGGCAGGATGAAGGTGTGAAAGCCTGCTACGAGAGATCCAACGAGTACCAGCTGATTGACTGTGCCCAGTAGTGAGTATTGCTGCCCTGCCTGTGGGGCTGGGAGGGTTTGGTGTCCTGCTGCTGTCCCTGAACCTTGGAAAAGGAGTGTGAGGTGCAAAATGAATTCTTGGTAATCAGCTCTTCAGAGGTGGGACAAACTGGTGTTCAGTTAGACAATATCTCCATTGAAATACCTGCATCAATATCTACATCTACAGGTGCTTTCAAAAGGTTTTAATAAGGCTCCTTAGTGAGGAATCGGTTTTATTGTCTGCAAGGGCAAATTTCCTGCCTCTTCCACTTGGCCCATCCTCTCCAGAAGTGACTTTCAGGTGCTGCACAAGTTGCAGTAAATTGGAGAGGATATTGGTGGGAAATAAACCTGTTTGTCACTTTGGTTTCTAGTGCAGTGTATTGAACTGGAAGCAGAGAGATGGGAGTGACAGTCATGGGAAGCAGCCTGTGATCAGTCACCAGAGTTCTGCTTGTGTGCCTTCATGCACATATCTGAGAAAGAGTCATTCTCTTCTGGTATTTATACTGCTGGGATAATTAGTGTTGTCTTGAGAGTCTGCTGCATGTTTGCAGTTATTTATCACATCCAGCAATATACTGTGGCTCAGGATTTTTTATGGCAAGGTGCTCGAGTTAATTGTGACCATTCCTGGTACTTTTGTTGTACATACTCAAGAATTGCAGGACTTAAAATTGAAATATTAATGGTTTAAACTGTTCTTTGTTTATATTCTCTCTGCTTCTTTTGGAGAAGCTGAAATGAGGTTTAATGGTCAAGAAAATGAAGGTTTCTTCTTTCACACGGTGATGGCAACTGCAGTTTGTCTAATACTGCATCTCTTAAAGAACATCTGATGAAATAAAATCTGTAAGGTTCTTCTTTTGTTTGTTTGTTTAGGTAGACTTAAAGGTAAATCAACAATTAGCTCTGCTTGAAAAGAGACAAGAGAGATAATTTTACTGTGCCTTGCACAGCTCCAGGTTTGTAGGAGCCTCTTTGAAGTTTTGCCATTGTTTCCAGAGTGAATTTGTTTGATGTGTAACGATGTCTTTTGCATTAGGTGACTAATGTTTGATCATTTGGCATGGAGCTTTTTGCAAGTTCACTTGCTACAAAATAAAAAAGTACAAAGATTTTCATTTTCAGACAAGCATCCTGTAACTTTTGTGTTTCTTGTGTAAAGCTGATGGAAGAAGGGGAGAGCTGGGTTGTTTTGGTTACTGTTTGTTCGTAGCTTCTATGCTGGGAAGGAGGAAATTGTTGTGCACTAAGAGAGTTTTGTGTTGCCCTTTTTCTGCCCTGAATGCACAGAAGAAAGCTGAAATTCTTATCATCCCTGGACATTGACTTTTCCATGGATCAGCAGGGGAGGTGGCCCTCATGATGGCTTTACCATCCTGCTCCATCTAGTGGAACACTTAATTCTACATCATGGGCTGTTGTGCCAGAAATAAACTTTGAACATTGCTGACAAGTTAGATTTTTTTTTTACCCTAAAGAAAATAAAATAAAAATTTCTGTCTCCTTCTGAAAATATTTAATAATTCTAATATTTATTCAATATGATAGTAACATATATGACACTATAGTCTTGCTGAAGGAGATTTCTAGTTGTTAATTTTGACAGTTCTTGTCCTTTCTTGCATTTTTGACTATGCAGTGGTGTTGTTTTTAATAACAGAATATGCATAGTAGGAGTTTTTTAATGGCAAAATGTTATCTTGGAGGTTAATGTCACATTGAAATGCTGAGCTTGTTTTTATCATATTAAATTTTCAAGGGACCTAACAAAAATTACTTCCTATGAAATCTGACTTGATTGATACATTTAAATTAACTTGGTGAGCAAATACTAACAAAAATGTGGCAAAGGCAAAATACAAAATGTATGAGATTTATTAAAGGAGGGCTGTTTTAATATGAGTGTGCAAGTTACTGTTGTTAGTGCTAATAGAAGTTGAAAGAGAATATTGAGCAAATTCTGTTGGAGTTGTCTATTCTTTCAGAGAGGAGTTTTGGGTTCTGAACACTTTTCCCCTTTTGAATCCCCATTTAAAACAAAGTCACACTGAAAGTGGGAGATGGAAAAATGGCTTTTCTCTTTCAAGATCAGTCTGGTTTCCAAAACTCCTTTCTTGCTCTTGAAAATTGAATAAAATCTTAAATAATAATGGATTCTTTGCTCAGTGATTTGCCTTAAAATTTTAAACAATGTTTCTTGTTCACAAAAAAAATTAACTTTTTAGAATTGTTCGTAAAAAAATTTAATTCTTTTCAACTGTCATTTTTTGAAGGCTGAATTGTTTAGTGTAAAGTTTGTCTTTGTATGGGCTTATTTAACAGTCTGAATTTTTAAAAAGGAGGTTTTGTCAGTGTTGGGACACAGTTTTATGTAGGAAGCTTTGCAAGGAGATTCTGTCAAGCATTTAAAAATCAGTTTTGCCTGTCTTTTAGCAGTTCTGCTTTCCATGGACAAACAGGTTCTGTATGTAGACAGCTTAGCTGTAGTCCAGGAGAGGGAAGGGCTTTCCAGGAGTCAGGGATGGAGAATTCTTTCTGGAAAAGAAAGGTGCTGGAGGGATGGCAGCTTAAACTTGTGCAGAGTTTGTGCTGAGGAAAGATGGGAATTTGCAGAGGGGTCAGGAGCTCTCCTGGATGGGCAGAGTGTGGGGGAAAAGTCACTTTTTGGTGCATGTTCATTCCCAAGAAAGTGTGAACAAGTGTAACTCTCAATGTTTTATCTCCCTAATTCCAGTGTGGGGGTTTAGAGTCCAAAAATGGTATTTTTCACCTGTTCTGGAGCAGTAGCTTTAAAGGCACAGTGCTTGCTTCTGCATCTCTAGAACTTCCAGTCTTCCCATGAGAAGTGACATTATTACACACTCTGATTGTTGTCCCACCGGGTCTCTGGTTGTGTTGGCTGAGGAAAAACAGCTTTACCAAAAGCCACAGGTACCATCCTGGCTCCCCATGTCCCTGCAGTTGTGATCCTTGGAGGTGTGGAGGGCTGGCCAGCAGCCTCACCTGAGAGCCCTTCTGGTCCCTGCTCCCTCAAGCTCACTGGCTAAATGAAATTGTCACTTAGGAGGAGCCCTGCTCGTTTTGGAACAGTAGCTGCCCCTGCTCATCATGAGCTTTACTGTACTTCCTGCCCAGGCATATTTTACAGTCTTGAGAGGCAGAAAAAGGAAAGAAAGCTTGTTTCCCTTTTCTTAACTGGCCTTACTAAGAAGTCAGTTTCAATTCTGCTTTTAGAACAACCCGGTCTGTGACATTGTCATCAGTTTGTATTTCAGCAGTGAGGAGGGAGCTTTATCTGTGAGGAGACCAAACTTCATTGCTCTTGCATCTAGCAGGGATGTGCACAGAGTGTTTGTATGAAGCTGCCATGTGATCCTGCTCTTGGCTAATAATAAACAGAAGAACACAGAAGTATCTAGAATACAGAAAATCCCAAACGGTGTTAAATTATTTACCATCCTTCATATGTCTTCCCTGGAGGCACAAGGTCACATTTTATTTAGAATATATTACTTATTATTAAAAATCGAGGAGCCATTTCCACTGTGATGTGCCAAAGCCCGTTTGTTAAATCTTCTGTCGAATACAAACAAACAGGATCTCTTTGAAGCGCTGCTGTTGCCAATGCCTCTACCTCAGGTTTCATTTGAGCAGCTCTGCTTTTAAAGCCTCTCGAGTGCCCAGCAGAGCAGGCAGCGCCAGCAGGATCCATCCCCTGGGAATGTTCTGTTGGTGGCATGAGGACATGAAGGGTGCCCACGCTGTCCTGGCAGGCCTTACCCAGAGCTGAAGGAATGGCAGCACAGGAGAGGAGCTCCTGCCCTGATGTCAGGAGCCTTTGGGTTAACCATTCAGCAACTTAGGAGGAAGCCTGGGTACTGCATGAGCCTCCTGGTGCTTTTCTGGAGTGGCTCCTGTTAGGCTGTGCCCACAGCTCCCTGGATTTTTGCTTCAGCCTTGGCCATACATTTCACTTTGTGCTTCATTTGACGCCGCGCTCTCCCGCGAATCCCCTGGCTGGCGCTTCCTGCTTGTGGCTGGGGTGGCAGAGGAAGCCAAGGGGAGGCAGAGAGCGCGGAGAGCGCAGCCCCTGCCGGAGCTGCCATGGCAGGAAGGGCTGGGAGCAGCACCAGGAGCCCTTCTCACGCGATTTCCTGCCGCCCGCTCCTCTCCTGCGCTGCCATTTCGGGCGAGGAGCCGCTCTGGAGGTGCACCGTCACGTTTCTGGAGCTCCAGCACCAGCAGAGCCTCTCTGATACCTTGAAAGTGTGCCAGGCTCCTCCAGAAGGGCTTTATGAGGAGTATTTTTTAAGATGTTTGTTTTTAAAATACTTATCAAAGAAAGGCAGGGAGTGCAGCTATTAGCCGACTGCTGTGCAGGGCTGCTGAAGGATCAGCATGTGTGGACACACAGGCTTTTTCATTTCTGATGTTGGGGATTCTTTATATTTTTATTAAGATTTATGGTGTGTTTTATTTCTGGATTTGCAGACTTGCAGAGGGCAGTTAAGAGCCCCAATCTGTGCACTTAATGATTTTCTTCCACGTTGATTTCTCTTCATGACAAAGTTCCTTTCATGGAACATGTAGTAAAGTGTGTTTGCTCCAAGTCTCACCTTTTTAAACAGTGCCTGATTTATCAGGGGTACTACTGTTAGTCTCATTTCTTATCCATATTATTTATTACTTTTTTTTTTTCCTTTTACTTTCTTTCCATTCAATGGGATTTTGACAGGGTGGTTTCTCTTGTCTCCAGCTCCTCTGAGTGCTCACATTCAACAGGACAGGAATTTCCCTGGCCCCTATTCCTGGCATACACGAGCTTCTTACGGACAGTGACAATGACATTGTTAAACATTCCCATGAGGAAGAATAATATTCATGTCCCTTTTCTCTGGAATAAAACTGACACAGCCTACTGCTGTGTGAATTCCTTGGCAAGCCAAAGAGTAGGCCCACATCATCTAACTCCTAATTTTTGGTCTTGATTACAAAATCCACATTATTCTATTCCAGAGTGCTTAGAGATAACTGAATTAGGGTCTTTTCCCTGCTCGTCTTCAGCTTGAGGGAATAGAAGATCATGTTTTAAACAAGGTTAAATTTCAATTAAAGAAATGCAGCCCAGGCAATGCATTTTCTGCAGTCTGGTGGGGTATTAGGTACATGATGGGGGAGCACAGTAACTCCCTGTCTTTGCATGACTTCAGTGAAATCACTACCAACAGCACAAGTCCAAATATATAATAGCTGAAATACACCCAACTCCTCCACATGTGTGCCCTCTCTTGCTGACTGTCAATAGCAGGGATGTGCCTGCTGGCAAGTGCTCTGAAAACCAGATTACCTAAATTTAGCCAATAAATGGATTATGAATCCAGCACATGTTCCCACTCTTGTCACAGCTAATCATAAATTCATAATTTCAAGCTACACTCAACCCCAGATAAACTCCTCTGTCTTCAAAATAAATTACATCCCAGTATGAAGAAGGATAAACCAAAAGGTGTCCTGGAATACTTGAATGTTAGGAATTAGGTGCTGCAATAAGGAAGGTACAAAGCTGATGGGCCCTAATGGCAGAAAGACAAGTGCAAAATGAGAATAATTGAAGAAGTCATACCACAGCCTTTTGAGGTCTGTGTGATGTCCATTGCATCATCCTGAATTATTGTCAAGGGGTTTAACTCAAACAGTTAAATCTGATTTCTGCCTCCACTTTTACTTCCAGCCCCCTGGATTCATTGCCTCCATTCATCTGCTGCTTTTATTTCTCCTCTGTTCCACACATCTGTGAGTGTGCCAGTTCCTTTCTGGCCTTTGGCTGCAGATGCAGCTTCCTTTCCCTGCCTGGTTGGAAATGCTGAGGATTTGCCTTCGGCTGGAGGGAGGGCAGACCCGTTTGTAGAGCACGAAAAAGCTGGGTTGGAAATTCTTCCCCAATTTCTTGACAGAGTTCTGTGTCCAAATACTCAGACTTTGCCTTTTAGTTGACATGCATCACTTGCTAATGGCTGCAAGGGTTAAGGATAAACTCTGGTGTTCATGGATGCCTGATTCAGTGGGAATGGATGTTTTATATTTGCTTTCACGTGTGAATGGATTTGCTCTCACAACAGCTATTTCTTTGTTTCACACAAAATTCACATGCACAACATTTGTTCAGGTTAGGCTTGCACTGGATCAAGAGTATTTTCCAAAGTTTGGCATGAATGTTAAAATTTTATTTTATAAAATTTGTCTTTAAAATAGTAATTTTTTCTGAGATCAGAAGCAGATACCCTCGTGATTTGTTCAGTGGATTGCTGTGCTCCTCTAACTGAGGAGTTTAATTTTGAATGTTGGAGGAACATCAGGAGAGTGTAATGAAGGCAGGGTTAGATACCAAACTCACTGACATTTTAGATTACTGACATTTTAGTTCTCTGGAGGAGAATGCTGGAGTGGAGTCCAGGGTGTAGTTTGCTCAGGATGTATCTCCATTAATATTTTACTTTATTAGTGGGCTTTGAAACCAAAGCTGTTATTACCAAAGAATGTAAATGCAGAAGTAAGTATTGCTGCATAAACCTAAGTGATGCATCTTCAGAAGATAATTCTGTACTAAAAGTATTTGGCTACAGTCCAGAATTCTGCAGACAAAGTTCTTTAGCCAAATTTCTTGATGGGTGGCCTATGCCCATAATGTTAATTAACAGAGTTAAAAATAATTCAGTAAAGAGAAGAAAGGATTCCTTGTTACTAGTGGTAAAAATGGCAAACTGTGTTGTTTGATAAGAATATTATACTTGCATCACCAAGTGATTTTAAACATACAGATAAATGTGACAAAATATGCCTAATCCCAGGGATTTCTATTTCCAAAAGAGAAAGTAATCTTGAGCTTTTTTTAAAACAAATGTCAGATGCATAGTTTTGTAATTGCTTTCAAGTCTGTTTGGTTCAGTAGTGTCTGGACTTCTAAATCAACATATTTCTGATACCTGTTCAGGCTTCTGCTTTGTATTTTTGTGGTTCTGTTCTCTGCAAACCTACAAATGCAAATGCAGTGGAATATTTTTTTTTTGTGGGCAATGGGAAAGGGTTGCAATGCAATGCAGCAGGAGATGGAATATGAGCCAAAACCTTTGGTTAATTAAACTCTCACTAATTTCTGCATTTTAATGGCAACAGGTTCCTCATTCCTTCCCACTGTACTTTTTTTCCATCCTCAGAAGTTTTTGTTGTGGCATTCAATCATAGTGTGAGTGAATGTGGTAGAAATGTATGAAAAAATAGATTTTTCCACTGAGGCTTTTGGAGGAGATGCTGTGAATATGCTGAAAGATTCAGATCCTTGGGTTTGGCTTTGCTGTACATGGATCTTGCAATGATATTCCTTGTTTTTTGTGTTTTTAATCATATTTTCACCAGGCAGAGAATATGCCTTTTTTCTGATAAGGAAAGTGCAGCAAATTCACCCTAAAAGTAACAGTTTACTGCAGGTGAAACTTCTGTAATTGCATTGCTCAAATGTTTTGAGAAAATTAGAATGAGTTAAATAGTAGATTGTTGTGTACACAGTAATCCTCCAGTCCTCAGGTTTTTGTGCAGACAGGTAGTGGTGAGTCTGAACTGGGAATGAATGAATGTCAAAAATGAATTGGTCAGAATGAATTAGAGTGAGAAGTTAAATGAGAGTAGGAATTGTGACTGTAAATTCTGTAAGTTTGTCATGCACCCTGGGTGTACTAGACTTCTGTATTCTTAAGTTTTAACCATTATTACAAAAAATATGCTCAGTTTTACCATAAAATTCCCATAACCTTATTATAAAGCAGAGCAAATGACATCTTGACTTGTGAGTATTGGACTTAATGAAATGGCAGTGTTGGATTGCTGTACTGGTGAAACACTGTGGCTGTCAAATGGTGAGAATCAATCCAAGCAACTCTTACAACTCACAGTAGTTCTGAGAATGAATTTTCACTCCCCCTCCCAGGCTCTTGCAAAGTCCCTTTGTGCAAACACAGAAAGCCCCAAACGAGGTTAGTTTTGAGCTGTGATTCAAACAAACAATTCAGTGTGAGACAGAAACAAGCGGAATAAAAGCCTTCCACAGGGGCTGAGCAGCCTTTCCTGGGAATCCCTCCTGCCAGGAGGAAGATCTGCAGGCACAAAATACAGGGCAAGCTATAAATAAACACTTGAGGAAACAAGGAAGAGCGTGGCATCGGTTGCATCACTTTTGCATGGCCCGTGTGAGGCCGGAGCATCGCTCCTGGGTGGGTTCTGTGCCTTGGGCAGCTGCTGTGGGATGCAGGGCTGCACTGGCTGGGGGGGCTGGCAGGGCACCCCCAGCTCTGGCTGCTGCTGTGGAAGCCACAGAAAATGCAGCTGCAGCAGGACAGGGCTGCAGGGATGATGTGCATCCCTGCTGCTCCCATAGCTCCCGAAGCAGGTGGGAGCAGGATTTTTTAGGATTTTGCAGTTCATTCACCTGGGTAAGCTTTTTCCCTGACCTTGGAAGCTGCTGCTTGTGGTGCTCCCTGTGAGCAGGCACAACAGCTTTTGGAGCACAGAGGGTTTTATGAGAGCTCTCGTGGCTCAGCTGCATTGCTGCAGAGAAGGAACATCTCAAGATTACAGGATGAGAATTAGGAGAATACTTTTATCAAACATAAGACCTAAAGAGCTTCCGTAAAACCTCATTAAAATTGCTTTTAAAAAGAAAGTAAAAGCAACCATGTTCCAAAAGATGGAAGGCAACAGAAAATTCCTGATCCAAGGATGAAATGAGGCCAGTACATTTGCTGGTACAGTGTGAAAGCACCAGGTTCGATTCCCAATTATTCCCTGGGCTGAAACTCTGCAGATCCATCATTGGGGATCATCCTGGGGAGAGGCAGCACTGGATGCTGCTGATTGCACATTCTCCCCTTTCTTTCCTCTTCTGTGAACTCCACTGCTGGGTGATATGCCAAAGCCTTTCCTTCACTGGGGACTTCAGTTTAAATTCCTTTTGTCTGGGTGCTTGCCTGCCATCACAGGTATTGCTGAAGTTACTATTTTTAGAGACCCTTGACAAAGATGTCTGGAGGACATTTGGTATAAATTTATCAGCAGGCTCAAAAGTTTATTGAGACCATGTGCTTGCATGCAGAGAACATGGTCATAAAATCCTGACTTCAGGAGGAGCAGGCTGGAAATTAAAAAGTAGATTAAGCTCATAGTAGGTGAAAAAGTTCTCAAACTGAAGCTGAGTTTAAGTAACTTTAAATACAGCATTTTTAGTGTGTGACTAAGTTCTAAATAAACTGAAAGAAATTGCTAGCTAATTTTACATGTGATTAAGAGTAATTTTGTGGCAGGATGTCATTGATAGGTTTTGTGATTTTCAACTGATTACTCTGTAGTATATTATGCATTGATTTTGTAGCTGAAATGTGTTAAAATAAGTTGTTGTAGTTAAATATAAATCTCTGTTAACTGTATCTGTATTGTTGCACACTAATTAAGTCTCTGAGAAGGATATGCACCAATAAAGCTAAACTGTAATGTGTTCATTATGGAAGTGAGGGGTTTCAGTGTCTGGATGATAATTTACACTTGAAATGTCTTGGCTGCCCAGTAAATTTTCAGTGAGTGCCTTGGGTACTCTGCAAGGTTCCCCTTCCCCCAGAGGGCTCGTGTAAACTGCAGCCTGAGTAAAAGCTGGCAAAGAACTATTTTTAGGAAGCCTCCTGCAGCTGGGGGAGGGAAGGAACCTTGGCTCCCGGGTTGCTAAAGGAGCGTGGTGCTGGCAGGAGCCACATCCAGCCCAGGTCAGGTGCCTAGGTCTGCTGTGGGATCTTGGCTGGAGATTTGTGTTTTTGAATTTTTGGAAAAAAAGATCCTTCTGAACCCTAAGTGATTTTTATAAATGAATGAAAATAGCAGTATACGTACAAAATTCCCAGAGCTGTCAAACTGCCTTGTTTGTTTATTGCCAGTGTTGGTAAACTTGTAAATTTTCTGAGGACCACACTGCTCACCACTTCTGCTGTTAAGATATCTAAGAGGGACTTTATTGACACATTTATAATGTTACAAGATCAGGAGGTGTGTGAAAGGTCTGTGAAGTTTTGGGTCTGGCAAGACAATTTTCTTACACAGCATCATAAAGTGTGGCTGTTCTCTGGATATTCTTTCATCAAACTGAGGCTCAAGTGAGCCTCCTGATTGTTTTATTTTGGTGTTTTCATTAGCTCTCCCTAACATCCCTGTGTGTGCCATGAAGAAGAGCAAAGTTTGCAGTTAAAGTGTGCAGACACCTTTTCTTCCCTGGCTTGGAATAGCTTCTCCTTGTTTATTGTGGAGAACTCCTGGTTCACCTCTGTCCCAGGGACTTGAACTGCTTTAGGATACACACAGTTTGTTATCCCAGACAGGGCTTGGGTGAAACAGTTTGTAAACTGATGCTTTGATACAGCTCTTCTTCAAGAGGATTGTTAAAGCTCACATCTGCAAAAACCCTTGAGTGATTTTGGATAGTCTGAGGTTTTAAGTGAAGTTACATGAATGAAGGATGATCAATCTTTTTGTGATTCTAATGCCAAGAAGTATTGTCATGTCATCAAGAATCTTGATCAAGGTCTTGTCGTCAAGATTCTTGATCTTGAATCTCACTGTGGAATGGTTTGGTGGAAGGAGGTGAGAGGACAGGTTTAGAGATCTCCTGTTTTACCATGATATATTCCCCAAATGGGCGTTCTAGACTCTGGGATCTTACCCTGTCTCATTAAAATGCAGATATTAGTACACTGTCTGTGTGTTTTTAATGCTAACTCCAAATTCTCTACCTCTGTTGTTCAAAATTTGTTTCAAAAATCAGGCGTGTGATCTGTATGAAGTATGGAATAGCCTTATGTGAGGTTAGAGTACAACAGACTCATTAGTGGCACAGTGGAACAGTTACCAAGGGAAACAGTAACTAAAATGGCCAGTTTTAAAAAGCTTTTTGGAGAAGAACATGTCAGACTATAACTTGCTTTATTGTGATTAATGTGCTGTTTCGGTAAATTTGAAAATACCAGAATTCCTCTGTGCTCTCTCAGAGCTCTTTGCTAGGTGGGATCCTTGGCCCTTCTCCATTGCTGCTGGAGCTCTCTCCCCAGAGCTGAGCTGCTCTGGGAAGCAGCAGTGTGTTCCATTCAGGGCTGAATGGTATCATCACCAGCTCCCTCCAGACCGTCCCTGCTCCCTTTCCCTCCCAGGGCGCGCTGTGAATCGAGCTCAGGCAGGGAAAACAGCACAAGGCAGGACTGGACAGGTCAAAGCAGAGCTGCTTTCATTAGACTAAAAAAAACCCCAACCAAACCCCAAGCCTGGCCCTCAACCAACTTTTAGGATCAGAAAGGTGTTGAGCCACTTCCCAGTTTCAATCTGATTGGAGCCTTGCCTCGCAGACGCTTGGGAAGCTGGAGCTCCACTGCTGCTTAATTGCTTCTTGTTTTGAAGGATAATTAGGAACTTTACTTAAAAATAGTAACTTTAGTGTTCAGTCCATTAAATTTGTCACCAAGATAATTTCATTAGACTCCCAGCTGTTTTCTTATTGGAATTGTGAACTAAAAATAGGTGGGATTTCTGCTGTTGTGTGCAGAGGCTGGTACCTCCATTTCAGCTCTAACTCTCCCTAATGATGTGAAATGTGTTTGTTTCCCTCAGAGCTTTCTTCTGGGCTGTATTTCAGAAGGTCCTGCTAATTATGCCAAAATTGTGCACTGTGGTTTTCTGATAAAGTCACGTGGCACTGAAGAATATGAAACTGATTTCCCTCAAGACAAGTCTTACAAATGGAAGGTTGATGCCGCACCCAGTGCATTTTTCTTTTTCACCAGTCTGCAAGAGATGTTTGTAGTAGTTGAACAAATACCTTTTAAAAACAAACAAACACTAATGAACACAGGTTTGTTACTATTATTATGAGGGGTGTGATTTACTTTCTCAGTTCAGTTCTCATGAGCAGTCCCTTTGTTGTGCATAATTGAAATCACAATGGAGATTGTGAGATAATGTGACAATTACCGTGTTTGTATTGTGTGAAACACGGTGTTTTTTTGAAACAAACCTCTGTAATTACCAGAATCTGTACAAGCACATGCTGCTTTTATACATACGTGGTTTACAGGGTGAATCAGGTTGTAATATCCATGTTTAAGCAATGGGGTTTTTTTAAGTTCTGAACTGTTTCACTTTTATTCCTGACGTCCACACTACAAGACATCATAATGCAGAAAGATTAAACAGATTTTTCTCTGCAGAGTTAGGTCTGTCTTGTAAATGTATGGCAATTTCCCTGCATGCATTCTTAAAAACCAGTAATCACTGGATCAGACAGAAGGGGTCTGGTTGGAAGGGACCACTGAGGCCATCTGGTCCCACCTCTGCTCAAGCAGGGTTCCCTCAAGCACCCTCCCCAGGGTTATGCCCAGACAGTTTTTAAAAAGTTGCATTTTTTGATGGTGATGTCAGTCAAAGATTTTTTTTTTCCCTTGGGATACCTTTTGACTGTAACTCCACTTAATTCATGCAGTTTGTGCTGATAAAAATGAATGTAGGTAACAGGAGGAAGTTCTGCTGCAGAGCAGTGTGGGGTTTGTGGGGATTTTTTAAAGGCTTGATGTTTGGGGCCACAGCCAAGAAAGTCAGTGACCCAAATGTAAATTATATAGGCCTTAAGGTTTTTTTTTCTTCCCTACTCTGTTATCTTTAAGCAGAGAAACTGAAAATTGTAAGATGTGTTAGTAAAACAGGTCTCTCCAATGGAAGTGAGCTCATTCAAAGGAGAGAACTTTTCTTCCTCAATTAACATGAAGGATATGCTTATCAGCAGAAGTACTCCAGTGGTGTTCCCTCAAAACCTGTATTTAGATGCAGTGTGTAATTCTGGCTCAGTTTATTAGCATCTCAGATCTTTTTTAATTTTCTCATCTGCTTGTTGGCAGTGTGTTCCCTGGACTTCCTGTGCGTGTGCGTTCCTCCAAAGCAGAAAACTGCAGTTTCACAAGCTGGAGCTGAACGTGGGTGGGATGGCGTGAGGGAAAAGCGCTGCTTGGAAAGCTCCGCACCTGTCACTAGTTTTGAGCATCACCATCCATGCAGGGCAAGCCAGTGTGTGCAAGATGCTGCAAAAATCTCTTAGGCAGCAAAATGTAGAAGAAAAACAGGAGTGGCTATATTTAGTAGTCACATATTATTAACTCAGTGTAATGTACCACTTGCTGTGCTCAGACACCCCTTTTTTGTGGTGAATTAATAATTTGCTGCTGCAGACAGGAAGTGGAGTTCAAGTGCTGTTGTGTGATAAAAGCTGTGTTTCACATATGGCTACGGTGTTTATAGACTGTGTTTGTATAAATAAGCACCTGATATGGGGTAGGTAATGTAGGAACACACCTCCCTTTCACCAGAACCTGTGAGTGTTCTCTGCAGACTTTCTCCTGCCCCATCTGATCTGAGTCTCTTCCAGCTCGAAGCCTTTGCTGCTGCTGTTGGTGTAAGCCACCATCCGGAAGCTCTAATTATAGTCATGCAGAACAAATGGAAATCCTGGAATTGTCTCCAGCACTCTGGAATCACAGAGTTGCCAGTTGCAGGTATCAGAGCAATAGGTGAGCCAGCCCAGGATTGTTCCCCTGGAGCTGCCTCTTGCCTCCACTTCCCAGCACGGCTTTGAATTACACATTTATTTCCAGATCTGTGGACTCTGACTGATGGCCACTAAGTTTTAGGCATATATTTGAACCCAGACTGCAATCTGAAGGGTGCTGTACATCATTTAGTGCTTTTTTAGACATTGTAAGAGGCTTGCTGGGTTTATGCCTTTTTTGCAAAATAACAGGCTTTGATATTGGGCAGCCAGAAGCCCCAGCTGGGACTTAACAAATGTTGATGTGGGAATATTTGGGGAAGAGAAATACCATTTTAGACCCCTTCTTGTCTTTCCCACAGCAGCAATTATACCCATGGCTTTTAGTGTCTTTTTTAGTTCAGTTCTTCTCCTGAGACTCTTTAAATGTTTCTTTCATGTAGAAGAGGAAATTTGTAGTCTGTTAATGAGTAATTTAGGTTTAGGTTTTCATCCATTTGAGATGCAAACATGAGACACTGCCCTCTGCAGACAAAGAGATGGTGAAGATGTGCTTGTCTTCTACTGGAATCATGGCTTTTAGTCATCCAGTAGATTTTGGACATTTTTTGGAACTTCTCAAAGTGCATACCTTGGGCTCTTCAGGTTGGCTTTTTCTTCCCTTGGATTCCCTGCTGCCTGGCTGTGATTGAGTGCAGGGGATGGGGAGTCCACCCACTGGTCGTGCAAAAATGAGTTGTTATTCATAGCTCTGTGATAGTTTCTTTTCAGTGTAATAGACCAAAAAACATAAACCAGTATCACTGGAATTTCAGAATTAATGACCACTGAGATGAAGTTCTTCCCCACCTCCTGGTGCTTGTTTCATGCTCCCTGCTCAGGTAGAGCTCACTGCACCATTTGGTACTTGCGTCACAACGACCATGAGTAGAATCTTTCCTTCTTTTGTTGTTCTTGCCCCCATCACCAGAGGAAAGGTGGGACTGGAGTTAAGATTTCCAGAGAACGTGGCAGGACTTTAAAGCGAGCAGTTTTGTCCAGAGTAGCTCAGCTCAGAGGTTCTCTCCAGCCTCAGCTGAAGGGTGGTTTGTGGTCAGGGCTCTGGCACAGCCTGGGAGCACAGAGAGCTGTGTGAGAGAGGGATGGTGCTGTGGGAGAAGATTCCCTGCCCAGACTGTCGCAGTCCTTGGCCTCTGTGAAGGCTGCCAACAAGGAGGCCAGTGAGGATGCTGAAGGGTGGTGTGTCTGTGTCACCTCTGGCACCTCCTGAGTCTTAATTCAGTCTTAATTCTTCTGAGTGTAAGGTTCCAACTCAAGATAGACCTGTGCCTTCAGCTGCTGAGGGGCTTTTGGGGTTGTAATGCTGAAACAGTTATGTTCTGTGAATAATACATTTAATAATTGTTCAGGCAATTACAACACTTTTATATAGGCAATAAATAGAGTCAATGAAGCTCGTTCAAAAGAACTCATTCCACCCGAAGCAGCTGAACAACTTCCTCATTTTAACATTGCAAAACAAGCCAAGAAGAGAATAAGGGATTTTAAGAGTTGTCCCAAATTTCCCCATCCCTCACCCACACCCCTCACTCCAGTCCTGTCTGGATTCCGTGTTTTGCACCCCTCGCTCTCCTGCGTGCGCCAGGGACTGCCATGGAAAACCTCCCTGAGCCGAGCCCAGCGAGCGACTGCGGCTGAGAGAGGAAACAGGAGGAGGTTGTGCCTTGTCAGGGATTTTACTCTTCCTGTGCACGCTTCATTCTAAATTCTCTGTGACTCCAGCACTAAAAGCACACGGCTTAGAAAAGTCCGCATGAAAAAACACATTTTGCAAATGTTAGAATATGTTTTGTAAATGCAAAGTCTGTCCTACTGTGTTTTACAGTCATTTGTATGACTAGAGCTTTTAGTACTATTTTAAGGTCTTTTATAGCCAGCTGTGTCTTTTCAGAGGTGAGATTTAAAGTTCATATTTTTGTAATGATTTAAATTCTGCTTCAGAGTGACTTGAGTCAAGTTAGGTCAGTGGGGAAGAGGGGGGAAGGCCAAAATATTGTATTTAAAAGATTCTAAAATGGCTTGTCATGCCCCTTGTTAAATCAAGGCTGTTTGTGAGTCTTTGAAAGCTTATTCTGCAAGGTGTCCATTTTAATTGCAGGCTTAAAAGCACTAAATACCCAAATGCAGTTTGTGGAACCACTGCATAGTCTGTGGTGTGTGTTGATGCTCTCACAGACACGTGAGTAAGCAAAGATGGAGGGTCTGTGTTAGATTTTCCTTTTAAGAGTAGCAAAACGCTCCACAAAAAGCAGAAACTGGATGACTGAAAGGGAATAAAAGAGGACTGCACTATTCCAGAGCCATGGTGACTCCTGTGAATGGCTTTTCCACAGAAGCAGTGTGGTCACCTTTTATTATTTACCTTTGATTTTGGCTTCAAGCTTGATTTCTTGCTCCTTTTATCTGCCTGAGTGTAATGTGTGCCAGGGACAGACAAGCACCTAAACTTGACTTCTTCATTTTGTTGTATGGCAGAACACAGAACCAGATATTTGCTTTTCACTGTAGCCAAAGATGAGTGCCCCTGCACTGCTCAAAATTCACAGCATAAAATGCTGTTGCAGCTTTCTGTCATTTGCCTGGTTTAAATTTATATCTTTAAAATATGCCTGGTATTAAATTTCATGATCAAACAAATGTTTTCAAGAAAAAGAAAAAAAATAATAACTGTATTATTATAACTCGGTTCCAAATGAGAGGTGTGCTCTCTACAGATGCTTTCACCTCCAGGTGCCAGTTTGTGCCTCTGCTTTTTCAGAGGCCTGGAGTTGTTTTTGCTGGGTTGAAAGCAGAACATTTGAAGAAGAAGGATGGGGGGAAGCCACATCCCTCTGAGGAGAGCAAAAACTGAAATGTGAGCTGCTGTGAGGTGTGGGACTGTCAGCCCAGCAGGTACTGGCAGGTCCTCAGTCCTGTCCCAGGCCCTTCCAGCCCCTGTCCCCATCCTGGACTCTCTTATGTGGACCAGAAAGGGCTATCTTGTAGTGATATATGAGTTGCTTTCTTAAGGAAGAAAAAAATACATTTTTATATGATTTAAGTCTAAACTTGCAGCCGGTGATAGCCTCTTAGACTAACTTGGAGTATAAAAACCAATAAATCCTGCATTGCACATTTTAAAGTACATTATCTAAAATCCTTCTGTGTGAGCTGCTGTTGCTGAGGTGTGCCTCATTCAGATGCAGGGAGCAAACTGGGTGTGGGGAAAGGCAGAGGGGAGGGCAGGGGAGTTCACACGCAGCTCAAAGCCTGGGTGGAAGTAACTCTACAATTTTTAGCAATGAAAATATCCATGTAGGGACCTAAAGGAATCCTGTGGGCTGATGGTGCAGCTTGTGTGGAGCGTGTGCACGGTGCCTTTTTGGCAGACAGAAGAGATTTTGCTGTGGCTTAATGCTTATTATAGTTGCAGTTTCTTGATCACCATCTGTAGTCTCTATTGGTTTTTGATAGAGCAACTAGGATTTTATATTTTGGGAGTGGTGTTCTCTGTGTTGTATCACACTGACTTACTACTTCCAGTGTCTGTGAAATAAGGGAGTCTCACAACTTCAGTCTGGTTCCTGAGCTGCTGCTTTCCTGTGCTGGAGAAAATATTGAATCTCCTCGTTATACAAATGGCTTCTGTTGAGTAATATTGACAAATACACTGAATAACATTTTTGACATAACATTCTGTTCCCACACAGATAATTTGGATGTAATTGAATGGGTTGATCAAGAGTCTGTGCTAAAAATATGACATTTTCTCACCCACTAAGTGGGAGAAAATGCTTGCTCCAGAGGCAGTGGGGCAGCACAGAGCTTTGGGAAGTGGGATGGGATATGCTGTGGCTCTGTTCTGTCCCATGCTGAGGGTCCAAAGGGACGATGCTGAGAGCAGCCCTGGCTCAAGGATTTGGGAACCACGTCCCTCTCCAGGCTCCTGGAGGCAGGGAGCAGCCTGAGACTGATTTTAGCTGGAGCAAAGCACTCCAGCCCAGGCAGGATCCCAGCCAGGATGCCTGTCACACCCGCAGGAGCACTCCAGGCACTCGAGCCAAAAACGTACAGAAATAGTTGTGGGGGGGAAGATTTGAAGATCTCTTTTCTTCCCTTCTGTTTTTCCTTATTTTAATGGTCTCCTGGGCAAAAGGCTGCATTGTTACAGTTTCAAAAGCAGGGTGGTTGTGCTGCAGACGGGTGGGGAAAAGAAAGAAAAATAGACCTTAGAGAAAGGCTGGCTGTTTAGTATGCAATAAAGTGACTTTTATACCTCTCCCAATCTCCTATCAAATAAATCTCGTGCTAACAAGCAATCAAACCCGTTTCCCTGCCCTGCTCCGCACAGCCCGAGCCACATTGTACCTTTCCAGCCTTTGAAACTGCCTGTGCCTATTTTTATTTGTCAGGCCGGGGCTGGGCTGGCCCCATTCCAGATGTGTCTCACAAGATTTGGTGCTGATGAGCTATTTATATCCCTGTGGTTCCATTGTCATGGCAACCGTGCTAGAGGCCAAGGCGGCTGGGAGCTATTTCTGGACTTGTGCTGTAATGTAAAACTGATTGGGAAAGTTAGTGCATCCTCTAAGCCAGACTAACTTTAGACAGGCGGGGCGGGGGGGGGGGGGGAAAGAAAAAAGAGACAACTACAACCTCTTTAAATAGATTTTTCTCTTTCTCCTACCTTTTCCCCATTTCCCTTTTGGAGTGCTGGCAGTGTATGAAGGGTGCTTTGCCTTCTGCTGGGTTTGTCTGAAATTCATTCATGCCTCCCGGGGTTGTGCTGCTTTAATCAGGCACTTTGGGAAGCTGCCTGCGGAACCAGCCTCGTTTTTAGGGCAAGGTTTGAACTTCCCAGAGACACAAAACTAAAGGGGCTTTGCTGGTGCGTCCTGGTTTTTTGGGATAGCTGCAGTTCTTTGTACCCCATAGTTTTAATACTCAATTTTTTTGTGTGTGCTTCATGTTCTCCACGCCATATAAGGAACTGTAACCTTGATTACCACAAGATGATTCCAAATATATGGAGTCATACTTTTCAGCTTTCTCATTATTTGCTTCAAAATTAGACCCATGGTGCCCCTCCGCCTCCAAGTGGCTGGAATGCTCGAGGTTCTTCTGGAATTACAGCTGGGGCCGCTCTCAAAATCACTTTTCTGGGATATGTATGCATTGATACCATCTATGATTAAATTCTGAGCTTTAGACTATTTGGAAACCTTTCTCAAAGTTTCAATAAGGAAATTATAATAACCCTTTGACTTGAAACTGGAAATCAAAAAGCGTTTGCAGCTTCTTGGGAAAGTTTTCTGGAGACTTTAGGTTTACTTCTGTTCATGTCTTCCGCTACATTTTGAGCTTCATTTCCAACATAAATCTGGTTTTCAATGGGATCCTTATGTCTGAGAACTGACATAGAGAATGTTTTTACAGGAGCATTGGGTGTGAGATGGTTTCAGGTGCAATATAGTGCTCTCCTAATTGTACCAATAATACTTGGTGCAGTACTGTCCCTGTGTGCCTGTCTCTATATATAAAGGCTTTTTTTCTCTTTCCTAATTATAAAGTTGTTAAAGTAATTACAAAGGTTTTGTAATTTATTTTCTCTCTCCTTATCTAGTTTTGTTTAGGGACAAAAAAGTGCTGTGTCTTTCTGAGCATTTTCAGTTTTCCAGTAATGTTTGTGGCACGTTTTTAGTGACCATCTCACCAGTAAAATCTCCCCCTTTGCAAATATTAGAAAATAACAAGTACATCTGTAAAAAACGAGCATTCAAAACCTACTGGTGTCCCAGCTTAGATTTTTAACTTAATTTGAGGAAAAACCTGACAAGTTTGGTTTCAGGTGCTGCCCCTGTTTGCAGGACACTATAAATATCAGCAGATTAAACGTTTGCTTGTTTTATTTGTAGCATTTCTGTAAATCTGCCTGCAGTTCTGTTCCTCTTGCAAAATAAACCAGCTGAAATCTTTATCACCGGTTTAAGGAATAGGATTCCCTCCTCTCCCCTGCTTGCTTTGAGCAATAGAAAGGGACAGAGTTGAGAGACAGTTAATTTGTTCACACACAAATACCCTTTTAAAGGGGAGTTTTCTATCTTTGTGCTCATCCTGTGTCTCTGGCTCAGCATAGACAGCGTAGCTGAAGAAAGAATTTACCAAATAGTTAACTGCAGAGCTTTTAGAAAGCTTTGCTGAATAACATAAAGGATTATGGCAAGGACTAAAAAGGCAGGAAAGCATGGTCTGTTCTGAAAAATAAAAAATGCACTCTTGTTTGCAATAAACACTGTTAATGTTGAGTTAAATTTCAGCTTAAAACTACTTTAAGTAGTACTTTGCAATTCTGATAGGGTGTGGATAAATAAAAATCCGCTGGGCATTTGCACAGTTTGGTCTTAGGGTGATCAGTAAAAAAATATTAATTTCTTTCTGGTCATAGAAACCTGAATTGGAAAGACTGTTTTAGAGGTGATCAGGGGAAATGCCAGCATAATTCTTAGTAAAATCTTCATAATTCTTAGTAATATTCTGGTGGGTTCTTAGTAATATCTTGGTAGAAACACATGACTCAGTGGAAATGAAAAATGGAAAATCATTTCCACTGACTCAAGGGACTTGGGGCAATTAACTACTCTGTGTGCCTGCCTTTAAAATAGGGTTATGCCATGTGTGCAGTTTGGGCTGTGATGGTGGAGGCAGGAAATGCTGCCTCAGTGAAGGCAGGCAGGGGCTGGAAGTCTGATTTACTGTCTGTAAAATACCTCGAGGCTTTCAGAGACAAGGAACTTCACAAATGCAGAGTTTCAGTGCTACTGTTGAGGCTTATAAGTTATAAATAAATATTGTCTTTAGTCGGGATTGAAATCTTGATTTCATGAAGTATCTTTCTGACACTGAAGATGAGATTTAATTGTGTCTTTTAAGGGAGACATTTTATAAGAAAATTCAAGTTATGACTTGACCAGAAAAAAAAACCTGATGGAATTAAAGCTCTTCAAATATAGGTGTGTTGTCAGTTTGAAGACACCTTTCCAGTGTTGTTCTAGGCTGAAAACAAGAGCTCTTCTTCACAAAGCAAAAAAAAAAATTAATTCCTGTGTGCCAACCATTTTGTCAGATGAGAGAGAGAAACATTTCAGTTACTGTTCATTGAGAAGGCTGTCAGGAAATGCTGGAGGAAGGAGCCCGAGTTCCCTCCCGTGCTGCCCCAGCCAGTGAAGCTGTGCTGCTTCTCAGGTGGAAGATTTTGTGTGTCACACACCTTTCCAGCAGGGAAAACAAGCTGCAGTTCTTTGTCTGGCAGCAGCTCTGTTCATTCAGGAAATTCCCTCCATAGGGATAAAGCAGCTCTCTCTGGATGATAGAACTCCAGAATAACTCAGGTACTGGCTTATATCTTCATCTGAAAATTGGGACATGGCTTTGACATAATAGGTTTTAGTTAAGACTTGGAAAGAATTGAGTATACATGTATGGCTTAATTACTTAGACCTGCTGGAGCTAAGGAAAGCCTCTGTGCAGCTCTCTGTGAATCTGCCCTTAAAATTAAAGACACTTTATCTGTCACAAAGGTCAGCTTGGAACACTTCACATGTGGTTTTCCTTCCCTAAGCTAAAAAAGGGGATACAAAAATGCAGTATATTTTTTTATTTCAGCTTGTTTTAATTTTTTGTTAATACCTTTTATTTTAATATCTCAGAGACTCAACTGGTGCTGTCCTAGAGATGCTTCCTCTCAGTGTTGCTGACTACAAATAACCTGAAGTCTTTTGAGGGTTTTTTTGTCAGTGTGTGTCAGAGCAGTATCAGTGTTTTATAACACAGGCAGGAGAGCCTCTTAGTACGTGACAGAATTTTGCAGAGCAGTAGCTGATCCTGTTATTTAGTCATGTCCAGAATGTGGCCCAAAGTGAGAATTGGCAGCAATGCTGAATGAATTATTTGCTTTCTGGAAAATAGCTTTTCCATATAATCTCTGGGAAGATTTTACAGAACAAAAAAAACACTAAATTTGTAACTTGGTTCAAGGCTTGCTCGCAGTATAAAATTTGGTTTTGTGGTTTGACAGTTTTATGTGAATTATTTCATCAAGGTCACTTCTGTTCCTCCCTGTAAGTTCACTGCTGACACAGTAGATGGTGGGCACGTCTCCAGTAGGCTCAGAACAATCTCTCACAGCAGTGAGTTCAGCACACAAAGTAGTGCTCAAGTGGCCTCACTTATGTTTTGGGTAGAGCATAGCAGGAATTAAAAATAGAAATTAATGATGGTGAATTTGTGTTTATTTTGAATTGGGCTTTGTTCTCATCTGACTGGATTATTAGTTTAATTTAGTGGATAAATTGTTTGGTTTTGACTAACATTGACTGAGAAGTCTCTGAACTCAGTGTATTGATGTTTTCTGAACTCTCATGCTCCCGCTGTTGCTCCTTATTTTAGGTGTATCAGAGCAGATCAAATTTCTGCTCCCCTTTTCTGCTCACATTTATTTTTATATTGACCAACCGAAAGAACAATCCCCTTTCTTTACATGTGAGCAAAAAATCAAACTGCTTTTTCGCACCTTTTACCCCTTTCTAAAGCTGCTGGAAATCTTCATGGAACAAATTCCTGTGCTCCATTTTCCCTGAAATGCCCTGGAAGCAGGAGGGGTTTTCTGGTGACCGTCACACAGCGAAAGACTTCCTTCTCCAGGGAGCATTGTTAGGGATATCAAATGTTGCTGAATGCTGGAGCTTGTTTTGGGGGGAAGAAGAAATGTTTATTCCATTGAAGCTTGTTTTACCTGGCATGAGCATCGCTGTTGGAATTCATCTCTAGTACAGTACTACTGCTCCTATGTGGCTGATGTTTTTCAAGGAAATCATAGGCCTAAAAATAGTCTGCATAAACAACAGTAAGAGGTTTGTACTTTCAGTTCCAGGTTTTAGCAATATCTTGTTGTTATTTTCTAATTTTCAGTTTCCAAAATCCATTAAGCTGATTAGCTGAGTGTTTAAAAATAAAACAAAAAAAACCCCAAAACAAAACCAAAAACCCACCTCTTGTGGAACCCAGCATAAAATGTTCTGCTTGGATAAATTCATCCAGAAAGGCTGGGTGATTGCAGTAATCACCTTTGTATCTTGATGAACATGTTCTGTTCGGAACATTTTTCAAGCATCCTCCAACTTGTGAAATTGCCACGTGATTCTGAAACTGTGCTCTGAGGGGAGAGGATGGGGTGGAAACACTCGTGCTACTTGGAACTCAGGGCTGTTGTACTTGTTTAACATCCTCTGTGTACTGAACACAGAGTTTTATATCTTCCCTTTGGATTAAAAAAAAAAGAAAGAAAAAAATTACTTAACAGCTTGGAAGATATGAGGAAAAAATCCAGCTTGCAAATTGCAGAGCACAGTTTGTCACCGCTTTATCCTTGTGAGTCTGTGGCCATGTCACGTTCCCTAATGGAAATTGATCTTTGCACTTTGTCTCACGTGTTTTTGTAGCGTGTTCACTCAAGATATATTTTAATGTGTTTAAAATTCTGTAATTCAGTCTAAACAAAAATTAATTTTCATGTGTCTCTGAAGCAAGATCATCTAAAAAAGGGCATTGCCCTGAAGCAGTTGTCAAAATACAGGATTTTTTCCCCCCATTCCCTGCTCCTCATTAGGTGTTTTAGGAAGTCAGTTGGGGCAGAAACAGGCTGAGTTGTGTGTGGTGACTTTACTGGGAGTTTTTTGGGTTTTTGATTTGTGAATGTGGGACAGGGCTCCCTTTCCCCTGTTGAAGCTGTGGCTGTTGTTAGTGCACATTGAAGGAGGCAGGGAAAACTCACCTTTCCTTTGTGATTTCTGCTTCAGAGAGAAAACAATTCATGCAGAGGAATTTCCAAGGGAGCTCAAGGCCTATTGGTTTAAAGGCTGATTAATCATTAATGTTAGGGGTGAAGCCCTGCTAAGTGGAAGGGGCTGAGCAAGGGGGCACCTGGCTGAGGACCTGGCATGGGACAGTGGGACTGGGGCAAAGCACCATAAAATCTGCATCCTGAGCTGCTGGTTTGCCACCACAACAAAGCAGAATTCAATAATTCCTTGAGATTTTTGCTCTTTGAGTTGAAGTGAAAGATAATTATGAGGTTATAGTTAATTGGTAAAAAAAAAATTAAATACTCCAGAGTTATCATCTGTAGTGCCTAATGAATTTGAATGAAATATATCTCTTATTACCCATTTAGCCAACTACTGCTGCTCCAGAAAGTAACTGAAACACTGATACTGCAGCTGACAGAAAAATCAGTATCCCCTCTCACTTGTACTGAAATTGCTTTAGGGCTTCCATTTATCTAAAGAACTACAGAGTTGATAAGTTGTTTAAAAATTCTCAATTTACGTTCTGGGGACGTACACGTGGGCAATTTGCTTGAGTCGTTGTTTCAGGGTCCATAGCAGCAGTTCCACGGTGGGATCCTGTGAAGAAATGACCCAAATGAAACCCTGGGGTGTTTTTGGAGGGGAGCCGGCGGGAGGGGCTCGATGGGGCTCCCAGATGGATTCACTGAGCTGCTCTCAGCCCTCTGCCGGCTGCTGCTGGGAATGGTGCAAAATCCCAAATATTGCCTTTCCAGCATGTGATTTTTAATCGTTTGGTGAGCCTGAGAGCATTAAAATGCACCAGAATTTACCTGGGAACTCTCAGTTACTAAAGCATCAGAAAGTTTGTCTGATTTGAGA
The DNA here is from genome assembly GCF_963513975.1 of Fringilla coelebs. Classification (NCBI taxonomy): domain Eukaryota; kingdom Metazoa; phylum Chordata; class Aves; order Passeriformes; family Fringillidae; genus Fringilla; species Fringilla coelebs. The sequence continues at coordinate 3,426,841 of NC_140044.1, forward strand.
GTGAGGAGTTTCTCTTTTTTCTTTCCTCTCTGCAGTTTTCTAGACAAGATTGACATAGTCAAACAGAACGAGTACACCCCGTCTGACCAGGTACGTGGGCTTTGGGAGGAAATCACACCATTGATCTGCCCCTTCATCTTTGGGGGAAATTCATTCATTTTCTAATCACCATTTCAGGTATTGCCATGCATTGTACATATTTAGTATTCCAGTAAAAATGGCTTGGTTCTTTAGATTATGTTTATACACATAAATGATGTACAAGGTTACATCACTTATAAGATTTCCATCGTGCTTCTGTGACACTGAACACTCCAGTGCTGTTTCTTGGTGTTTTGGTACAGTATGGAAAAAAAGGGGTTTATTTCCATTGCTGGATATATGGAAACTCACCAAGAGTATCTGTGTTGAATCAATGTATTTCCCTTTATGCTTTAGGATCTTCTCAGATGCAGAGTTTTGACATCAGGAATTTTTGAAACCAAGTTTCAGGTGGATAAAGTAAATTTTCAGTAAGTATGATTATTTCTTTTTTTATGTTTTTACAATTTTTAATACAACACAGACAAACACCAAGGTAAACTGGGAGGAGAGCCTACCATATATTCATTGAGCCTACTGTGTTTCTCAAGTATCAGTGTTTAATAGAAAGCAAGTATTTTATGGTTTTCTAATTTAGTAGTCAGGCTTGAAAATGAAATGCAAATTGGTGTGCTTTATTTTAAATCACAAAGAACAAAATATTTTAAATCTGTTTTCTCTGCATTCCTGTGTTCATGGACTGTTTACCTGTTCAGGTTCTTGTAATCAAAGATTCCCTTTAACTTCTGTAACACAGAAGTCCTAAAGTTTCTTACCTTTCCTGTTTGCATGCAGACACAAACAAAAAACCCAGCACAAAATGATTGTGACTGACTGGATTTATGTTTTTTTCCTCAGTATGTTTGATGTTGGAGGGCAACGAGATGAACGCCGAAAATGGATCCAGTGTTTTAATGGTAGGATTAGAATTTCTGGTGGCTTTATAAAATAGTTCTCTGCAGAATTGCAGTGCCTGATCTTCATTTTCTCAACTGTGTGAAATCCATCATCTTTCCATGTAGCTCAATAAGGAGTTATATAACTGTCATACACACTGAGTTTTTCTTGACATGTAAACTCCTGTAACTACATAGAACACCTTCAAGGAGAATGCAGGTGGAGAGGTCCATTTTGCTTGTCCATTGTCCATTTTTTTGGCTTCCCTCTCTTCAGTTAATCAAGTATTTTTGGAGGTGGCTTTGTGCATTATTTGCCAGCCTAGACTTCGTGAAAATATTTGATCTTCTTTGTTGTTTGGACGAAACAGCAATGACGTGACACACAAAAGTCCACCTTTTTGTAGAAAAGTTACAGTGAGATCCTAGAGAATAAGTAAAGCAGAATGCAACTTGGAATTCATGGCAGATTGCTACAGTACACAGAATCACAGAATCACCTGGACACTGTCTGTGTGTGTGGAAGGACTGGGCAATATTTTCTTCTGTGCATTCAGTAACAGATTTATTTGAGTTTTACCTCTGCTCCTTCCTCTTCCTGTTACCTCATGGTCTGACTCATCTGTTCTGCTGTGCCTGAGGTAGATGAGCCTGGCAGTCAGAGTGGGGGACTGGAGCAGTACAGGAATCCTGATCCTGGGAATGCCTCCCAGGGAGGAGATGGGGCTCCAAGCAGTAAAACACATGCAGGGGGACCACAGCAATTAACCATGAATTCACTGCAGTCTGCTGTTGTTATTACTACTCTATACACAAATCAAAAGTGCTGTTTGTCCTGAGGTTTTCCCCCAAGGACCTCCCTGTCCTTTCCTGATAGCTCATGGTTGTTTCCAATTTTCTTTACACATTTTAAATCTTCTTTAAATTCTCCTCTTGGCTTTCTTCAGTTTCTCTCTCTTGCTCCAGTTCCTTTCTTTCCTACATTTTCTGTCATTCTGTCAGCTTCTGTTCTGGGGCCTGCCTTACCTGTCTTCCATGGTTTCTTCATTTTCTTTTTTGATTCCTGGTACTTTAAAAGCTGTCAGCAGCAGCATCCCAGCCTGTTCTCTGCAGAGAGCTGAAAGTCTGGCAGCTTCTTACAGAATTTCATGATTCCTGGATATTTCTCCTGTAGCTTGGCCTTAACTCAAGGGTATTTCTTGCTTTAGATGTGACTGCTATCATATTTGTGGTGGCGAGCAGTAGCTACAACATGGTGATACGAGAGGACAATCAGACCAACCGGCTGCAGGAGGCACTAAACCTCTTCAAGAGTATCTGGAACAACAGGTCTGTGAAAGGCTCTTCTCACTGACATTGCTGGTCCTGTCACCACTCGTGGAGGGGCCTGGCTGGGACAAAGTTCATTTTCTTCATAAGATCTCATAGAGTGCCATGGTTTAGGTTTTGCCCAAAACAATGCTGATAACGCTCAGGCTGCTGACAGTGTGTGCAGAGGCCTCTCTGTTCCTCACTCTGTCGCTGCAGTGAATCCTCAGGGCTGTTGGGAGGGGACACAGGTGGGCAGATCCAAGCTGACCAGAGGTGTGATCCATGCCACAATAACATCATTCTTTGCAGTAAGGGGAAAAGAGGGGATTTTGGGAGGTTACCCAGCTTGTGGGTATTGGTCTGCCCACAGGAGGTGGTGAGTGATTGCCTTTGCATCACTTCTTTTGTCTTCTCCTCACTTTAACTTATCCCTCACTAATTAAGCAATCATCATTTATATTTTATCTTGACCCCTAGATATTTTTGCTTTCATTCTCCCTTTCCTCCTCCATCCCCTGAGGAGGAAGGTGAGTGAGGAGCTGTGTGGTGCTTGGCTGCCCACCTGGGTTAACAGCACGGGGGCCTCTGTTGTTCCCAACTCCTGGCACAGTCTGGGCTGGTTCTTTGGTCACAGCCTCTCTCACCTCTAATGTTTATTAATCTCAGATCATTGCAAAGAGCTCTGCATGGCTGCTAATTGGTGGTTGCCATATTGAGACTGAGGTAATTAGAGTAGTGATGGAGCAGTGCTCTGGGAGGTGGAAATGCTCCCCTGGGATGGGTTTGGATTAACAGCACAAAGTGGGGAACACCCTCAGGATGGGCTCACCTGGAATTACACGCTTGGGGTTCAGGTATAAAAAAACCTTTCCAAATCATTGCAGTGTGCCATGTGACCTTGTCTCCAGACATGTTGTGTGACTTACTTTATTTTAAGTTTCTGTATGATCTGGGCTGTGCCTCCTCACAGTGTTTGGTTTCCATTTTGCACAGGTGGCTACGGACCATTTCAGTAATCCTCTTCCTGAATAAACAAGATTTGCTAGCAGAGAAAGTTTTGGCAGGGAAATCTAAAATTGAAGACTACTTTCCAGAATTTGCTCGCTACACTACACCAGATGATGGTAAGATTTTTAAGCTTCGTTTGCAGTTTATCATTTCCTTGTTAATCACATTTGCGATGGTTTTGGTAGCTTCAGCTAAGACTTGAAAACTCTTAAGTAGATGTAATCATCAAAGTCTTTTAGCCAAATTGTAATGTTGAATTTAAGGTATTATTAATGAGAGATTCCTCCCTCTTAAATGTTTAATAAATTAATAATTTCATCGTAACAAAATCCTTTTACTTTGGCGTAGATCACAGTCTGACATTTTGTCACAAATGTGTCCTCAGGACTCCTCCTCGTCCTGCCTGTGGACATTTCTCTTACCTGCCAAATGCCTGCTACTGTGGCCATTGTAATGTTCCCTTGTTCTCCTGAAATCCTGCTGCTTTAAATAATGTTGTGGTTTGTCTTGTCTCACAGTCAGTTTTGCCAAGTGGATTTCTGTCATACGTGAGCAGAAAACAGAACAAGTTGAGATTTTTAGATGCTATTACCAGAAAACACCTGTTTTAATAAAATGCTTCTTTTATTATTAATCAGCAACACCAGAGCCTGGTGAGGATCCCAGAGTTACAAGGGCCAAGTATTTTATTAGAGACGAGTTTCTTGTAAGTATTTCCTTTCTTTGCC
>NC_140044.1:4807826-4992826 GCF_963513975.1 Fringilla coelebs
TGGAAGATATCTGGCAAGCTTATTGTCTAATCTATTAGCTACATCTTACTTCTGGAGACTGGAAAGTCCTTCTGTGTTAGAGAAATCACAAGCATATTAAATTTTACACAAATAATTTGAAGCTACATACAGCTGAACACAGTTACAAAAGGTTTGATAGTCACTGTAATTATTATATATGAAAAATACACTTTGGGCCCCACTCAGAGAGGAAGAGGCTCCAGTAAACTTTGCTGCAAATCTAATGAAGCCAAATTAGCTTCAGACAAAACACAGCTGAAGAGCAGGGATTCAGCTTTGGTTTTGGCTACAACCAATATTTAATACAAGGAACAAGAATTTACATTACTTACATATTGGATAGCAAGTCCCTGACCTCAGCATGAGGTCTGGCAGTTTATGAGTCAAACTTAAATTACAACTTTCTCAGTTGGAATAACCAAGTTTAGTTCCTTGCAAAGGGACCCAGTAACTTGTATCGATAATATTGCTTCAGAAAATAAACCCAAGAGCCAATACCACAGAAGGTTCCATGTATAATCAAGAATTCATTCTGTAAAAATAAAGGAAGGAATAAGCCAGCGGGCAGAGAAGTTATTTGAACTCTAGAGAGCTGCTGGGCACCAGCCAGTAGTGGCTGCTCAGATGTGCAAGAAATGCCAGTTTTATGAGGACCATCACAGTGATGCAACGCTTGGAAGAACAGAGAGTAAAAAAAGTAGCATTCTAAATACCGAGCATGCTTTGTTTCATTGGCCTCGGTTGGCAGCAGTAACTACTGGCTTCATATTTGCTCAGATAAGACCATCTATAATACAGTCAATCCTAAAAAAGGTGCTTATTTCAGGCTACAGAACAGAGAAACAAATAAAACCCCTAAATTATACATTTGACAGCAAATTGCTCTTTGTCAAGTGCTCATCTTCCACTCAAGAGGGAATTAGGACAGCAATCACTTCCCAGCTACCTCACTCAACGCGTGGTACTTCATGACAGGTTTTCAAACCAATTTTCCTTCTAAAGCAAAATGTATATTTTAAAGTTATTTATAGTAAATAAATTGAAATGGAGTAATTTCAATCTCGCTACTTATAGATCATAGAATAGATGCCCTGTATATAATTAGTGCAGATATATTGGAATTGTTTTCCTTGTATGCAAGGCCAATGCAGGTAAAGAATAAATGGCTATACAAATTCAGGATACCCCACTAAATAACAGAACTAACTTAAAAAGCACTGGTACCAGACCAGCCAGTTTTAGGCACATCTTTAAAAAAATAAAGTATGCATTTCATTAATGTAAAACTGTGAGAAGGTTCTTAGAAACATCTGAACTTTATGGTGCACTGGAATGGAAGTGATGTTCCTTCAGTTTCAAGGAATACAATAAAGGCTTAAAACAAAATAAAAGAAAAAGAACCAATACCATAGTATTCTTCATAGGGAAGAACAGTTTTAGTAAAACCAGGAAGATAAATAAGGAATAATAAGCAGCCATGACAGCTGACTGGTGAATTTGTGCTTTAAATGTCCAAAAGAAAACAAAAGTTCAATAACTCTTCTCGTACCATCCCCCAGATTTGGCATCTGTGTCCACAGACCTCGACAGTTCCCATCACCCTGCAGCCTTCCCAACGAGCTGGGGCCAGTGGCAGCTCCACAGGCAGCATCCTGGGGTGGGATCCCAGCACAGCTGGATGCTGGCTGGGATGGAGCTTTGGTTAAGACTGTTGTGTGAGCCGTCTGTAATGAGGTAAAACTTGGTTTTCAGGGAGATACAGAGCCAGTTCCAAAGCCACAAGGACGGTGAATTCGAAACCAATGAGATCCCTTCTGTTGAATCTGAATCTCTCTTCTAGTTTCTATCACGGTGGTAACAAAACAAAACAAAGGAGGGGAGAAAGAATCAGTTAATCCAGGTGATTTCAAGGCATTGTTAGATTAAGTCTGTGATGCACAGCCTGAGCTGTATTTTCAGAATCAACACCAGCTTATCAGCTCAGCTGTGACACCCACACAACTGTTACTGCTTCTCTGGCAAACATATACAAGTGCAAAAATAACTTTACTGGAGGATCAGTAAGACACTAGCCTGCAGCAGGCAGATAGTTTTAATGAATTAGAAAAAACAAAGCAAGGAAGAGCCCTAATGAGACATAAAACTGACTGAAAGAGCTGGTCTTCCTTGCAAGCACGTACCACTGAAAACCTTGCATTTAATCTTTGCCTACGAGCTAGGGAGGAGGTTCTGAGAGCAGCTGGAACAAGGCTCATAGCACTTACATCTATTAGGTGTTTCACTTCATGTTTCCTGAGGTCACTGCTGATCTTGGCTGCGAGCAGAACACAAGCACCAGCGCACAGTTTGCGGTTCTGTTTGTTGAGTTTGCCTTGGAGGACGAGCTTCTCAAAGTAAACGTAAGCCATGGAGACAGTCACCGGCTCCAGACTGCACTCCTCACTCAGGTTTCTCATCTCTCTCTTTAAACTGGGAATAGGAGAAAAGATAGCCCCCCCCAGACATGACAGATTTTATTAAATGCTGTAGAAATACTGCAGCACAGCAGCTCAGAGGAGCATATGGGCAAGGCTCCTATTTGGAAAACCATGACAAGTATTATCCTAGAGTGGAAAAGCTCAGCTGGTGCTGTGCACAAACTGATTTCACCTGGCTGACAACATCCACTGTGGTAGAACAATTCCTCATCTGCCCATAAACACCAGAGCTTAGCTGCCTCACTGGCACACAGGCTATTGCTGTAGGATTTCTTCTGGGTTCCCAAACTGGTTTGTGATTCAGATCACAAGAGCGAACCACTCTGACCTACAGAAAACCACAGCAGAGCCCTGCAGATGACAGCAGCTGCTGCACAGAGACCTGTCTGGTAGACACCTTGTGTTAGAGCCAGGTGTGAGGGGAGGGCAGCCTGCTTTCCACACTCCCCACACAGCCAGCCCTTCACCTCAGCATCTAGCAGGCTTGGAGGTGGATGGCTCCTCCAAGGCCACACTGTAGCTGCATGATCTCTGCAGGAACACACTGCTCTGAACTGCTGCAGAGAGGAGCATGCAGGACTCAGGCAGGACAGCCTGCCCAAGCAAACCTTCCCCTGGAGCTGAGCTACACCTGGCCTTGGTGACTCAGCAGAACCGTGTTCAAGCTGGCTATTTCAACAGGCTCTGATTGCATCAATCTCCCTGTAACACCAGCAAGATTACAGCTTTCTGAAGGTGCAACAGTGCATCTTGGTGAGGAGCAACCAGATGCATTTACTCAGGGATGAGAAATTCTGTGTGGCCTCCACAAAAAGCTTTTCTTTACTAAGTCCCCCCAGATCTAACACTCTTTATCCTACAACCTTGTTAGAGTCTGTAGTCATCAGCAAGTCTGGTAATTGAAAGGCAAAAATAGCCAGAGGGCCCAGAAAGCCAATCCAGTTGGAGTGGGATTGCACTGCAGCCAAGCAATCAGGTTACAAGGGTTTGTTTCAAAGCTAATGCTACTCCACTGTTAATTGGCTCCTAGTGTTAGTACACCACAGTTGGTGAAACAAAACCCTTGAGGTGGAACTTTGAAAACCAACTGTTACCCTTTCTCAGCATCCTAAAGATTCCAGTACAGGGCTGTCATCCTACAAGTCAGCTCAACTGACAACAGGAGATTAGTGTTTAATCATATATGCTATTAATAGAGTTAGTATTTGCTGCATACAAGTGCAGCCTCAGACAGTGTGGATGATGTTCTTGTTACTCAAGGCTTATTTCTTACCTCCTAATTTTGCTCAGTGTCAGCTTGATATGAGGAAACTTCTCTCTAAAGGTTTCGTTCATATCCTTTTTAAGGTCTGAGGGTTTCACATACTCTATGACTGTAGTCTGAAATGCAAGAAGCAAAATTTATCATTTGTCTTGTGAGCAGGACTGACAGCCAAACAGCTCTTCCAAAAACACTAATGCAAAGGCAAATTTGAGTTTTATTGTTCACAATTTAACATTTCTGAAATGTCCCAAAGTTGAATCCCAATTTTAAACAAAGTCTTTAATAAAATAGTAAGCAAATGGTTCCAAGAAATAAATGACAACATGAAGACAGGTGTCAGGTTGGCCTTTGACAAGCTCACTGTACAAACTCAACTGTTTGTATTTTTCCTAATCAATTATCAGAAAAAACACTTTTTCTTCCTAGAGGAATTTTTCTTCCTCAAAAACAACTCTTTATAGGAGGATCTGTCAGGGAGTCTCTCCTCTTTCAGGTATGCCAGTCACTCACCATGTAGGAGGCAAAGATGAGAACACGTTTATGTTTTCCACAGGGCCACTGAGGATCGTCCAGAAGATTTGGATCATACTCTGCAGCTTCTCCAGCTTCACTTCCTGGGGGAATGAGGAAAGCACATTGGGTCACCAGAAGAAGAGCTTTAAATTCCCTGTCTCCTCCTTAAGGAAGTTTTCAAATAGCAAACGTTAAGTGTTGGCAGATCTCACAGTACAAACTGCAGCTACAGGCACATGCATGCATTTCATAAATGCACCAGTGACAAATTAGAACAATACAATAAACCACACAATCTCTTTCTCCACTACACAGATACCATGCCTGACATACCATTGTAGATTTTAGATGCAGTGAGTTTGCATCTACAAATATACCCAGAAATCAACTACCCAAGACTGAATTATTATGCCTGTCCTTTTAACAGACAGCAGAGTTGTTGTCAGGTTTGCTCTTTTACACAAGAGAAGGGATTCTTGGCACAAACTCTGGCTTATGCATTGTTACTGTGCTAGAAGGCAAAGAGAACCACCTGGATCCACGTACACCAGATGTTTCTTGGTGAGAAATATAAAACTTTACATTCCCAAAGGAAATGCTTTGTGCCTCCTGAATAGCATAAACAGAACTAGGCCAGATGTATGGAGGCTATAAGGAGTTTGAGGAAGCCTCAGTCCTAAGGCTCATCACTTGCACTGCACTAACGAGCGGCAGCCCCTCCATCCCAACAACACACTGACCACCTGCAGCTGTCTCAGACAAATCTCTGCCTTTTCTGCTGCGTGCACCAGTGATGACAGGGCTGGCTCTGTCCTTACCAATGTCTGTCCCTGCTGGTATTGTTTTTGCTGTCACAGGTTTGTATCTTGATCCAGGAAGACTCCGGGGAGCACTGGCTCGACAGGGGGGAACAGCACCGTAGGCGTCGGCTTTGCGAACAACCAGAGCGTTGGTCGGGTACAAGAATTTTGCATAGGACACAACCTGAAAGAAGAGAAAGTTGTAGTGGTTATGGGGGGAAATTTACTGAAAAGCTCATTTCCTGACACCTAGGATTTTCCAAATCAGAGTCCCCTAGAGTCTGGATTAGGGTTTGGAACTGTGAGACAGAAGGAAGGGAAAAGTTGGATGAGGCGTGCCTTGTTTCCACAACTTTAAAATGAAGAGTTGTAGAAGATTTGGTGGGATGGCAAAGAAAAGGTGAGAATCACCAGTATAATTCTGGCATTATAAATTTAACTAAAGCAGTATGAATTTCATCCATATTTCTATCAGAACTTCACTCAGATGTTGCCTTAGATAGTAAAGCCAACTCAATTCTCCAGAAACAGAGGCAGAAGTGATCACAAGCTTCAGAAGCCTTTCCAGAAGTAGCATTATCATAAGCCACAATTTCAAACTAGGGGTCTGCTCCAAAAAGCCACAGCTCTCGCATAATGGACAGCAAAGCACTGCATAAATTTATTTGTCCCAGCATGAAATGGCTCTGGGGTGAAAAAGTAAATGTCCTTACCTTGCCATCAGCACCCAGCTCTACTCCTTCCAGTCCAAGCACCATCTCAGTAGATACTGAAACTCCTCCAGAAGGATGTCGCTGTTTTTGTCCTTCCGTTTTCAGATCACTAAATGCAGGTAAGAAAGAGCACTATTACAAAATGCAAGCCCAGCTTCCCATGATAAACACCAACCAACACCACCAGGTCAGAGTTCTCCTGCGTGGAAACAAACCAACCTCTCAATGCCACCTCCAGGAGAGCATTAGTTTTTAAGTACTCTTTTCAAAATGTGGAGATGTTCATTAACTAAAGCATCAGATTTCATTTCAGTTTAACACAAATCTACCAATCTACCTATTGAAGGTAAACTGTTTTTAATGTGATCTTTCTGCACAAGACTGCACCATTCCCAAATCTCTAATGCTCAAACAGGTAACAGCAAACTTGATTTACATTACTTGTTTTCCAGGATTAGAAACCTGCCTTTCAAGAGCAAATTTGCAACCCCTGTGCACACAAGCTCAAGTTCAGAATGAAGCTTCAGGTCTCTGTGTCACCGATGGCAGCACGTGGCTTTGTCACCAATATTCCAATACAAAATCCAGTTTTCAAGTGAAGAACTGCCTTGCCAGCTTGCAAGCTGAACAGCACAGTGCTCAGAACTGCTCTGAAATAGCTCCAGTGACCTTGCTGCCTTTCTATTATGTGGGAGAATATTTTCCCATCAACTATTTTTATGGCATGTATTTGCATACAATACAATTCCCACGACTAAGCATCCGTTTCCTCTGTCCATAAGTTACAGGCAGGACAGAAGTGACAACACAATTGTTTTGCCAGAACAGAATTAGTGTTTTGTATGGTATATTTGTAGATAACAGACCTTCACAGAATGGACTTAAACTTCACAAGGGACTGAAGAAAGACCCAGGGAAATCCAGTTTGTGTGTGTTTTGTTTCTCACAAATGATCATCCTGACAGCTGTAAACAAAAATGTAGTCCAAACACCAAAAGCAGTGTGAATCAGTCCAAACTGTTTCTGCTTTTCTTAGGTTGCAAATAGTGACATTCACAGCTTAAAGCTGAGAAACAGAAGAGCATCTTTTAACTTATTTAGGTGAAAATTCACTATAAACCCTTGAGAATTTCCAGTGAAGGCAACAGCACCCTTCCCTGAAACTCCCTGTGCTTTTTTGCTGACACCACTGTAGGTGGCTCTAAAGACAATAGATTTCTGACCACTTTAGGAGTATAGAAAACCTACACAGCAGCCAATCACATTATCTGTTCAAAGTTGATTTCAGAGATTTCACAGGACTGGAGCACTTTAAAATGTGAATAAACACTGGAAGAAAAGTCTGCCTTTTCCAGTATTTTTCTCTCAGAGCTGGAATGAACACTTTGACACTGTGGCAGTGTCTGGTTTTACTGCTCTGACAGCAAGCTCTTGTCCCTACACATGAATGCCAGGTTAAATAGGCTCACTTGCTTCAAAAAAGGAGACCTACACCAAGCACACTCATTTCAGGAGATCTCTTGAAAGAACAGAGCAGACGTTTCACAGAGCAGCTGAAGAGACTCACCTGATCCGCAGCCCCTCCCCGTAAGGCAGGATAGAAAACGCCACACAGAGGGTTCGTTTAGCACAGATCAGCACTATCCTGTAAGCAGATGGGGAAAGATCAGGATATGAATTAAGATCCAGAAGTTACAAAGCAGCTTTTTATGGGGTATTAACACAAGGCTCTTCTTATCTTGCTCTGCAAGTCATAGATACTGCCATGGATTTAACATTTTCAGAAAGCAGAACAGCAGAGGTTTAACATTGACCCTGCAGGTCCTTGGGGCTCTCTATCAAATCTCAGTGTTTAGGACCTGCCATCACCTGAGGAGCTCCTCAGAGGAGATACCAGTCCTTAAATATATATCTATATTTATGTAATTTTTACATAAACCTTGTGAAAAGATGTAGATAGTATTTTACATTTAGATGAAACCTCACACTTCTATTAATAATAAACATAAATGCAGTCTCCCTTTCTCTTCTGCTCAGCAGCCATGAGCCAAGAATTTGGCTAAACCAAGCCATTCTCCTTAATGGCTTCTCCATTTCTTCACCATTCTCAGCTCTGACCTCTCTGTGCCAGAGATAAGGAAAGTGAGAGAAATAAGAAAAGTGAGAGAAGAAAAGAGAGAATGATTTAACCTCCTCAGAGTAGGATGGCAGAATCATCAGTGCAAATGTGGCAGATATGAGCACCTACCACCTTTGACAGAAGTCTGGATAAAGCTCACAAGGCCAGGGGCATCCTCTAATTCTCACTGACGTTAAATGTCTCACTGAATGGAACTGGAGGCTGCTTCCTACTGCACACAAGTACAGGGGGAACCTAGATGTCCATGTGTTACCTGCTGTTCTTGGTGTCATACTGCCTCATGTTCTTGATGAAGTGCATCTTCTTCAAACTTTTGTGTCTTGGAGACCCAGATATATGCTTGGTTCTGCAATGATAAAAAAGAAAAACAAAACAAAACAAAAATCTGTTAAGTGTTCTGAGAAATATTAATGCCAGTTGTATGATCAGATGGCAGCACTAGCATGCAGGACCTCAGATATTGGCGTGGATAGAGGGTGGAGGGAGGAGAGGACTGCATGCAACGAGCTGAGGTTAATGCTGCTTTTGAAAACAAGTACCTTCGGACACTGGCATATTCCACTATGTCTTCTAAAAAGTCTAGAGAGCAGCGCTGGGAGATAAAACGCCTTCTGCAAAATGCACAACACCACGAAGAGTGAACAGCATTAGTTCATGGCCTCCGAGTTTATGAACTGCAACAGATCTATGAGCTCTTAGGACGCATGGCAGGCTTTCTGGATTTTTGTTTTGTTGCAAGAGTGCTTAAATAAGAGTTTAAAGTTCCTTAAAAGGCCAAGAACTTGTCTCCCCCTCTAGGACCCTTGAAATACATATTTTTACCAACTTCATCAACAAGACCATTCATTATCTGCCACACAGAAGAACTCCTACCTGTAAGTTAACACCTAAAAAGCTTCCAAATACTCATTTGAAATCTGACAAGAATGTCACAAAAAGATTCCCCCATCAAGGCAGGGGAATAAATAATTTTATATCAATTTAAGCTCAGATACAGGTACATCTGTATGATGACCAAACATCTTTGTGCATTCTCCATTCAGAACAGCTGTCTCCAGCTCCAGGAGTCAGCAGACTGAGAGTCTGTGGCTGCAGCTCAATAAAACTGACAGATCTCACTGAGAAACAATAGAGAGGGTTATTAGAGGAAGCAAAAAGTATTTGGCATCCATGTGAAGTCCCAGAATGGAAGATGCAAGAATAATAGTAGGGCTCACGTGAGTTAGTGTAACAGTAATAGGATATCACATTCAAGCAAAAAAACCCAGACTTTGCCAAAGTAAGATGCATTACTATTGTCCAAGTCAAGTCTTGCTTTGTTGGTAGAGATTTACAAATGAATTGTGCAACTCTGACTGCAATTTCTATAGGAACAATGCACTCCACCAGCAAAAAGCTGACACTACAACTATCAGAGTCTGTATTTTCTGCCTTTGTTTGAGCATGCATTATGCTACACTTTTAGCACAAGCCATGTGTGCTCAAGTCCAAGGTTTTCTTCCCAAGTGAGACAGGAACTCAACTAATGGGCAGTGCTCCCATGGAAGTCAATGTAGAAACAGCACAACAAGACAAAAGTTACAGGACTCTGGTTTGACAAGACCAGCTTCTGGCAAAAAAAAAATAAAAATCAAACCTCAAGCTGCAGCAGAGCAGACTCTCAGCTGCACTGTTCAGGCACTCTTAAAAGGAAGTAAAGCTCAGAACTCAAACAGGTAGGAGGATGAAAAATTAGTGTCCCTTTCTGCAAACACAAGGGAGGCAAGCACTCCCACAGGACTAACACCTTCAGTATTGCTAGAGACTGCCTCCTACAAGTTCACAGCCATTAAGGTGCAACTGGAGAACATTCCTGGCACAGCTTCAACACCCTCCACCAGCACTTCAGTTTTAAAATTATTACTGGTTTGCTGCTTTTCAGCAAGAATGGCACAGGAATGTTTAACACTTTCACATTTACATGGCTCTCCAGTCTAATTTAGCATCTAAAATTCAATAAAAAACCCTTCATGAAATGAGGAAGTAACTGCAAACCTCCTGGTTCTAAAGCAGTTGGTAACATCCACAGCCTTCCCTCCCTCCCAGGGGAGACCTGGCTGGATGGAGACAGAAAGACGCCGTGTATGGCAAGCAGAGGGAAAACACAGCTAATGCCAGTGGGCACTGGTACAGAAAAAGCACATAGTTCTGTAAAAGGATGCTTGGTGTGAGTGAGTAACAGGATGGACTGGGACAGCCATGGCCACCTCCTCACTCCTGACTCCACAGTGGAGACTCAGCCAGGGTGTTACACCTTCTGAATACCCCCTTGTTTTCTCAGTAACAGGGACAAGAGTGCCAAACACCTGAACCGAGGGCAGATCTGGAAGTAAAACCCTGCTGCAGCAAAGGGAAGATCCCTCCCCTTGACTCAGAACCACAATGACTCATCCCCACTCTGCCAACAGGAAACTTCATTTTTAGCTACACTTGTAAATAATTTCTGCCCTCAGCGAAGCTGTCACCTTGGAGGGATCCCTGACGCTGAGCCAGACACTCTCCCTCAAATCCCAAAACGGGGTGTCTGTAAAGAATTCTCACTAACCCAGAGTACCTGAAACAGTTTGTAGGCCCAACCCAACACTTTCCAGCAGCACAGCACCCTCAACATGTTCTGAGAGTCACTAGTGAAGTACTTGGAGAATGCACCAAATTTTGACACTCTTTGAGCAGTTCTGCACTTATAAATATGCACACACACATGTGTTTGCTTTAGTTTGAGTGCTCCTCTCATGCAGCCAACTCACACTTGCACTGCACTGGGTCACTCCAGTGACTGCTAACTTTGGTGGCAAAAAATGTCAAGTCACCTATGCTGTGCTAAGCAGCTTCACCCAGGATAACCCTTCTTGCTTTGGCCATGGAATTCAAAGGATTTTAAGTGGTTTATACAGTGTGTTTGTTGCTGAAAGCAACCTAAATACTAAGAATACCAACACCTCTACATATGCTGAGTTATGTTATGCAGCCTTACCCATGTGTGACCTGGCAATTTGCAATTGAAATACCCAATATTCAAATGTTCATGGGTTCCGTGGAGCAGGCTGTAATTCCAGCAGAAAGCCCAAACATGCCTGTTTGCCAGCACCAGCCAGTGCTTGACAAGCTATAGAGGGTTTGGGTGCTTGCATGTCCCTGACCAGGAGCTCATTTTTGGGTGCTTCCCAGCTTTTTATTTCAGGAGCCAATAAAGCCAAAGCAGTACACTCTCAAACCATTAAAAACAGCAACTGTGTTTACAGAGCGAGAACCTCGAGGGGACCCATCAAGTGCAAAAACACACAGAGCCCATGCCCAGAGATAAGGGGCTATCAAGCAGAGGAATTCTGGATTACGCCTTGGCTCCTTATCTCCATGTGCACACACGGGCTCACACAATCCAACACTGCTGCCAAATCCCTGACCAGCTGAACACGCACTCAAAAAAGCCCACAAAACCCCCTTGTGCTCAGGAAAATACCCAATAAATTGTCTCCAGAGCTACACTTTGACTCCTGCCCTGGGGAGCAGTAGCCAGCCCACACATGTATTCTTCCTGATGGATCTCCCATGGAGGAAACCCAATGTTTGAGTGCTACCTGCTTCAGAGTTGTCCTGGTCCTGCCAGGTGCCACTGAAACCCTGTGCAGAGACTGGACACTGGACAAGCAGCAGTGGGATCCCCAGCCCCGAGGGTGACACAGCCCTTCAGTGTTCCCAGCAGGACAGGACAGAGCTAAGAGCAATCTATGAATAGCAATGGTAATCCCTACACCTCCTGTCTTATGAATGGAAAGAAGAAAGCTTGTTAAGTCACAGCTCCAGATTAGAGAACACTGACCTTTCTGCTGGCTTGCCAAGAGTTTCCTCCCTCCTCCCACCTGCACTGAGCTACCTGCAGACACCCAGGAGGACAAAGATGCTCCTGCAGCTGGAAGTGTGCAAGTTCTTTAGCAGGTGCTGAATGCAAGAGATGCTGGCCTTGTGCTGTCAGATGTGGCTTCGGGCACAGACAAGGCTCATCCACTCCTGCTGCTGGGCCACTAACAAACAGTCCTCTAAGGCATTCCCCTGGGCACCCACTCTGCACTCACAGATTCTGCAACAAACAGCCCTCACAAATCTCCTTTTAACCCCTTAAAGCTAGGCCTTAACCCCTAATACTGGGCCTGACAGTGGCCAGTGGTGCAGCTGCCATTTGGCCACTTGGAAGCTCCTCTCCATTTCTGCCACAGCAGGTGAACAGATCAGCTGGGCTCCTGAAGGGTGAAACAGAAAGCTTCTAAAATCTCACAGTGGTTCTCCCCCATCCCTCTGCACTCTGAGCCCACCACACAGCCAGAGTTCAACCAACATCCAGACATTTCCACCAACACAGCACCCCAAGTTCATCTTAGGCTGTGATCTCTTGTTCTCATCACCTCCAGGATCACCAAGCCCTGCAACAGCAGTGCTCAAAGATGCTGCCAAAGCTCCCCCTCCTCCAAGGGGCCCAGCAGTGTGGGTTTGTTTCTATTGGAGCTGCATCCATGGCCCTGCAGATGCTGCATGCACACACAGGCACACACCCCAGGCACTGGGCTAAAATTAGCAGCAGGGCTGATGCCCTCTGCTGCTCTTTAGCCATCCCTACTGCCAGCAGATCAGTGGAACAGGGGAGGTCAAGGATTTTTAATTACTGTGTAAAATTAGGGCCTAATGGAATTTGGTTTCCTATTTCTCACTTGAGTTTTTTTTTAATATGATGTCCCTTTGTCATGTCCTTTACAGGCCTCAGTATGATCACATTTGTCAAGAGGTTGAGCTATTAATATAACAAGGACAAAAAAAATCATTTATTGGTTTTTGGAAGCTCTAGCTTAAAAACAACTGTCAAAGGTAATTTGCACAAGAAATCCAGATCCCAAATCCTGTTTACAACAGGAAGACATACCTGTCAGCTTTGTTTTTCCAAGATATATTTTAAAGATTAAGCTGTATTTTTTCATTCCTTAAGGCAAGACAACAAACATATATGAACTGTACTTGGGCTTCACTAGGTAAAATCCAGGCACTGGGGGATTAAGAAAGCTACTCCTTGTATTTAAGCTTACTTTTTAGCAGCCCAGGAGACATTCAGTGATTTCAGAGCATGTGAGTGGGAGCATCCCTGTTCTGCTATCAGTGCCCTGTGCCTCACCACCCTCGGCGCTCACACTAATGAGTTTCCTGCTCAAAAGCAGATTGAGTACAGCTCACTGGTAGCAACAAGTTCTCAGTAATTAAAGCCAAAAGAAGCCTGAGACTGCATTTACACTGAATCACATCAAAACCACGTCTCTGGTAAAACAAATGACTTCACAAAGGATCTGTGTCACGAAGAGCCCAGCACAGAGCAGGCCATTCTCATGGCTGGATGGTTTCGGCTCAGATGCTCCTTGAGAGGCAGAGAAGAAAGACACTTTGCATCAGCAAGAGTAAGCCTACAGCTCAGTGCTCCTTCTTCACAAAGTCAGCTCACACTGTTTTATGGCACCACAAACATGTATCTGGATTGCAGGCCTGTCCCAGGAGCTTTCTGACATTTAAGTACCAGCCTGCCAGAGAATAAATACAAGTCTCACAGCAGGGCTAATTTAACTTATTCATCCAGTAATCTTCATTTTAAAGGATAAACTGAAATCAGCCGCATGAGTAGGAAAAATACTTTTAGGCTACTACAGAGCCCTCTGTGAGAGCCCAGGATGAAGGAGGAGGCCTAATTCCTTCAGCTTTGTGTTCCTACTCAAGGTTTGTGTGCAAAATTGAAAGGGCACCAGGGGCTTTCCTGCTGGTCCCAAACAGCCAGGAGAAAATCCTGCACTCCTCCGCCAGTAAAGCCACATGCAAGGGAAGAATGTGTCACACAGCCTGTGGAACAGATGAGAATGAACAGAAATGAAGTATAATTTGAATGAAGGTGGAGGCCGAGTAAGTGGGAAGCTCACTAAGCCTGGAGAGTTTTAAATACTAACAAGGAAAGAAATTAGATAATCTTCGCAGCAGCTGCTACTTCATTGCTGATTCACAACCACATATGATTAAAACCTAATAGAGAATGAGCTTTATATTCATTGAGTTTCATAAATCACATTGTTTTGGTGCTCAGAGTGTTTAGACAATGCAAGGAGAAAATAATGCCTTCCAGTAAGTATTGTGAAAGCCCAGCTGTTGCAACAGAACCACCAAACCAGATGTAAAGTTTGCTGTGCCCACGGCCCCCTCCTAAAGCTCACTCCTAAAAATCCCTGCTGCTTCTCACAAAGCAGACTAGAAGTGCTGGCCAGAGCACCACCAGCATTTCTCCAGATTTCTCCCAGGAGGTGTTTGTAGCTCACCAACCTGGTTGCCCCCTGTGCTTTGTGCTCTGCTTACTCAGCACTGAACTGCTGACCAAAACAGGCACGTGAAATGCAGAGTGTGTCCTTGATGACACTGTGGGCATTCTGCTAGAAATATTCATGCACTTCACTGAGAGATGATGCTGTCATTTCATCATGTGCCTTGCTAAATAAAAGCCTTCAGCACAATAAACTCCCAAGCTGAAAAAAAAAGGAAGAAGATTAAAAAAAAAAAGAAAGAGAGAAGCTCTTAACTGGGAAGGAGAAAATTAAAACTGGTAACTGGAGGAAACCAAATCAAAGCAAGTTTAGAGAGGTCCCACAATGCTTTTATGGGCACCTGTTTTTTCCCATTTCATCAGTCATCCCCTTCAATGCACAGTCAACAGGCTGCAGCTTTACTAGGGCAAAATTTTATGCTTAAATTGTAGGAGACACAACAGAGCAAGTGCAAATCTGTCCTTGCTGTTGAGCAAGCAGCCATGACCAGCAGCAGTTGAGCCCATGCTGTGGGATCTCCAAAATGAACCAGCTACCCAGCCCTGAGGCAGGTCTGCTCTCGGGTACCACCAGCTGAGCAAGAGCTGGCACAAGAGGAGCATTCCCTGGAGAAGAGCTCCAGGATCCCAGCCTCAGCAGCAGGGTCAGCTGGCAGCAAGCTTTGGGTTTTAAGGGCTTGGTGTGTGTTGTGAAACCCAGGGCCAGCTGAAGGTTCTTCCTTTAACACCTTTTCAGGGAATAGGTAAATTCCTCTTACAGTAGGTTACAGTAACTCCAGGTAAATTCCAGTTACAGTAGGTTAAATACACAACAGCTGTAAACCAAAGGTCAGGAGTTTGGAGCTCTGTCTGAAGAACTGGGTTGACTGAGTGGCTTTAGCTCAGCACCCTCCACCTGCAGTCACCTGCTTTATCAGCAATACCTTGTGCTCATTTAAAGAGCCTAAATTTCATTGTGCATTTTTAAAACTCCAACTACAGAGCCAGACACCTTCAGAACAACCTTCAAAAGAAGGCTCAAAAATATCTTCAAGCTTGCTCAGCCTGTCAGCCTCGCAGCTTTAACTGGTTGACAGATGGAAAACAGGAGACACAGTATTTAATATACTATATATCTAATATACTATATATAACTAAATAATTACTTTTAATATACTATACTGTAACACTCCTACAGGACTTGCTCACTGGAGGTCTGAATGGGATTCCCAAAATTAGGTTATTCTGGTTTTTATATTTAATTTGGTAGCTTTTTCCTTCATGGCTGATGAGTCTTTGACTTGAAGGAAGACCACATCATTCTGACCACCCTCATCACCTCCTGCAGAAAGGAGCTTTGAGCTGGAATTCCCAAACCTGCAGCATCCTGAAATCCACTGCCAGGCCTCCTGTATCACTCTGAAAAGCTGCAGAATCCATCCACAGGTAAAATCAGCTGCAAGTGCAGTTAATTGTGCACAGACTACTGCTGCCTGGAGAGCAAAGATACTTTAAAGCCTCTGCAATGTCTAAATTGAAGAGGTCAAAGAACCTTGGTGTTGGAAGTGTCTCGGATTGCCTGACCCAGACCCACTCACAGGAGTGCACAGGACACACGGACTTGGATGTTCTGATCTCCAAGTTTCCTGCTAGGCATACAGCTTACTTCTTCTGCTTAATTTATCTGGCTGGGAATGTCCACAGGCAGCTATAAAACACTTAATTTTGGACACATGTAATTCACCTGCAGTCAAGAATATGAGAGAAATCTGCTGAAGCAACCTGGGGAGGAGACTGCAGCCTTAAAATTTCAGCTGACTTTTAAATGAAAGGCTCAGAATATGCTCATTTTGAGCCTTGAGCAGCACATCCCAGTCTGCTGTTCACCTCTGAAAGGTCAAAGCTTGTCATCTTTGACAGAGCTCACTGCTTCCTGAAAGGCACCATGTGCCCAGCTTATTCCAAATTAGGTTCAAAATTTAAACTGAGACTTTTTATTTCATCCATCTCAACAACTTCTGTTTATTAGCAAAGGGGTTTTTATAAAAATGTTTATATTCCTTGAAGTGACAACAGCAGCTAAGCTGACAGTAGGACAAAACAACACATTAACCACCATAAGTATAAAATCCTGACAAAGCATTTCTGCTGTTCCACCCACAGAACTAATCTGATCACACCTATGTCAGCAATCTGCCATCCAATTAATGCTCAAAAGCAGAGTAGGTCCAGAGTGCTGCTGTTATCAACTATTGTTTAAACTCCCACTTTCAAAATGACCTAAATTTGCTGATAAATCAGAAATGACTGAGCTATCACAAACACTCAGTTCAGCTCCCTGACCACTGAACTCCAAGGACATTAAAGCATCAGTCACAAATAATTTAGTCTCTGTGTTTATTCTTAGGCCCAGCAAAATGCAGCAAATTATGGCAAAACCAGCTGCTTTTACATTACACTATAATGAAACTTCAGAAGCACAACAAGCATTGACATCCAGGGCTGTTGTTTCCATTTTTCATGCTTTCATAACCTGGCTATTTCCAGGGCTCTCTGCTATCTGTGTTTCCCCAGGAAGCTCTGCCAGTTTCAGACCCAGCTGCAGAAATTCATTAAAAAATCTGTGAATGCCGATTTGTTCCCCGTTTGCTGCCTCCCTCCACTGCTTTCTGTGAGGCTCGTTCTTTGAAAGAACAAAAGAACACAGCAAGATGGAAAAGGAGAAGGGAAGAGGGATGGCAAGCAGATCAGGCAAGCTGGTATAACACAGCATTGTAATTTAAGATCCTGCAAACAGAAGATTCCTTAGGAAAATGAAAGTGGAAGGTTAAAGTCATTCTGTTTATAATGCTCAGCCAGCAGCACAATGAAACTGAGCATCCAGGTTTGAATGGTGCCTCCTCTGCTAAGTTTCCATCCTAAAGGACCTGAGAGCTATGGAGGAACTCCAGGTTACATCAGGTGAGCAGATGTCTCCTTCCCTGCATACTGCAGATCCTGCCTGTTACCAATAACCAACCCCAACTCGAGCAGAGGCGCTGTCACACCCTGCCCTGAGCCACGCTGGCCGCTCTCATCAGCCTCTTACAACCTCTCAATCAAGTCAAACAAGGTCAAGTTTTGTAACAAAACTCTGCCCAATGATATTGTCAGTAGATAGAGATGCTGATAGTAGATAGAGATCACCATGGATCAGGGCAAGCCCCAGCAGGATGAAAATCCCAGACATGGCAGAAGTCTGGTCACTGAACACAGGCAGAGTGAGCCTGGGGACCCTGCAGCCAGTGATCTTTGTGCACCTGAGGAAAATTCAGAGCAGCTCTTGACAGTGACTCAAAAAGGACTCTGAAGAGAACAGCTGCCTGAAGTGGATATCAGGGATGAAAAGCCCAGGGTGGCAGTGCAGATTCCACTTCCCCCTTCCCTTGCCTGTACCTCTGCATGATGCAGGCCGTTAATGATCTAGAATAGCAACATTGCTGTATGGCAAAACAATTCTCAGATTCCTAAGTCCTGATAAAGGAAGATCCATTTTGTAATTGCTGATTTCGGAATCTTAGTTTGCAAAGAGCTCACCCAACACAGAAGGGGACGGAGTAAAAGCACCACTGTCCTGAAGCACATTTCTCCTGCGATTCACAGAATTATTCCTTGTGTATTTCCAACAAGAAGAGATCCCTCTGCTCAGTGGGGATGGAGAGATACTCTGTCACAGATCAAAGCATGAAACTGTCCAGTGAAAAATAAAGAGGTAAGTCACTCACCCTGTAAGTTGACAGTGAAATTGCCATTCCAGAGGGATAGTCCATTTCACCCACTCCTGTGACTGGGATGAGGTACATTGGCTCTAACACATCTCCACAGGCAGCACAAAACTGTCCTTCTGTGAGAAGATGTGTGTGCCCATGTGAAGATGTGAATCTCCTGTCTGATGGTTTCAGCAGCTGCCCTTTTTCTTTCAAGATGAAAACCAGATGAACTCTCACTCCAAATCACCCTCAAAAGTAGTATGCAAACTGATCAATACAATACTCCCAGCCAGGCAGATCTTCCATGGTTTATTTTGTCATTACTCAGATAGGAGCCTTTTGAGTCCCTTGATTGCCTCTTGCACTCCTCTCTACCTTTTATTTCTGATTCATCATTCTTTCCAGCCAGATTGACTAGAATTACTGTAGTGGAACAGCTCAAACCTGATGCCAAAGAAAGAGGCAGGAAGGATATCGAGTGAGAAGATCCTAGGAATATTTTCTTAGTGTCCTATTGACTTGGCTTGGGAAGGATCATCTCTCCAGAACTCTGCACTCACAGGCACAACGAAAGCCACATCCACAAAGGAACTCTGCTTTGAAACTCTTGATGCAAAACTTGCCCTCAAGAGCTTTGCCTGCAATATAAAAGCAATGAAATTAAATCACACAGCACCTCCTGTGCTGGCTTTTGTGGACCAAGTGTGCTGGGTAGGAACTGTTCCACAGCTACACCCTCACTCCAGGCTTTCCTGCTCAACAAGCGGCACACGGCTGCACAATGCAGGGCACCCAGCTGGAGCCACAGCTTCAATTTCTCCAACAAAAAGGAAGGAAAGGTCTCTTCCATGGCAAGAAAAGCAGTGAGTGGTAAACAACGGTTCAAGAGGAAAACACCCCAGGAGGGACAACACGTGAGGACCCCCCCCACATTACTGACACACAGCTACTTCTCTTCAAATTCACCTGAACCCGCAAGCTGGGGATACACAGGACATGTCCACAGTGAGATGCACACTGAAAAGGGGATACCCATCAACTGCATTAGCAAACTCCCCAGCTTCAAAGCACTGACAACATCTCTATTTCAGCTCACTGACAAAGCTCTCGAAGCCACTCTAAAGACCACAGAGACTTAAAGTCTTTGATACCGCTGCCTATCTGCAGCCTCGGAGGGCCAGCTCACTTTACAGAGCTGTTTATGCAAGAAATGGCCTGAAAAGAGTTCTTTCAGAGCTCAACTCCCTAAGATCTGAGCAAGAGCCTGCCTTCCAGTCGATTAGAAAAGCAACACTTTCAGCCTGACAGAAGTCCCTCGGAATTGCAATGGTAATCCTGCTCTGAAGGCCAGAGCATCCTCCCCCGAGGCTGACAAGTTCCCTGTGCACAAGCATTCATTAATACACAGTTGCAGAGACAAGCAGCACAAGAACAGGAGAAGGCACGACACCAGCAGTGCAGGAAGCGCTCTGCCTAACAGTGACCCTGCCAGCTTCATCTGAAAACACAGAAATGCAGAAACCGGGCTGGGGAAAAGCAGAAGGCAGGGTTCAGGGTACCGCAAACCTGCAGACAGAGCCTCAGCGAGAGATCCCCTCCGCAGATCCCCCTCATCCGCCGCTGCGCCGGCCGGGGCATCCTCCGCCTCCCCGGGCCCGAGCAGCGTTGCCGAGGCGGCGGCAGCGCGGGCCGGGCAGCGCTCCCCGGCCGGATCCCCGCGCACATCTGGCCGGGCCGCCGGGGCAGGTGCTCCCTCCCGGGGCCACCGCGGGGCCGGCGCCGCCTCCCACGGTCGCTGTCCCCGGGGGCGCCCGTTTCCCATGCCCCGCTCCCCCCTGCCGGAGCCGCCGGCCGGCCGAGGGCCCTGGGAAAGTCCGGCTCTTCCCAGGCCCGCGGGGGGTCCGGGTGCTTCCCACGGCCCGCGGGGTCAGCGCGGCGGGGGCGGGGGGTGTGGGCTGGCCCGCCGAGCCCCGTCCCCTCACTCACCTCTGCCGCTGCGCCTCCAGAGCGAAGCCGCCGCCCGCCGCGCTCTGCGAGGGGCTCAGCAGCCCCGGGGCGCCCGGCTTGGGGGCCGCCAGCATCCCCGGCAGGGCGGGCGGCGCCGGGGGCGGCGGGCACAGCGGGCCGCCCAGCAGCAGCTGCGGCAGGAAGATGCCCCCGCGGGCGGGGTCCGCATCCCCCTTGGCTCCGGCGGCGGCGAGCGCGGGCACGCCGGGCAGGAGCAGGGCGGGCGGCGGCTGGCATACGGGCGGCGGGGGCAGCAGGCGCGGGGGGGCTCCGGCCGGCTCCGCCGCCGCCTCTTCCCCGTCGCCCGGGCCGGCGGGCAGCGGCGGCTTCTCGGCGGGCGGGCAGGGCGGCCGGCCGTCCAGGGAGATGTTGTTGAGGAAGAAGAGGGCGGCCTGCCGCCGCCGGGAGTCGCCCCGCTTGCGCGGCGGCGGCTGCTCGCGGGGCGGGCGGGGAGGCGGGGAGCCGCACGCCGTGGCCGCAGCCATTCTCCGAATGAGCCGCGGCCGCCCGGGCGGGGCGGCTGGAACGCAGCGCGGCCGGCGGCTCGCGCGCCCATTGGCCGCGTCGCGTCCGAATGCAAATGAGCCAGGCGGCGGCCCCGCGGCCATTGGCTGCCCGCGCGAGGCCCCGCCCCCGGCCCGCGGGGCCGTGCCGGTCCTGGCGCCGCCGGCGGAGGCAGCGCCGGGAGCCCCGCGGGGTCGGGGCCGCCCCGGGGCCTCCCCGGCCTCTCCCGTTGCTCCCTCGGCGGCTTCCCTGCCGCAGCCACGAGCCCACCGTGCCTCCGCGCGAACACCCCCGTGCCCCCGCGCGGCCACCCACCGTGTCCCTTTGTGTTACTTTCAAAAAACTTCTCCTCCCCTCGTGTCCCCACCCAAACCATCACTGGTGGCCGTCTGCTCCCAAGAGGTCCTGGCCTTGCTGGAGGCAGGAGGACACATCTGCTAAACCCATCGCAGGCGTCTGAGCACGTCCAAGCGCTGCTGTAAGGCGGGTGAGGATGCTCTTGCTCCATCCCAGCGGGCTCGGAGCCGAGCCTGTGGCTGGCAGACCTGGGGCGGACCCCGACCCGCCGGCCCCGGGGCGCAGACCCCGCGCACTGCCCCAGACTCACCCGGAGCCCGTGCCGAGGGATGGATCTGCCCGCTGCCAGCTCCTGAAGCAAAGCCAAGCAGTGCTGATCCTGGGCCGTATATGGGCAAGGCAGACCCGGGGCTGGGAGGACATAAACTCTGTATTTATCTCCACAAAGTGACTCGAGGCATCTCTGCGCGATACGTTGCTTCCCGGACTGGTGTGTTTATACTGCACGGGATAAACATTCCCCTCAGGCACTTGAACCCATGTCTGTCACATCCCGGAATGATGCTCTGCCCTTTCCTTTCCTCTGGGGACGTTGATGTGCTCTGACAATGTCCATGCCACTGGAAGGGGAGGTTTGGGAGCTGTGCTGGGTGTGATGAAGCCTTCGGAGCTGAGAACAGCAGTGTGTGGGTGCTGGTGGTCTCTGTGTTCCTCTGAAACCGAAATGAAGCCTTCCCATGCTTCCCACCTCTCATGCCCTGAAGCAGCTTGTGCTCCCAAGCAGAATTTTGCCCACACAGTACATATTTTAAAGTACAGACCAAATCTGCCATTTGAGATGTTTACCATTGAAAGTTGCAATTACTGTGTTTGCAAGACTGGACCCTTAGAGTGGCGAATGTTTTTGCCAAATAGACTTAAAGAAGCCGTGTGGCAACTCTTAATATTGCTTGCAGCCTACACCAACAATCAAACTGATGTCTGATGATATGGCCTGAAATATGGGCACTGAGTAAAAGATAGGTTTTGAAACTGTCCTATAAACACATGCAGGTTCTGTGTATTTTCATATGGCTGTTTCATAAGATCCTTTTTGGTATGCTGTTGCAAGTGGGCCATCAACATGTCTTATAGTATTAGTAACATATAATAACAATAGGATTAAGATAGGAGATGTAAGACAATGTTTTTGTGTAGGCTTCCATTAAAAATCCTACAGTGAAATACAGACTCTGCCCTTAAAATCCCAAGAACAAGCTCAGCATCTTATACTATTCAATATAGGTCAGATTTTGAACCTAAATTATTTGGCAGAACGATTTCATATCACAGCTGTGGAAAAAATAGTTTGGGATAAAAAGGAATTAAAATCCTTCCTGCTGGCAAGCTCATCAAATAAGCCAGGGGATGAATAGGCATGGAAACCTATCTAGGCTTGCTGCAAACAATTCTTTAGAACCCAAGATTGGATTTTGAAAAATAAATGTGTGGCTTTTTTCCTCATTCTTTGCCTGTAAAAATAGCTGTGGGATGTAAATCGTCCCACTGAGTCAGCGCAGAGAGGAGCAGCCTCCATGGCTTAGTGGGTTGCTAACTTCAAAGCTGAATTTAGCGGTTGGAGTGTTGCTGCTGTTAATGTTGGGGAGCTTTTATCTGTGTCTGACAACTCACAGTGTTTGAGTACAGTGAGCACAGTGCTGTGTTTCAGAGAATCTGATGCTGAAACAGACGAGTGGCACATCAGCATCACTCCCACAAAAGGCAGAGACTGGGTACAACCCTGAGCAACCTTTTCTCCCTGTCTTCTGCAACGAGGGAATCCCTGGAGGGGGGAATGAAGGAAGCCCAAGCTTGTGAATGTTCTCTCCTTCAAACACAGGGATGCTGTTTTGGAGACAGGCTGGACTCTCCTCCCTGCTGCTGCACACCAGCTTCAAGTTCTGGCTGAAGCCTTTGCCACGAAATCCTGGACAAAGAGAAAGGCAGGCAGTTCTGCATTTACAATGATATTATTGCACAGATGTAAAATGTTACTCAGGATCACCAGTACTCAACTCACACTCATTCTGATCTACCTTAAAGGATGCCCTGGGTTGTTTGGATACAGTCAGGGTCTGCTGGAATAAGGAGCTGGTGTGAAACAGGACAAGCCTGCACATCCTTATTCCAATACTCTTTGGGGAGCAGAGTCACCAAGGTCACAAGGATTTTTCTCCATGCAAGAACTGCAGGATCTGGTCTAAGCATCTGACATGAGACAGCATTTTAAAGTACTTCTGTGGGCTGGCTGTTATATTTTTTGCAAAATCATGGCCCTGAATCAAGCAAAGATAAACAGGTCATAAGTATATTTAGGCCGGGAACCAGAAGTGCAGCTTCCAGTTGGAGGAATGACTGGTATTAAGATAAGGGACCAGAAATTGCTGGAGACATTTCTCCAGCCTAAGCAGGGTGGGAATGGGGGTCCAAGAGACCTCACAGGGACCAGGAAAATCTCTGGAAGCCTGGGAGGATGACACAGAAGTGCAATGTACATCCAGAACTTACTGTTCCTTCTCTCCTGAACAGGCTCTAATCCTTGTCCCACATTTCCTATCATAGTTTACTCTGTTTAAATTCTCTCTGGAAATCAGCACCCCTTGGGGCACCAGCACTTTTTGGAGTTCAGCCTCACACTCACCACTCCCATATAAAGACCAGCCACTGAGTTTTTGGGAGTACACATTCCCCTAAATTCACCTTCCCCCTCCTCTTCAGTCTGTCTCAGGAATGACAGGTGCCATTCCCTGCTTGTGTTCCATGTGCAGGGAATGATGAAACCCTTCCCAACCACATTCACATGCTGGACCACTCCTGCTCCCTGCTGGCACATCCATCCCCATTGCTCTCCTCCTGCATCCCAAACCCGTGGGACAGGTTTGACTCAGCTCTCAGTGCCACCAGCCGTGCAGCCTGTGATGGCTTTCTTTAATCTGCCTCTTTAATCTGCCTCCAGTGGCTTCCACCTGGGGGTCCTGCTGCCTTGTGGCTGCTGCTGGAGCAGAGCAGCCGAATTCCCTGGATTGCCACGGGCTCACCCTGCTGGGTGACACAACCCTCTGCTCTTGCAGCCAGATCAGCTGCTGCTCCCCAGGAGGAGAACATTGCCAGCAGCCCTGTGTGCCTTGGGGAACGACACAGGGTTCTCCTGCGTGGCACAGAGCACTCAAAGGCCACACAGCTGATTGATTTCATCCTATTTCTCTGTGCTCTGAAGGGCCCTGGGCTCGAGTCAGGAAAATGTTGTGTGCTGTTTACGGGAGGATTTGTGAATGAATGGATCAAACTCTCTTCCCTGAAGCGTGTGGTGCTGCACTAAATGCTTTTATTAATAAATAAATCATTTTTATGGGAGAATCTTGGAAAATGTGCTTTCTGGAGAGGTCCCACTGGAGTTCAGCACAGCCAGGAGCAAGTTGATATGAGCAGGGTGTGCAGCACAGCCTAGGGAACTCCTGAAGTGTTGGTGATGATATTCAAGGCAGAGCAGAAAGCTGTGATACCCAAGGGATGCCAGAGAAACTTGCATTTTGGCTCCAAAATTCCTACAGTAAACTTTGCTTGTGATAAAGGAGCAAAGGAACTCCCCAAATCTCTTCCTTCCAAGAACTGCTGCTGCTTACTGGATTTGCTAAATCTATCCACAACTTCACAGCCTCCTTGCAAAAGTGTGAAGGCTTGTCCCTATGCTCTGTTCTGAACACCCAAGCTGTGCCTGTCCCTGTTCCCTCTGAGCTCCTGGCTGTGAACTGCAGAGCTGCATGAGGCTGCCAGGATCCTTTTTCTGCCTTTTTCACACGTTCAGGGCACATCTGACCCTACACAAAATGCCCATCCCACTTAAATCCCCAAAACAGGATTGAAGCAAGACTTCAGTAATGCTTGGAATGAGTTTTCCTGAGGTGGACTGAGGAGTGAAGCTGTGTTTCCAAAGCCAGCACTATAAATGGGCACTGCTCACAGACCAGATTGCAGCTAAAAGCATTTCACTGCAGAGAAGGGGGTGCTCAGGCTCATGAAAAGGGCATAGGTTAAATCACCCTCAAATTATCTATTGCCAAGAAGGCAATGCCACAGCAGAAGGTTGGGAGGGGGAAGAATATGATGTGCATATCTCTATTTCTGGAGCTTTTGGATCCTGCATTGCAGCCAGCTGAGTTCCCAGCACAGTTCCCTCTTGCTTTGAGCTTGTGGGACTTCTTACCTTTCCTCACACATGCCACAGAGGAACCTTTGTGTGTGAGAGATTCTTTTTCCCCCCTGAGATGGAGATTTATACTCACGGCTCAACTTGCACAAATTTACTTCTCATAAAATTCTACAAATTAAGCCTAGAGAGAAACAGAAAATGTCATTTTCCTGGTAGGTTTGGTGGGAGGCTGATGCACAGGGAGGCCTGGAGGGTCTGAGAGCTAAAATGCTCTGTGCTGTGAGGATGATTCAGCATGTGCAGATCCTTAAGCATCAGGCAGCAAAGGAGTTGCAGTGGTCTGTTGCTGGAATTGTTTGGTTTGACAGGCAAGAAAGGAACCACTCATTGCTGTTTCTGACGGACTAAAAGTGAACAGGAATGGTGACATCAACTCTCTCCCAGATTTCTGTGCAATTTCAAATCCAGCCCCTGCCCTGGGTGAGCCCAAGCTGGGCTCTGAACCCCTTCCTCTGGGCAACCACTGCACTGGCCCACATGCCCTACCTGCACCGTGGCACTGGTGACATCCGAGCTGAAATTTGTCTGAACAAAACAAGTGTGAGCTGCCAGCCTCCCAGAAGAGTGATCTGCTCTTGGGACAGCTTCCCTCCTGCTCTATTGCTCTGTGGGATGTCACTCCTGCACTCTAAGGGTGATTTCAGTACATTTTGGAAGATTATTGTGTAACACCTCCTTCTCATACTGAGCAGAAGTGTGGCAACAAAAGGGATTAACTCTGCAAAAAGCAGAGACTGCTGGGTCTGGTACACAAATGCCATTTGGAGCCATTAACCAAACTCCTGTGGAGTTATTAAAGGGCTGCTGTGCTGAATGCTGCCCTGTGTGCTCCTGCAAACAGCACCTCAGGCAGGGCTGAACCTTCACAGGGAAACCTCTGCGGAGCTCCAGAGCTGCTTGCAGGGCTCAGATTTCTTCCTTACAGCAGAATAATTCAAGTCTGAGGCTGCCTGCATATCACCAGATCAATACATGCATTTACCTGTCAAGAATGACTTGAACAAAAGACTGACAAGCATAATTTTGAGAGTTAGTGGACCTCAGCAATTATTCATCTTTCTGTAGCATGGTGGGGAGGTGTCAGCAAGCCAGGGGATGGTAGGAGCAGAGAAATTCCAGGGCTGGATCAAGTGCAGCATATAAAGTTTAATTTAACACAACAACTTGCTTAGAGGAGCACTTTGCTCAGAACTGACAAAATTTTTTGTTTTTTCAGATATGGGATTGCCCTAACTGTGAAATGTGTCCCTGCCAGCCCCTCAAACACACCCAGCACGAGATATGGGTGAAAACATCTAATTTAAAAAGGCAACATAAAAGGTATTAAAAGCCCACTAATTAAAGGTAATTAACTAAGGATTCTGTGGTGGTGTCACGCAATGTAAGGGGAAAAAATCTTTGTGGGAAGAAAAGGAACTGAGGACTTTGTTATTTTTGGCAGGACTTCTGCACATTTTGCTTATCAAGGGACTGTCATAGGGAGGTGATTATTTTATAGTCCACAAAATTCCCTCCCTCCTTCATTTCTCCCGATCCCAAGAAACTTCCCTACAGTCTGAGGGGCCTCTTTATGGGATTGCATTTCAACTTCTCTTCTTTTCTTTCTTTTCCTTGCTGTGGTATTTTTAAAAGACAGATTTATCCAATTCACCACCATGCTCAGTGGGTTATTGCTCTCCCCTCTTAGCTGGTCTGAGAAGGGACAGAGGTTGTGCTGTGTGCCCAGGACTGAGGGGAGAAGGCGTCAGTGATGGTCCTCATCCATTTCCCACGGCCATGATCCAATGAATGCTTCAAGCTGGGAAAAATCAGCCCTGCAACCCTGGTGACCCCACCACTGCCCTGGGCAGCTTGTTCCAGCGCTTGATAACCTATCCAGTGAAATTTTTTTACATAACATCCGATCCAAACCTCCCCTGGTGCAACTTGAGGCCGTTTTCCTCTTGTCTTGTCACTTGTCACCTGGGAGAAGAGACCAAGCCCCACCTGGCTGCAGCTCCCGGGTGGGAAGAGATCCCCCCTGAGCCTCCTTTTCTCCGGGATGAGCTCCCCCATTTCCCTCAGCAGATCCGTGCTCCAGACCCTTCCTATCATCCGAGGAGCTCTTCCAAACCGTGAAGACAGGAGGAAGATGAAGGCCGGCTCAGTAATTTTTCAGCCCGGGGAAGTTTAGCTCCTGTGAAGTTCCGTGGCAGCAGCGCCAGCCCCGCGGGACTCCCGCGCTCCATCCGCGCTGCTGGAGCTGCCGGCTGTCCTCGCTCCCTTCCCGAGGCTCCACAGCCGTCAGAGGCAGAGCTGCTGTGCCCTGGGGAGGCTGAACCGTATCCCCCGCGCTCGGGGAGCGGCCCCGGCCCGGCGCTGCCCAGCAGGCGGCACTGCCCGCCCGCCGCACGGCCCGCATCGCACCGCTCCCGGGCAGCCCGCACCGCTCCCGGTCCTGGTCCCGCACCGCTCCCGGGCAGCCCGCACCGCTCCCGGTCCTGGTCCCTCACCGCTCCCGGGCAGCCCGCACCGCCCGCAGCGCTCCCGCTGCCAGTCCTGGACCGTCCACATCGTCCCCGTTCCCGGTACTGCACCGCCCGCACCGCTCCCGCTCCCGGTCCTGGTCCCGTACCGCCCGCACCGCTTCCGCTGCCAGTCCTGGACCGTCCGCACCGCTGCCAGTCCCGGACCGTCCGCATGGTCCCCGGTCCCGGTACTGCACCGCCCGCACCGCTCCTGCACCGCTCCCGGTCCTGGTGTCGCACCAGCCCCGCTCCAGCTCCTGCACCGCGTCCCGCTCCCGCTCCCGGACCGTCCGCACCGTCCCCGCTCCCGCTCCTGCACCGCCCCAGTTCCCGGTCCCGCACCGCCCGCACTGCTCCCGGTCCCGCACCGCTCCCGCAGCTCTCCCGGTCCCGCACAGTCCGCACCGCCGACACCGCTCCCGGTCCCAGTCCCGGTTCCGCTCCCGCCCGGCTGGGTGCATGCGATGTTGCCCCGGGCAGTGCTGGGCCCTCCCGCGGCTGCCCCTCAGCCGGGGCTCTCCGAGTGGGATTTTAGGGTTGTGGAGATGGTGCTACGAGCACAGGGTGCTCTGTTGCTCTTGGCTGGCTGTGCTTTGCCTTCGTTCTTGTGAACGGGCAAAACCACCACGTTTAAATAGAAATAACTGCAGGCAAAGGAAGTGGGAGTGCACCGTAGCAGGAATTGGCTTGGCACTTCTCTGCTGGTCTCAGTTTCGTCCCTGTTCCCTCCACCTGTGTGCCAGGAACAGCCCACCCTGGCTCCTAGATCGGTGTTGTGAGCAGGGATGCTCCCTGAAGCCCTTCCCATCTCATCCCATCAGAAAAAGATTACTAAGAACACTTTATCCACGTGAAAAATAGCTCCCAGCAATGCTGCCAAGGTCAGTGTGAGCTGCTGAGCTGGTGCTCTGCTGTGATCTGCAGCTGGGTCTCACTCACTGACCTTTCCAGGACACACTGGGGAGAGGGAGCACCCAAACCTTCCCTTCCCATGCTCTCCTCCCTGCCCTCTCCAGGGGCACATCCCACCTGTCTGCCCCTGTACTTGCTCCTCACCTAACTAGAGGAGAAAACCGTGGACTTTCCCCAGGTCAGACTGTGTATGAAACCTGGTTGGGATTTAATTGAAGCAGGTTTGTGCATGGGGCTCTGCAGGGCTTGGTTTGGTCACCACCCCTCAGCAGCCACTGGGACATCCTTCCTGAGGAGAGGGGTCTGGTAGTCCGTTCTGCAGGTGTGAAATCCCAGGGATGAACACGGTTCTGATGCAGGGTGAGGGTTCCAAAGAGACATCTCCTCTTCCCAGCTCCAGTCTGAGGGTCTGCTCTGGCACAGGGCTGGAATCACTGACTGGGGATCCACCAGCAGTGACCTAGCTGCTCCAGGTGTCACCTGCATGGCTCATCCTTGCCCAGCCTCTCCTGTGGCACTGAGTGAGGATTTTCAGGGTGCTCTGCTCATAAATGAGTCCCTATGAATTCCCCACTGCCTGGCCCAGCATGACAGGAGGATTCACTCTCCCAGCATGGAGAGGTCTCTGAAGTCTCTGAGCTCTGTCCTTTGGTCTGCAGTTGCTCCATCCTGCCCTGCTGTTAACTGTCCTTGGAGGGATCATTGTGGGAAACAGAGCAATTCTCCAGCTCCTCTGTGATCCCCACTGGGCATTGCTCCACTTTGATTTTCTTTTTTCCTCTCATTGACTTCTTAGATCCTGTAAACAGCCAGATGACAGCAGGAGTTAACCACAGAGAAATGGATTTAACCTTCTGGAGCCAGCATGGCTTCATTCCAAAACAGGGACAGCACAGGAGGAAGCAAAGCTCAGCACAGGAAAGATGAAGAGCAACCCCTCACATGTGAGATGTGTGGGTATCCAGGGGAGGCTGCTGTGATCCTGGACACAGAACACTGGGAAGCAGAAACAGGCAGAGAACTGACCTGATGCAGAAGCATCCCTGACAGGGTACCCAGCGCAGCAAGATGCATTCTGTGGATTTCTCTCTGTTCCAGTGTGGCTCATGGTCCACACCACACGCTGAGAGAGGTGCTGTGTCCCTCCATCACCCCATTCCTGCCCCAGCTGCACCCACCCCTCACTTGGGACATCCCCATCCCATCCCAGAGGGCTGTTTGTGTCTGCCCTGGGCTGCACAGCACAGCAGTGCTCCTCCCCATTGCTCCAAGTGGCAGGTTTTGTACAGCAAACCCTCTTGTCACCCAGCTCTGCTGGTGTCCCCTGAGTGAGCAGGGCTCTCTGAAGGCCAGCCTGGTAAACAAGCTCCCTTCAAGCTTAAGCAACAGCCTCTCTACATTTATAGTTGGGCCAACACTTCCCTGTTTTGACCAGCAGGACAGAGGGGGTGAGCAGCAGGGTTTTTCTGACAGAGCATTTTTAAGGCCTGACAGACAAACTGTCTTATCCTTGCTCTTATCAGGAGCAGTTTTCTGCTTGTTCATCCGGAGGGAACATGGGTACAACACATTCCTCTGTCAGCAGGGAAACCTCCACAGCCACACTGGAAGATCAACAGAACTGGCAGAAACCTTTCTCTGAATGTCAATAACTCACCCCTGGGAATTTGGCCTTCCCCAGTCACCACCTCCCTGACCAGATAAACAAACACAAGGGACTAAGCTCTGTTAGCTTAGGTGCTTGGGGTGCTCTCCTGCTCACCCTGCCCAGGCTGTCCTGGCTAACCATTAGCTGGGGCTCCTCTGGCTGGAGATATGAGTGTTGCAAAAGCATGGCTCAGAGAAGAACTCTCCTCTCCCCTGTCCTTGGGCATTTCTCACAGGAGTCCCTCTGGAAGCAGCAGAAGTTGTAGCCTTGAGCTGATGCCCCAAGGAACTTCTCCTCCCTACCTTTTATCCAGGCATCCTGTCCTCTTTTTCTCTTCCTCTGCTGCCCGTGAACTTTGTCTTTGGTGCAAAAGTATTTCCCATCAGCCTCAGCTTCTTGTAGGATCTCATCCTCATACTTCTCCTGCACCAAGGAGAAGAACAGTCAGTCTACAAACCACGCTGGCTTTCCCAGGGAGCTGGTGGCTTTGCCAGGGGCCTCTGTGACCATTGCTATGGAGTGATGACAAATGCTAGTGCTCATAAAGACTTGACTGGCTGGAAAGAGTGGCACTTCTACCCCTCAGCAGCAAGTTGTGCAACAGGGTGGGAATGAGGTTTGGCACCTGGTGCAGGAAGAGCCATCACCTTCTGGAGGGAGCTTGGGCTGGGACAGCCTGTCTGATGCCTCTGGGACCCGGCAGCCTAAGCTGATGGCTGAGAACAAACAAACAAACAAACAAACAAACAAACAAACCTCACTGTCCGTTGTGTCTGGCTCATCCGATTCTTCCTTCCCAGACTCGGCATTGTTGCCATCTAAAGAAACACAAAAAGAAGGGTTTTTGGCTGGTGGCAGCTTTTTTTGACGAGCTCATGAGCAGAGCCACTGGCCCAGGCTCACACAGCCACTGAGGCAGAAAGCAGCTTCAGCAATGAACTGTGATGTGGAGCAGAGGCACTGCAAGCTACATGGCCTGGAATGAATGTTTAGGAGTGATCCAACAAGACTCTGTTGGGAAACCTGCTCCCAGGAAAGCTGTATCCACAGGACTTTGCTACACCAAGGTCACAAGAGCTGTCCCACTATCTGTGACTCCATACAGGAGGGAAACTGGGGGGTATTTAAGCCCCAGACTGCACCTTGCTGGGTGAGCCCCAGGTGGGGAGAAGCATGTTGGGGTGAAGAGGCCAAAAGGGACAATCCCACCTCTGCTGCCGGTTCAGTCAGTAGCTCTTGGCAGGGAATGTGTGCTGAGGAGCAGAGGAAGGAGAGGCAGGGGAGATGCTTCCCTTCTCAGCAGAAGCATTTAATGTGCACAGCCCCTGGGGCTGCACAGCCCCAGACATGTACCTGCACACCCCTGACCTCTGCACACGCCGATCTCCAGGGGCTGGGGGCCAAGCCTTGCTGCTGGTGGCTTCACCCTGTCTGCACACACAGTAACAGACCTCAGCTGGCCAAGGTGGGCACAAAGGGCTGGGCACAGGGCTGGGCCTTCTTCTGAGCGGCAGGAGCACCCCCAAAGCTCAATACTCGTTGCTCATCACACCCAGCTCTAGCCAGGATGGAGCTCAGCAGGGCAGCCCCCTCCTGCTGCCCCTGCAGAGGTGGGAGAGCAGGTGATGCTGCTTCCAGGCACTCCTGGATTCCCTGTAGCCTGATCCCATCCTCACCTTATCCTTCTGCAGGTTAAGGTTCACTAGAAAGTGCAGAAGTATTTGTGTATTGTTTCCCGGGCTTTGTGTCAACCTTAAGGTGAGAACTGAAGAAAGTCCTGTATTCCCACACCCAGAATGTAATCAGCTGAAATTCTTCTGCCATGATGATATCTCCTTAGCATGTAAATCACAGAGGACTCTTTTTTTTTTTTTTTTTTTTTCTTTCCACTGTGAAAAATCCTGCTCTGGAGAGTGTTCCCAAACCACTCCGACACGCCCAGACCAACTAATCCAGGCGAGCTCAACTTTCTGGCCAAGCCAGTAAGGCTGGTACTGAGCAGCAGACGTGCTTCCCACTCTGATCCCCATGGCTGCTGCCTCCCACCTGCCTGGACAAACCTG
The DNA here is from genome assembly GCF_963513975.1 of Fringilla coelebs. NCBI lineage: Eukaryota > Metazoa > Chordata > Aves > Passeriformes > Fringillidae > Fringilla > Fringilla coelebs. The sequence continues at coordinate 4,840,046 of NC_140044.1, forward strand.
GCACCTGTGTCTGCTGGGGGTCAGGCAGGGAGAAAGCCTTGGAAGGGCTCTTGTGGAGGGTGGAGCAAGGGAAGGAAGGAAACCATCCTGATTTACCTGCTGCAGGTAGCAGCATCCCTGGCTCTGTGCTCCTCCCTATGTGCTGTGTCATCACAGGACACACTTTGGAGCAGGGGACAGACAGTTTTCCAGTGCTAGTCCTGCAAACCTCTTGCATTTTCCCCATCTCTGCTGGGACATTCTGAGCTGCTTCTTCCCTGAGAGGAGTGGGAAATGCTGGAGCAGCAACATTGTCCTGTTGGTGCTCATTGTGGAGTGAGTTTCGCCAAGAGGTCAGAGCTATGCTGACTCCTCAGCTCCTGGAGAATTCCATGCAGGGTGCTCTGCTGAGTGTCCAAGGACACCCCAGGCGTGGCTCCTGTCTGTGCTGGACAGACACTGGGCTTTTCTCCAGAAAAACCAAGATTACCTTCTTCCCAGTTATACTGAGCCTGAATTTTGGGAGTATCTAGGGTAGAAAACTGAGCTCTCAAGGACAGAAATGTGAAACCTGAAGTTGCCCCAAAGGCCCAGGAGAGCTGGGAGGCAGGAGCACTTGGTCCCTGGAAGGTGGGATTGCAGGCGTGTGCAGAGCCCAGCAGAGAGCTCTGGGCTGGGAAAAGCCTTCACCAAAAGGCACCTTTCACTCCTGCCTTCTCAAATGTCACATTTGCCTGGGGCCTCTTACCTGCTTCTCCCTTCTGTGCACCAACATCCCGCCTCAGCCCAGCCGCGGGAAGGGCCTCTGGGTCACTTGGTGAGCAGCTGTTTGTCAGATACGCCCGTGAAAGCCTGAGCTGTGGGACACAGGGACACAAACACTGCTGTCACCGGGCAGCAGAGGACTGTCCCCAGCCCTTGCTTGCTGACAGTGACCCCCACAGGGACAAGTGTCACAGAGATGCTCCTGTTCCTGCGGTGTGTTTGCAGGGAGCCCAGCACCCCCTGCAGCAGCCTGTGGGAGGGGGCACAGCCCCTGCCTGCCCTGGGGCATGGATGGAACCCTGTGGGCACTGGAGGGGAGGTGGGGAGTGGGAGCCAGGGCTGAGCAAGCACGGCTCTGCCATGTGCAAATTGGGCTCGCACACCAAACCCATCCTCCCCCAGGATGTTAGTGCTGCTCACAGTGGTCCCAGCAGCAGCACAGGGGGCTGCAGGGGATGCCAGCAAGAGCTGTACTCACCACAGCCGCCTCCTCCTCCTCCTCCTCCTCCTTGGCAACACCGGGCAGTGCCCGGGTGGCACCGGGCCAGCGGTAGGGGCAGCGCAGCTCGTCCCGCTGTGCCCTGTGTCCCCCTGCGGGCGCAGTCGGGCTGTCCCCGGGGCTGTCCCGCGGGCTGCCGTGTGTCTGTCTGTGCCAGTCTGTCTCCCTGCCGCGGCCGGAGTCGGACAGGTCCAGCGGCGTGTCCGCATCATCGTCCCTCGCCTCCTTCACCTTGGCTCGGAGCTCGGGGCGCTCCCTGCCCAGCCAGAGCTCCTTCTCTTCCTTCCCATCCGCAGCATCCTCCAGGAAGATCCTCTCCTCCTTGCACCCCGCGGCCATGCCCAGCCACGGGGACAGGGGCCGCTGCCCTGCGTGGGGCTCGGTGTCGCCGTGTGCCCGCTGGCCCGGCTGGCACTGCCGCAGCAGGAGATGCTGCAGCCGCTCCCGCTGCTTCAGCAGCTGCAGCTTCTCCTCCAGCTGCTGGTCCCTCACGTACACCATGGTGGCAGGAAGCTTCAGCAGGGCTGCGTGCTCGTCCCAGGCGTCCCGGGAGCGCGTCCTGCCCTCGGCAGCCTTGGTCCGGAGCGGGGGGCCGGGGAAGGCGCCGCCGTCCCGCTCGCCCGGGGCGCAGGGACCCGCCAGCCCCAGCTGGTGCAGGGAGAGGTGCTTGTGCAGGAGGCACAGCTGCTCTCTCCTGGCGCTCAGTTTTAGGTTTTCGTAGGATGGAGCAACCTTGGGGGAGTCCGGTTTGCTCGCTGTTAAATAACTAAAAAAGCGTGGAAAAAAAATGGCATTAGAGATCACATCAGGAAAAAAAACCCCAGACATTAGCATCAGAGCTTTCCCGTGGTTTCCCAGTTGTGCAGGGATGTGTGTGGTCTCTCCTGCTCTTTCCATGCCCTGTTGCAGCTCAGTGCATCATATTTGTCTTCGGGCTCTGTGTGGGGAAGAGGGTCCTGGTGGCCAGGGGCATCAGGCAGTCAGCAGTAGGAAGCCTTTCCCATCCCACCATCCAGCTGCTAGGCCCCAGCAGCTCAAGGCAGGGAGATGAAAAAGGGTAAGCATGCAGTGACCTCTCACATCAGCGCTGCTGCTGAGAAGTCACCTTTGAATAACAGCTTACAGCCAGCACCATCCTTACTGCCCCTCCCTGGGCTTTCTTAGTGCCTGAAGACCCCCAGGACAGAGGAACATCCCACCCTCCCCTAATTTCACTCAATGGAAAATTTTTACAGCCATCCTAGGAAGGTTGGTGCAGTGCAGGAACCTGCCCTGCAGACCCAGTCCCTGCTGCTGCTGGTTATTTGGCAGTTTCCATGAGTGCAAGCTGTTCCCAGGGATGCTCTGCAGAACCACTCACACTCTGAGAAAGTCTCTGTCTACAGGTGAACTCACTGGCCTTGCTCAGCCCTCTGTGCTCCTGAAATCAGTGGGGAGGATAAGCCTGGGAAGTGCTGATCCCTGCAGGAAAGCCCATTAGAATAGATAAGGAGGAGCAGGAATTGCTGCCTGCCTGGGACAGTCCTGCCTGGCTGTGGGGACACCTGGTTCACTTTGTGGGTCTGCCTGAGGAGCTGGAATAGCGAGAGCCTGATCTTGTTGGGCTGGATTCCAGTCATTTTTTACTGGTGTAAACTGGGATATCCCCCCTTCCCAAGGCTGTGGGAGAAGTTGGGTGGACAGACCCATGAGTGCTGGCCATCCCTGGGCTGAGGGGCAGCTGCAGTGGGTCAGCCCACCCCACGGCTCCCAGGTACTCACGCCTCCAGGCTGGGGCTGTGCTCGCGCTCCGCAGGGACAGGAGCCTTCCTGGCTGGTGGAGACACTGCTGCCCCTGAAGGACTCTTTTCCAGGAGGCAGGGTCTGGAGCCAGGTCTCACCAGGGCAATGGTTCCGTGCAGCTGGTTGGAAATCCTCTGGGATGCCTGTGGCAGGGGACAGAAAGTCCAGGTGAGCCATTCTGCAGTGTGCTCCAGGCTCGAGGGAGCCTGGCTGAACTGGGACACATCTCCTCACCAGCAAGGACAAGACAGACAGCTCCTGAGTGCTCTGCTTGATATGGTTCTGGTCAACAGCTCTATCAAGTTTTTTATTTGTTTTCCCGGGAAATTTTCCCTTCATGTACGCTCCATTTTCTGGCTGCACTGATTTTAGCACAGGAAGTTTTGCATCTCCTTTTAAGCCGTGATTCAGTGGCTTAACCAAGATAAGACCCTGCAAATTCCTTGTCCCACAGTCAGGCCTTTTTACTCATGCAAGGCTTTATTCATGCAAGCTCCTGGCACACACTGGTCTGGTGGGTGTATTCTGGTGGAGTACCTGGGCCAGGACATGGTTGTCACCACATGTTCTGACTTGACTTTCCCCTGCCCACCTGGAGATGTCACCGAGCCTTCCTGTGATCCCTATTAATTATCCCCACAGCCTGCCTGCAGCCTTACCAAAACCCCTTTTCACCTGCTCTTTCAAGTTTTGTTGTGGAGGTCGAGTAAGCAAAACCTGTGCCAAAACAGAAGTATCTGTGTGGGTGTGCATGTGGGCTTGAGTTCCCATGACCAGGAACAGGTCCAGGTCTCCTGCAGTCACATCTCCCAGTGCCCAGTGTCACCATGTCACTCAGCAGCCCTGGACTGACACCCTCTCTGTGTTTGTCCTTGCCACCACTGAATGCCAGGCTCTGGAAATGACAAACTACCCAAGTCTGGCTAATTGTTCCATCCCCAAATGCCTCCTACTTTTCCCTATCCCAATCTGCTTGTCATGATCCAGTTCAGATGACCACAGCAGTGGGGAGAAGGCCTGAGGACATCAGGCTGCCTCTGAGCACTCACTATTTCTGCAAGGCTGACTTCTTGGAGGAGAGTGCCTGGAGAAGTCCTGCTGCTTGGAGAGTTTCTTTGGAGCTTCTCTGGAGGCTTTTCTGCAAAAGAAAAAAGACACAACCAGCTGCTCTAATGGTCCTCCAGAGCTGCTGTAGCCCTGCCCTGAGCGGGCTGGAGCCATGCAGCCTCCCAGGGATGCCACTGGCTGCTACCAACCCCCTCTCAGTGAAGATTTTGAGTCAAAATTACCTTCTGGCTTAAGCCAGCACCTGACTGAACGTGCCTTTCATGACGTGTGTGGGTGGCAGGAAGGGAATACCACGGTCTCTGCATGAATTTTCTTTCAGCAGGGGCACCAAGCACTCTTTTGCTCTAATGCAGAGCAGGGTGTTTCTCCCTTGACCTGCATTTCCCCCCCCATCAGCTTTTCTGCCCGTGACAGTGTCCATCTGAGCTGCCAGCAGCTTGGTCTTTGCTCTCCAGACCCTTTCCCAGAGCAGCTTTGCACCATGGCTCGGTCACTTTTCACATCCCCAGGTTCCTCAAGGGTGGCAGGAGCCAGCACCACCCACCTTCCCTGAGCTCGAGCTCTGGCACGTCCTGCTGGGCTCCTGCTTCCCTGGGCTCTGCCTTGTCTGTGCTGACACTCCTGCTCACTGGGGACAGCAAAGTCAAAGGGGAGCTTGGTGTGGAGCAGCTTTCTCTGGAGGAGAATCCTGGGGTCTTTGTCCTGTCCCTGTTGGAAGGAAAAGGACATGACTGAATGAGAAGGGGCAGGAGAAGGAATGTTTTGGAGCCAGTGTACCAAGAGCTCTGAGCCTGATACACAAATGTACATATTTATCTATGTGTGTATGTGGATATTCCAGATCCTCAGACTCACCTCCTTCCACTTCAGCTTATCAGCAGCCCAGCTGCAGTCTGGAGCACGGACAGAGCCAGCATGACAGCCCCACTTGGAGGTGTGGCTGCCCCACTTGGCTGTGGGTAGCATCAGGAAGGCCACAAGGTTGGGTAAGCCAGGACCCAGCTGTGGCTATTGCAAAAGCTCTGTGGGAACCTGGCCCTGGCTGGGCTTTCAGCCTGGTGGAGAGGTGGATTCAGCACAGGGATGGGGTGTCTGCCCCCTGCCACCAAACCAGGATGGAGAGGGTGATGCTCAGTGCCACAAGGGAGTGCCTGAGCCTTGGAGGCACGCACAGAGCCCTGGGTGGATTCTGATGCTGAGGTGTGGATGTTTGGCTGGAAATCCTCCTATCCAGCATCTCAGGGGAGAGCAGAGCAGAGCAGAATCACTCAGTGCTCAGCAGGCCCAGCCCAGCCTACAGCTCTTGGGAAGCACTGGGGAGTAAAAGCCAGAGTTTCTCTTTAAGCTGATGGTGCTCCTGTGCTCCAAAGAAAACACATTTCTAAACTAATCCCTCAGTGCTAATTCCTCTGGACTTTAAACCCTTGAGGAATGAGCTGATTTGTATATATTGGCCAGCCTGGCAGGTTACTTGGCTTCCAGCACAGCACTCTGCTGGGCTGTGAACCTGTTGGTGCAGGTCACTTCTCCCTCTTTAACCCCATCACTGTCCCTTGTGTGTCACTCTCCTTCCCCCAAAGCCACCTGCTTCCTGCAGACCCTCTCTGGCTGCTGCAGGAGGGGAGCTGGTGCCATGGAAAAGTCATGGAATCCCAGGCTGAGGCCCGTGCAAGCTGCCCAGGGATTTGTTTCCAGGGGGTTAAATATCTTTGTTCCCCAAAAATGAATCATTGGATGCTGGTGAACAGGGGAGTGAGCGAAGGTCAACAAGGATTTTGAGACTAATAGGGATTTTTCCATGTTTTACATGCACAGGAACCAACAGGAATTAGATGCTAAAATACCCCTGAGGATGCCAGAGTCTGGACCTTGCCCTGCCCAGCTGTGGAGATGCCCTTGCCAATGCCCCTTGTAAAGAATGAAAGCAGGAAAGTGCTTACTCCAGGCTCTGGAGCCTCTTCAGTTCTTCCTTGAGAGTTTTATTCTCCTCCCTCAGGCGATTGGTCTCGTTTGCTGCAGGGACAGAGGAGGTGCTGTGAGTGCAGATGCTGCAAGGATGCTGCTCACAGCTCGCTGGGGTGCCTGGAGGGGGAGCAGGGAATGGCACCGACTTTTGGAGGGATGCCGAATTTCCTTCCTTCTTTGTAAGCGTGCTGGGGCTAAGGGATAAAAGGGAGCAACTTTCTGACTCAGGTTCCATCAGGACTGGGTCTGCTTGCAGGTTGCCCAGCTCAGGAGAGGAGCACGACCCAAACCCAGAGCCAGATCCAGACCCAAACCCAGAGCCAGAGCCAGATCCAGACCCAAACCCAGAGCCAGAGCTAAACCCAGAGCCAGAGGAGGCAGTGGTGGGCTGGGCACCCAAGGAACATCCTGCACCAGGGCAGGGTGATGAGTGAGTGCTGTGTTAGGGGGAGGGCTGGGGGGCTCAGGGAGGATCAGACAGAGGCCAGAGGGAGATGTGAGCACCCAGCACTGGCCACAGAGGACTCGGCTGGGCTCCTTGCCTTGCTCCTGCTCGAAAGCAGCACTCAGGGAGCAGTGGCATAGCAGGGGAGATAAACCAAGGGCTCTTGGCACCTCTCCATCCCTCCTAAATGCCTTATCTCCTTTACCCCATGACCCTCCCTGGGCTGGTCAGATCCCCAGGGAAAAACACCCTGTGCCTCAGCGGTGCTGGGAGCTGTGCCAAGGGCTCAGGAGAAGATCCATCACACGTGTTGCTTGATTTCATTTACCCGTGCTGAGCTGCTGCTGTGACTTTCCTGTCTTTGCCAGAGTGTTGCTTCTGCCGTGCCAAATGCATCCTTTTCCCAGGCAGCTGACACAGCCTGGAATCTCTCATTTTTCTCGAGGTGTGGGGGGCTGCGACCCCCAGCTCTGGTGATTTGTGTGAAGGGTTATGTCTCCTCGGACTGTCCTCCTCCCTCCCTTCTCCCCATCCCCAAACCCTTCCCAGATTCCTGCTCACCACAAGGGCTCACGTGCAAATATCTGGGAGGGGGATTAACTGGCAAAGACTCAGCCTGCCAAAGCCAAGCTCACAGCGGGCGTCAGTACGTACAGAGGATGAAGATGTGCTGCAGGCTCTGGAAATGAGAGGTCTCATACTCATTCTGCTTCTTTTTGGCCAGCTCCTGAGTGACCATGCATCTGTCACAAAGACCAGCTCGCAGCCTGGAGGAAGGAAACCCCACAGCTTGTTACCACACGGTTTCCATGGGAGAAATAAGTTCCTGCCCTCTCCATGGGGAAGTGTGAACAGCCAGACCATCGCTGAGAATCACCCCCACAGCCCAGCCCTGGCCTTTGCACCCTTCCAGACCCAGCTAGGAAAGCTCCTATGCACGTGCCCAGACTCCTCCAGCTCTCCCAGCAGCTGAATATAGGAAAAATAAAGGTTCATGTGCTACATCCCACTCCTGGGAAGACAGCAGACCCCAAACTCTCCCCCCAGGACCGTGCAGTCACTGCCACTCAGCAGCACTCTATTTAAAAGCAAATCCTACCTGTTTTCTAACACCTTTACATTTTCTTTAAGGACCTTCTGTTGTTCCCTTAATTGGTGATTTTTAGCAAACAGCTCTTCAATTCGCTGAGCATCGCTAGTTGAAGAAATACAACAAAGAAAAGAGGGTTATTAGATTTCTTCCCAAAACCCACACCTTCATCCACAGTGCCCTTTCTCTTGTGTGGCAGGGGGGGAAAGGAATGTGTTGGAGCCTGGATGCTGCCCTGTGACACCTCCCTTGGAGTCAGCAGTTTAATTCCCCCCACTTATTGTTCTCCATGGGAGAAAGCACCGGGTGGCACAAGCATCACCTGCCAGTCGGAAGGCAAATGGAGCTGGGCTGGGATCACCCCGAGCACTGCCTGGAGCCAAAATTTGGCAGTGCCAGAAAGGCAAAGGGTGCTCTGTAACCCAGCAGTGTTGGAGAATAACTCAGAAGTCTGAAATTGCAGAGGTGTAGCTGCCCCTGTGCCCCAGCACTGCTCACCGGCACTTCTCTGTCGTCAGCTCCGTCACCTTGCTGTGCAGACCTGCAATAAAGGACAGACACAGAGAGCTGGGTGCTTGTGGCCAATTCCCCAGCACTCAGAAGCAAACAGCACTGATGGAATTTCAGGGAGGTGCGTGGCTTTGCAGAAATCTCATCCCTCCACAAGCCTGATCTCCGATAAGGAATAACACATTGCACGTGTTAAACACCGCCACAGTTTAATGTAACTGGGAAAGTTGTACAAAATGTGAGCTCCTTTTGTATCCCCACTATTTAATGAGTCTGCATCTCCTTTGCAGACCCAAAAAAGTCTGGTTTAGTTTTGTTTCTACTTATTTCTCTCTACAGCCTGCATTTCCCAGGTGGGCAGTATTTTATAGCTTTCATGGTTGGAAAGCGTTGTGGAGAATATTTACAGCTGAACGGCTTTCCTTGATGCATCTGCAGACATTGTATCCTGTCAAATCCATTTTATGCAAAGTAGATGTAAACATGTGGTTTAAATTGCTCAACAGTTTCCTCTAACTCTCACATGGCTTGAAATTACACAAGAGAAGAATGAATTCATAAGCCAGAATCGTCCAAAAGTGCTGAAGTTTTGTTCATAATATTGATACTGGGAATTATTCTAATAGGAAAACAATTGGACTTGGCACTTGGTTGCTTAACCTAATGGGTTTTATTTTAATAATGTATGGCCTGAGAAATAATTTATTCCCTAGAGGAATAAGCTATCCAACCTGGCTCAAACGTTTTCTTTAACAGAGCTTCATCTCCTGCTGCTTCTGTCCTATAGATGATTGCATCTCTCTGCTTTCCCTTTGATCCCTCAGCATCCAAACATACTCCAATCCTCACTGATGGAGCAGATGCCCAGCAGGTGTGTGTGTCACCCCTGCAGGCTCCCAGCTCACAGACCACGACAGCAGGGCCAGGAGGAGCCAAATCCTTCCTGGATAATGCTGGGAGCAAGTGGGATGAGCACCTCCATGGGCTCCTTTCCACAGCATGGAGTGCAGGAATGTCCTCTCTCTTCTGCTCCTTCTCATCATTCAAAAAGTCACTTTTTTTTCAGTATGCCAACAAGAGGTACAGATATGCCACCAGTGGGTACTCTCCCCTGAGGAACAGGCTGTGACCTCATGTCCCAAGCCATCCCCAAGGGTGCTGCTTGCTCAGCACTAATCCCCAAATCTCCTTAATCCACACCTGCTCCTCCTCCCTTCAGGTTATTTGACACCAAAGGGATCAAGGTGGTATTACAAAGAAATGGATCTTGGCCAGGTTTTGGTAAGAAAATTTTGTCTCCCTACCTTGGACCTCTTTCTCATGGATTTCCTTGAGCTTGTTCAGGAACTCTGCAAAACTCTCTGTGGTCATGTTCAGGGCTGAGCCACACACCAGGCTGTGTCCAGTGTGAGGATGTCCTTCTGCTTCAAATGACTCAGCTTTCAGCCTGAAATAGAAAGGAAAAGTCCAACAAAAGAGATGTGTCTGGTGCATGTGGTGTTCTGGAAGAGACAAAGCCCAAAGCTAGGAAGGGAAATTGTTTGCTAAACCATGGGATGCGTTTTTGTCCACCCTGCCTCAGTGCTGAGCATAGCAAAGAGCATGTCTTAGATACTGGGAGAAGCCCAGCTGGAAAATCAGGCTTTTCCTCTACTTGTTGAGCTGTTTAAATTGCATTTCTCTGGGATGAGGTGGGGCAGGGCATCTTCTTGAGCATAAAGAAGGGACTGCAGAACTCGTGCTGGGACCACATGGGGACTGATGATGGGGAAATTCACAGCAGATTTGGTGCTTGAGCCTGATGGACTCATCTCCTGCTGGGATGCTCCCTTGCATCCCTCATCCCTCTGGCACCAGGCACAGCTTTTACAGAGGCAGCACAGAGCACTCAGCCACCTCACTGTCATTGCCCAGGCTTCCTGCGTGGCCTTGCTGGCTGTAGCCTCTTCCAACCCTTGGGGGACACCCAACAGAGCTTTTCCACCCAATTTTACATGAAAACCAGGAGAGGTGGTGTCCAGAGCCACGAGCTGCAGGAAGCTATCATGGGCACATCCACGGGGTCCTCTGGAATCACCAAAACCACACTGGGAAAGAGGAACTTGCACATGAAGGTGTTTAGCATCTCCTCATGGGAACTTGTCCCCCAGAATCATTCTGGGTTACTGAGTCACAGTGAGTAATTCTGACCCCAACAGAGCACCTGGACACTCAGCCCTCAACCTTGAAGAGATGCCCAGGGAGCAAACCTCCCCTCTGCAGCTGGGCAGGGAGCAGTGGGCTGGCACCCAGGCCCTGTATCCCCACGGGAAGGTTCCTGCTGGGCTCCAGCGCTCTCCCAGCCCGGCTCCCGCCCGTGCCTTTATCTGCATGTGGAGCAGGGATGTGCCAGATCGCCTGCATATGCAAGATGTGGGCATGCAGAGCTGGAAGAAGAAAGTTTCCCCTAAAGCATCTGATTTTCAAAAGAAATGAGGCACGTGCCAGCAAGCACAAGCAGCGAGCTCGGCACGCTCGGGTCGGGAGCAGCTGCCTGAGCACGAACCTTCCCCGAGCCACCCTGCTTGGCTCCTGAGCAAATCTGATGCAAACTGAGTAGAGATCCTATTCTCTGGGGAAATAACTAAAAATATTCATTGCTCCTGCTTCTCTGGGCATAACCCACCTGTTCCCAGGGCTGGGTGATCTAGGCCAGCAAATAAAAGCACGGTGTGGCTTGTCCAGCTTGGGGTCTGCCACTGTGAAATGGGACTGGGAACTGATCTCAGCCCCAAGAGCCACAGCTGAAGAACCAGCCAGGGGAAATAACGTGCAGCTCTGCTGCAAAACAGCAAAGAACCCTCCTGATGTTAATGGGATGCACTTCCCAGGATCACTGAATCCTAAATTAGGCTCTGCCCTGGGCAAAGCACCTCCCGAGGGCTGCAGGGAGCTTGTGAGATCAAGCAGTGCCATCACAGGACTGACACCCCAGGTGCCAGTGGGAAGGCTCTGAAGCACCCAGGCACGAATTCCCACTGCATTCTCCAGTGCTGTAAGCTGGGCAGGGATTACAGCTGGGAGCAGAGGAGCTGCATGAGCTCCTGCTGCTCTTGCTGCTGCTGGATCAGGTCCTGCCCTCCTTGTCCCAGGGGTTCAGCCCCTTCCCAAGGCTGGTGTCTCTGAGGGCTGAAGCCAGCACTTTGAGGCACAGGGACTCGGCTCAGCCCTCCTGGGAAGGTGACACCCTGGCTGGGACAGGTGCCAGCCCGCTGCTCAGGGAGGTGGGGCTGGGCTGGCATGTGGTGGGAGGTGTGGGGGCAGCCCAGGTGTCGCTGCTGGATCTGGATCCCTGCAGCTGTGACTCAGTGCCGGCAGATCAGGATTTGGGGCTGGGCTGTGGGCAGCAGCTTCACTTCCATGCACAGCTGAGGCTGTGGTGCCACCAGGGTTGGGGTTTATTCCTGATTTCCTTTTCCTCAGAGCCCTCAGGTGAGTGGGGACCTGCTGCAGGTCCAATCAGCAGGGAAAAGCTGCCAGTTTTGGTGCTTTTTTGAGATGCCAGAACCCATCTCTGCCTGCAGATGGAACAGCCCCTCTGTGGCAAACCTGGCGAGGCCCTCGGCCCTCCTCTGTGCACACACATGGTGACAGGGATCCCTCATGAGCATGGCTCCCACATGTCTTTTCCCAGGATTCAGCCTTTTGCTGCAGCAGAGCAGCCCCAGTGACAGCCCAGGCTCCCTGAGGGGCTCAGCTTTGCTCCCTCTCACGCTGTGGATGGGTGAAGCTGTGAAGCTGCAGCTCCCTGCTCCTCTGCTCTGCTGTGGAGGATTTATTGAGGCAGATTTACTGCTGAAACCCAGACCACAGAGTCCCTGAGTGTGGAGCTGGCTCCCTGAGCCAGGCATTTCACTTAGAGCCCTTTGCAGAGCTGCCACTGTGATGTAGAGCTGGTGGTGCTGGATGTGGCCCCATGGCAGAGCTGGAGCAGCCCTTTGGCATCCCAGCAGGGCTGGGAGTATTTCAAAGTGACAGGTACCCTCTGCAAACAGAGCCCCAGTGGCAGGGACCACAGGCAAGCTCCTCATCCAACCCTAAACCTGGAGGGTTTGGGGAGCCCAGGACCTGGGGGGGGGGGCTGTTGTTACCTGCTGTGGCTTTGCTCACCTGCTCTCTGCATCCCTCGACGCTCAGCTCAGGGTGGGACAAGGCTCCAGTGTGGGGCACAGGGCTGTCTGCTCTCATGCACGGGCCTGGAGCAGCCCCCAGCATCTCCTGGGTACCAAGGGCATCCCTCCTTGGGCAGGGTGCTGCTGCTGTGGCTGGGGAAGGGAAAAGCAGCAGGGAGGTTATTTTCTGTCCCATCTGAGGGGGCTGGGGGAGGGATGGGCTTGGACAGCTGGCTCTGACAGCACAGCCAGCCCCCATTCCTTGGTCCCCAGGGAGTTCCTGGCTTCTCAATGCCATCCCCAGCACTGCCTGTCACACTCAGTGTGACATCCCACCCTGAGCCCTGTCTCCTTTCAGGAGGATAAAGCAGCTCATTAGCTAAACGAGCTTAAGTCATTAAAAAAAAAAAAAGGCAGAAAAGGAAAAGGCAGGACAGTGACATTCTGATACTGTGGGATCAGTGAAGCTTAATGGATTTACCACCAGATATTTCCATCAGCAGCTCTGGAGCTGCTCAGCTCCAGGCTGGATTGATGTCACACACCTTTCTCTGGGCAATTGCTGGGCAGAGCTGCTTTGACCAGCCATACTTTCTCTCCTTGGCTACCCTGCTATGTTCCTGGTCTAATTTTAGTATAATAAAACAAGTTTGTACTCAGAAAAACTGCCTGAAAACTCATGGAAAATCTGCAGTCCTGGAGTATTTCACAGGCCAGTGCGGAGCTAATGCTCTTTGCTGATGCACTTCACTTGGCAGCTTGAGGAGGGCTTTTTTTGAGGGATTCTTCTTATTTTGAGGGATTATTCTTATTTTGAGGGATTCTTCTTATTTTGCTGGGCATTTATTTATTTGTATGATTTAACATGGCACAGACTGCCCTAAAATGGAGCCCAGTGCCTGCTCCCCACCGTGCTGGGTTTGCTGTGGGTGCTGCACGTGGGCTGCCAGATTGCCAAATCACCTCCCAACAAGTGAGACAGGAGGAGCAGCCTTGGCTCTTGCCTCTCCAGGGGGGAGGATTTGCTGCCTTTCTCTACCTGGCACAACCTGAAAATCCTCCCCAGAGCAGAGCAGAGCAGAGCAGCTGCTCCGTGCCGCTCCACCAGCCCAGGGGCTGGTTTGCAGCAGCCCCAGGGCTGCCTCTGCTGGCGGCTGCATGGGGGTCCCACTGGGCTGGTGTGGAGCTGCAGCACGGCTCTGACCTGCCCCAATGGCCCTTTGGGTTTGTGGGACTGGTGCTGGGCACAGCCCCTGGACCAGTTCAGCAGGATCAGCAGCACAGGGGGATGCTGCCCTGCTCACAGACGTGTCCCACTGCAGGGGGAGCTGAGCTGCAGCAAACCCTCCAAAATACAGCTCCAGCCTCAAGTCCCAACCTGCACACTCTGCAGCTCTGATTTACTTCTACCCCAGAAAGTCTCTGTTGCCATAATACAGCACAGCCCTGGTGATCACAAACTCAGTTTCTCCCCCACCACCCTGGCCCTGTGGAGGCAGCTTCTGCTTTTCCAACTGCTGTGGCAATCACCAATCCCCCAGTTTGAGTTTTCTTCCATTACCTCATTTCTGCTGAAGCCCTTATTCCCCTCTAGAGCCCTTGTTATTCCTTGCCATAGGGACATCCCTCCTCCCAGCGGAGTCTTGGCTGCCCTGGGCTTGCAGGATCACTAAAGCCGGAGCTGTTGGTCCTCTGCAGTACCTGAACACAGCCAGGAGTCTGACTGGCATTCACACAGCAGGGTGAGCAGTCTGGGGGTCTGTCCTTGCACTGGCCCCATCTGAGAGGGAGGTTTTGTCCTCCCACTCCCCAACTCCTGCTGCTTTGCTGAGGCTCGACAGTAAATATTTGTTCTGCTCTCCACTTGAGGACAAACGACATTTGGAGCCACCAGATGTGCCTTGATGCTCCCCAGAGCACGGTGGGCTTTGGGCAGATCTGTGGGCAGGCCTGTCTGCCCACAGGAGGATTCAGAAGATGATTAAAAATATTCCCTTATCTGCCTGTGCATCTCGGGGTAACCACAGCTCCTATAAACATTCCTCAATTAACACCTCAAAACGCTCTGGGAAGTGGCTAACGAGGCATTATCACGTTTTTGGGGTGCTTTAATTGAGGAGTGGTGAGGCTCAGGAGTAGCTCAAGGCCCTGTTGGGGTTGGAGGCACGTGGTCACTGCCCATCCCAAACACTTCTCTGCCACCCCCAGCTCCAGAGCCCCTGGCTGGGCAAAGTGGCCGGGAAATACCCTGGGAATCTCTGATGGATGGTGGATATCACCCCACCCTCTGCTTGTGGTCCTGTTACACTGCTCATGCTGCCTGCAGAGCATCTTGGTCCCTCTGTCTTCTCCTCCAGAGACCTCCCCAGCAGCACAGCTCAGAGCCCACACTGCTCCTGACGTGGGGAATTCACCATTCCTGGTCCTGCGTGGGAAAGCAGGTCCTGTGTGGGAGAAGGGGCACAAAGATTCCTCCCAAGCACACTTCCACAAACTGGCACCTCTGCTCCTGCTGTGTGAGAGTGCATGGGCACCCTGAGCCAAGATAATGGCCATGCAAATGGAAAGGGTCTGGAGACATCCCTGGATATCCCCAGATGATGAAGTCTTGGGGAAGATCAGCTTTTCTCTTCAGCACCATTTAAAAAAGGAGAAATGTGCTAGGCAGAGCTAGCCCTGCAAAGCCCTCCTGGGTGATTAGCCCTGCTGCAGCACCAAGGATGAGCCTTGGCAATTCAGCCCCGTGTTGTGCTGTCCCGCAGCTGGGACAGACAGAGCTGGGCATTTTCACAGACTGAGGCATCTCTGCATGTCCCAAATGCCTGGTGACACACTGGTGTGGGGGACACACGGCTACCTAGGCTAGGCTTTGAATCAATCAGTGTCCTGCATCCTCCAGGGGAGGATCTGTGGTCATCTCCTCGGAAAGCCCTCTCAGGACACGGCCCATTGTGGCACTGTCCCAGCAGAAGGGACAGGGAGGGGACAGTGGGCACAGCTCAACCCACAGCAGCAAAGCCCCGTGCAGGGAGGCAGTGTGTGTGGGCACAGCCTCTGCCCTGCAGCAATCCCACCATCACTTCCTTCCTCCTGGACTGGAAAGAGGGAAGGAGGATGCCAGCCCTGGCAGCACCACAGCTCCTGCCTGGGGCTGCCCAGAGAGCTGCAGCCTCTGAGTGTTTGTGCTGCCTGAAGGAACAGATCTGGCAGCCCAGGAGGGCCCTGTCAGGATGTCCCACATGGGACACAACAAGGACAGATGGCCACCTTGCCCAGCTAGCAGGGGCCAGCACTGCTCAGCTCCAAGCTGACACTGAGGGAAAAAGCAGCAAATTTGTTCTTTGGCAACAGAGATGAGTTCAAGGTGTGAAATGGGGTGGGAAGGGAGACCCCCAACTCCATTTAAAGTATTTACTGCCCAGCATGTGCACGGCTTGGGGCAGGTCAGGGCTGCCTGAGGTGCTGCCTGGAAGGTGGATCAGGTGTGGAAGGGGGTGATGCCCCCCAGCACCCACCCCCAGGTGCTGCCTGTCCAGGATGGGCACATCCTGGATCCCACACAGCCCCACAGTCCATCCCATATGGCCACAGCTCTGCTCCCCCACGGCTGTCACACTGGTGGATGTTTGCTCAGAAAACTTTTCTGTTCCTGCCTCTGGTCCCCCTTTGCCAGATGCAAACACAGCTGGGGCTCCCTGGTACCCACAAATTGCTCTGACCCTCCACAGCTATTTCACTCTGTCTGACTGGAACTGGATGCTATTTCTCAGCATTTAGGATGGCAGGGATATCCCATTACCTTTCATGCTCAGGTGGAAAACGCCAGAGGAAAAGTTTTTAAGAGGAGAGCCCCGGGGTCGTGGCCGGGCAGCGCCGCGCAGCCCGGGCGGGCTCAGGTCCGCTCCCCACCGACCCACAGAGCTGCCGCTCTGCCCCACACCACCGGCTCCCCAGCTGCTACACAACCCCAAAATTCCTCCTCGAGCTCTGAGAGGGCACAGACAAGCAAGCAAACCCGTGACACGCCAGCCTCTGCCCATCAGATGGGAGCTGGACCAGGCTCCGTGCGCCGGCACCGAGTGACAGCTCTGCCGGAGCTCTGCTGAGCCGATTTTGGGCAGCTCTCCATGCCTGGCTCACTTCACGCCAGCTCCCTTCCCAGCTGCACAGCGCTGCCCAGGATGCTGGGGGACAGATAAAAATCAGTGCAAGCACAATACTCACGTCGGAACGCCGTGCCTGTGTCTCTTCCTCGGCTCCTGGAGCTCGGTTTAGGTCGCGATCAGGAGTCGGTCATCTGGGACACGGGAGACAGGAGTGAGCAGTGTGGGTGAACTTGCACAGACAATAAGCCCTAATTTTTCCTTGCAGCCTGACTGGTTCTACTGGTTTGCGTTTCTTTGCCCCAGCAGCAGAAAGGAGGCTCAGCTTGGCTAAAGCTGCCCAACAGGTTCTGCTGTAACACAAAAAGTGGCAAGACCAGTATGGTGTGAACCCAGATAGAGATTTGATTGTTTTCCCATAATTACAGCTCAGCCTGTGCTGTTGGTTGAAGTCAATCACTTTAGCAAACAGAGCCTTTTAAATAATTCATCTAGCATTAAGATGGGAAGTTTTTATACAAGTTTTTATACAAGTTTTATACGACTTGGTGCTTTTTGAGAAGAAGAGAAAAAAAAAAAAGGAAAAGAAATGTGACAGCAGCAGCAGTAGCAGCAGAATCTGACTGGAGTGGCACAGCCCAGGGCACAGAGCAGCCCCCAGCCCCAGCACTCGGGAGAGGGAAAGGGTTGTGCCCAAACTGACACAAAGAGCTGCTTCACGTGCATCATGAAAGCCCATGATCATCCTGGATTTTCTTCTGGGGGCTCTTTGCAGTGGCTGGGGATGCTTTAGGGACCAGTGAGGAAGGGTTGGGTGACTTGGGCTCCGATCCTGGCCAGCCCTAGCTTAGCCCGGGTTTCCTCCCAGCTCCAGCTGCTGACACAAGCAGCTTTCACCCTAAACCGTGGGCTGGTGGAGCCGAAGGCAAAATGGACACTTCCTGAGCCTTTGAAGTGCAGCTACTTCAGCATCCCCTGGGGAAAATGCTGGCACGGATTCCCCTGCCCAGGCTGGGCAGGGACAGCCTTCCCCCGCAGTGCCGCAGACAGCAGCAGCTCCGGGTAAAAGCAGAGATGCACCCGCTCCCCATCAGCCTGGCAGTGATAAAAAGGAATAGAAGGTTTTGCCCGCCTATGTGGGAGCCGGGCAGCACATCCTGCTCTGCCCAAAGCTGCCCTGCCAGCGCGGCCCTGCTGAGCTGGCACAGCCGCTCCGAGCGCGGCTCTGGCTCGGGAGGGACGCGTCCCTCTTGCTTAATAGGACACGTAACCCGAGCAGGGTGGCTTCCCTGCGACATTTCCAGCGGACAGGGAGAGCTCCTGCCGAATGGGATTTGGAGCGCTGAGGCTGAGCTGCTCCTCCTCGGAGCCATCCATCCCACCGCATCCCCAGAGCTCGGTGCCCAGCCCACAGCTCGGACCCTCCGCTGCCCCAAAGTCCCCTCCATCCTTGGCAGGGACAGCACCCCGCTGCCCTACAGCCCAGCTGCTGAGCTGGCTCCTCAGCCAGCCCCGCAGAGCACTGAGCATCCTTGGCAGTGTTTCCCGGTGGCAATCACGTCTCTCAAACGGTGGCTTCGAGCTTTGCTCCCGCTCACGGACAGGTCGGGCAGGTGGGGGCAGCTGGGGCTCCCAGGAATGCGGCTGCACAGCCATTCCATGGAAATGGGCGGCAGGTAAACAAGCAGCTGCTCGGCAAGCCGTGGTCCTGGGCAGACCTGTAGGGGCTGTTTGGTGATTGCTCTACGTGCATGAAATTCCTGACTCATTCCTCTGCAAGAGGGACCCAGCGCAAGGTTAAGGGGGTGTTTTCCATCCAAGCCTTTTTATGAGCCACCTGCAATGGGCAGAGGGAAGCTCCTGGCCTTAATATTCCCTCTTTCCTTTTGAAGCCTTTGTTTTATTGTCGGAAATGACAATTAGAGATCGAGTGCTTGATGTGGCCTGGCACCTCGGGCTGATGCTTGCGGTGGTGGAATTAATGGCAACCACATGGAAGAGAGATCCCTGCTCAGACCAGCCTGGTGACATCAAGGGAGGGGCAGTGGGGTAACTGGGAGCTGTGGGGCTTGGGGAGATCACCTGCAGCAGCCAGACCTCCGAGCAGGGACACTGGGACCTGGGGCACCGAGCCATGGGGGCACTGGCACCGTCCCACACCTGCCTCCAGCAGTTCTGTGGCAGCTCTGGCTGGAGCATCAAGGAGAGAAACACCAAAAGAAGGGTTTAATGGGATCAGCTGCTTGTGGGTCTGGGGGGGCTTGAGGCAGAGCAGCTGTCTGGAAGTGTTGTGCTGGTGCACAAGAAGGCAGAATGGACATTTCTGGGAATCATCTCCATACTATCTCCTCTTGTCTTGCAGGTGTCTACTGATGATCACACAGATTGCTCACAGAAACCAAGGGTTGTCTGCTTCCTGGCTGAAGAGCCAAAAGATCTGGGCAGGAAGGGATTTCTTTACATCTAGGGACTTGGGAAAACAAAATAAAAATCAAGCCCTTTTTCTAGAAGGAAAACAATAAAATAAAAAGAAACACAAATCCACTGATGGAATGTGAAGGTATGTGATTGAGACTGAGACAGGTGGGTGCAACTTGAAAGCCAGGGAGGTGACAGGGCACCTTCACTGGGCAAGACAAGGAGGACCTTCAGTAGGTTCCAGCCTGCTTTCTAGATATTTAGTGGGGAAACTGCTCTGATGGTGACAGAACCCATCCCCAGAGCTGGGTCATACTGACCCCCACCCAAAAGCAAAGGATAACAGCAAGTTAGGCTTTCAGGAAAAGCTGGTCAACAAAATTAACATCTGTTATGGATGGAGCTTATCCTTCACTGCACAGGATCAATAGAATGGAAAAAACTGCATTTCAGGAAAGAAAACACATTATCAGTTCCCATTGAAGGGGACACCACAGGGCACTAAAGACACCCAGGGGAGATGTTCCCCATGGGCTGGGCTACCTGAGACACAGCAGAGCTGGAGATCAGATGCTGGCACGCCCAGGAGCCCAAGCCAGCAGGTGATTCCATGGTGCCACGGCCAGAGCTGGAGACCAGCATCCTGCAGCATCCCCGGGACAGGAGCTGGGCTGGAATGGGCTCCTGCGCTGTGGATGTGGATGGAGGCCCCAGGTGAGGACCTGTTAAAGCCCTTTAGGGTGCTGACAAAAGCATCCCCGCATCACTGGCATGAGGGATCAGACAAACAGCTTCTCTGGGCAACACCTGGAGGATCTCTCCCTGATATTTAACCTAACCCCGCCCTCTGCCAGCTTGGAGCCGTTCCCTCTGGTCCTGTCACTTGTCACATGTCAGCCTGAGGGCACTTCACAGCCTGATCCTTTTGGGCTTTTCATGAAATCCCATCAGAGCAAACCCAAAAGAGTTCCTGCAGCAAAACAAGCACATGGGGACAGCATGGCTGGGCGGACGCTGCCCCGCGGCAGACACAGGAACAAAGGCAAAAACATAAAGAGGAGGTAGAACAGCGTTACCAGGCGGGTGCTGCAGGGAGGGAAGGAAATATTCCCTGGATGAGCCGCCCCATGCCCGGGAATCCCGAGCGGCTCCGGCGGGACACATGCGGGAGGCAGCACGCACATAGCAGGCAGCTTCCACCAGAGGCTGCTCGATGGCTTCGAAACATCTCTGCCTGCAGCTGCCTGCGCAGGACACAGCCCCGGGACATCGCCCGGGACAGGATTCGGGAGCCACAAGCTCGGAGAGCTCCCGTCACCCTGGGCAGCACCCGAGGGATGGAGCATCCTTACCTGCAGGACCAGGGCAAGGAGGCTGCTGGTGGGTTTTCTCACCTGGAAAAGGTGGAAAGGCTCTGTAAGAGTGAGATGAAGAGAGGCTTAGCTAAACCAGTAGTTTTCTGATGTTATAAGCGTTTAAATTACACTAAATAACAAAGGCAGCCTTTGTGGGCTCTGGTTGTGCCACTTCTCCCTGGATTTGCATGGGGTGGCACTGGGTGACACAGGGTGCAGGTGAACAAGAGATGCTTTAGCCCTGGAGGTCACCCACACATCTCAGAAATACACACAGAAAAAGCTACCTTGAATTTCCATTACTAAAAGACACAAAGCCAGATCAGCTGGGAGAAGGGCAGCCCGGTGTGAGGGTTTCTCTCAGCTGGAAGGAGAAGCAGATGAGCCCTTTCCACTCTGGCTGAGCTTTCCTTCACCTTCTCCAACCTGCACCATCTGAGCTGCACATCCCTGGGTGTGCAGCTCTCTCCTTCCAAGGTGCTGGGGATGTGCAGCAGAGCACAAAGACATCATCAGGCTGGGTGTCAGCTGCTCTCAAAGAGCTGCAAAGGGCTGGTGGGAAGGCAGCTGTCCATGCCAGGCTTTGGCACAACCTGTCTGGTCAGGAAACACCTTGTAAGTTTTTGTGATCCCACCTAAATTCACTTGTTGCTGTTGCTGTTGGTCACATTTTGTCAATAAACAAAAGTTAAAATATTTTATACCCTGAAAAAATTTGTCTGTCTGTGTGGATGGTGTGGCTTGCAGAGCTGGTGCCCTGCTGAGGATGCTGAGGCTGGGTGGGCTGTGCCAAAAGTTGAAACATACACTTTTAAACTCTACAAAAATGTTCTTTTTTTTTGACTCATGCATCTTCATGCCAGCAGAGGCTCAGCCCAGGCTAGGGGTTCACAAATTAGTTGAACTGCTGGGGTTCCTCTCTTCACCTCTGCCTTCCCCTCCTTCTGCAAGGAGGAGATAAATGCAATTGGGGTTTTGTAACCATTTCCTCTCTCACATGAAAGCATGTAGGGGGAGTTCACAGCTGGCTCCCACTGCCCAGGGATGGAGGACAGCCAGGCAGCCCCTCTTCCAACTTGCATTCCCATCCAGGCTGGACCAGGATGCCAATCTTGGCACATCTTCCACAAAAGTCATATTTTTTTCTATGGGTAGAAGGGAGCCAAGTCTTTTTTTCAGCTGGCTCCCACTTGACTAAACCAAGGAGGACCCTGCTGTCCTCTGACACAT
Source organism: Fringilla coelebs (assembly GCF_963513975.1). Classification (NCBI taxonomy): domain Eukaryota; kingdom Metazoa; phylum Chordata; class Aves; order Passeriformes; family Fringillidae; genus Fringilla; species Fringilla coelebs. Next base: position 4,861,406 of record NC_140044.1, read on the forward strand.
CCTGGCTCTCTTTTAAGCAGTCATGACCCATAGTTTGAGAAACTCTGCACTTAATAGTCCTTCCTGTCTCTTACTCCTCCATCTCTGCTCTGTCTCCTGCAATATCCATTTTCCCTTGTCCCTCCCTCCTCCCCTGGCCAAAAAGAAGTAAAAAATTAAGTGTGAATTTCAGAGCAAAAGATGCTTTTGGGTTTTTTTTGCAGAGACACTGAGAAGTGAAGGCAAAACCCTTCCCATAAATTACAGTCCCATGAAAATGGCTCAAATTGCACGGAGTTTGCAAATTACAGAAGATGCAAATGTCAATTGGAGAAACTCTAGCAGTAAATATTTTTCTCAACTGCTTCGTTAGCAAAGCTTTTCACTGGAAAGTCTCCTGCTCTTGAGAGCTGGGGAAGGATGACAGCTCTTAGGCTTCAAATGGTTTACCCATCACACACAACTGTGTCATTTATCCCTCTGTAATTAATTAATCAATAATATATCAAGAAAACTTATTTTGAACTTCATTTCTGGCAGAGATCCTTGGACAGAAAGAAGCTCCATAGCTCTCCTTGGCTCTCCCTGATGTGTTATCTCCAGTGTGGCAGCACCTGAATACCCAACACGGGAACCCTGAATGTGCCTGAGTTGGGTTTTTTTCCTGTTTCCATCTCCTCTTTCCCATGATGGAAAACCAGCAGCTAAGTGTTCATGCCACAATAAAAAGCAGGAATGTGATGATCTGCCTGAGTCCAGCTGAAGTGGAAAGAGCAAATGTCAAACCAGCTGTGGAGCATCTCATCCACTGATCCATCACTGGTTTCTCAGCAATCTCTAATTATTAATAATTTTTTAAAAGAAAACCTAATTCTTTGGTTTGCAGGTGTGGGTGAACAACTTTTGGGCACTCTAGAGTAGCTCTCCACCGAGTGTGGCACTGTCAGCGTGGTGTACACAGCTGTGCCATGTCTGGGATTTATGTCCCTTCCTCCTGAGCACAGAAAAAGGCAACATCATCACAAGTATTTTAAAGAACCTCTGCAAAACCCTTCTCCAAGTGTGAAAACTCCTTTGTGGAATGTGCTAGATTTGGGCCAACTTCTCCCCCACGAGGGCTGTGTCCAGTTCAGAACCTTCCAGGATGGGTTACTGCAGGCTCCCCTTGCCTGTCCTGCTCCCTTGCCTTGCTGTGGGGTGGGATGGAGCTCGGCACACGGGGGTGACTGGAGGATGGATCCTGCAAACCTTCCCTGTGCCCTGCCTCTGCCCATCCTGCCTGGAGGGCTCAGAGCCCACCCACCCCATAAAACCACTGCAGCCTGGGTGCCCCCCAGGAGCCTGCCCCTCGCACAACTCCTTTGGGGAAGTGTTTTAGCACATTCCTCTCCATCACCTGGTAAAAGCAGCACCCACTCCATGCTCTTTGCAGCCCTGAATGTGAACCTAGGAGTGAAAGGCTTCACTGCCTGCCCCCACTCTGGCCTGGCTGCTCCCAGCCCCGTGATTTATGCTTTGATTTGGGAATGCCTCTTCCTGCCAGGTGATCACATGGGTCCTTGCCTGCACATTATTTCTGTATTTGCTTTTGCTTCCCTTGCCTCCCTACTCCCCCCTCAAAATGGTTTTCATTTTTATTAAAGCAATTTATTCTGGCAGTTGCCAAAAGCTTATCGGGTTCGGCACACGTTCAGACAAGCTGAGAATGGTGATTTTGGAGCTGGGGGGTGCTTGGGGTGAAGAGAATGAATGAAAGCAACTCCAAAAAGGCAGCTGAGCAGGGCTGGAGTGATCGTGGCCCAGCTCCAGCACCAAGATTTCGGCTCCAGTCGAGGGTGGAGGTCAGGAGCAAGACAGTCTGCATGGAGCTGGGGAGCACCAGAAAAGGGTCAGAGGGAATGGGGAGAGCTGTTTCCACCCCCTCGAGCTGCTTGCCATATGGCCACTGCCAACCTGGAGCTGTTGGTATTTAACATGGCACGTAGAGAGGCGCCCTCCTCCCTCAGAGGTATGTTAATGAGCATCCTGTTAAGAAACTCCTTGGAAACTTCAAGTGAAGACAAATCCTCTTGGTTGATAAATTAATTTTCTCCCTTTGCTTGACCCGTCAGTCTGTGCTGCCAGCAATGTTCCCATCAGCTTTGGTGGAGTTTGCCAACATCTGCTGAGATCCAAGACCCACAGAAATCCACTGGAGCCTTTCCATGGGTCCCAAGGAGCTTTGGGTCAAGTCTTCTGCCTGTGGGATGAGGCTTGGGGTCTGTGCGTTGGCTGCCTGCGCGGAGCCTGCCGGTGAGTGATGAGCTGTTGAACAATGTCTTCATCTCTGGGCAGGGCTGGGAGGAGGGATGGGGATGCTAACTGGAACCAGCCTGCAATGAAGTCATTTGTTTCGCCACGCTGTTTCCCTTCTCCTGAAGGTTCCCAGGGAGGGAAGTGGAGCTCACAGGCAGCAATGTCTGCAAAACCCCAGGGCTCTTCTTTCGTTGTGTTAAAGCTTCACGGCCTCCAAGGACGTCACCCAACTCCAAATATTGCCCCACACCCTCGGTCCTACCACAAGAGACCTCCCTCTGCTGCATTCCTGCAAACATCGTGGCTCTGCTGGGAAAGGGCTGTGGCAAATGCCAGCGGCATGAGGCAAAGCACAGCCCCTGGGAAGGCTGCCCTGTCCTGCCCAAAGAGAGTGAAAAATCTCCAGACCGCCGGTTTTCGAGCGCTCCTCGCGAGGCGGCTGAACACGGCTTTTATCAGCATATGAGAGCTTGCAAAGATAACACTTCAAAGGAAACACGTTCTAAATACACCTTTAAGAGCCTTAAAATGTAATTCCATAAATGTTTGTGTTACTCGGGCAAGAGATAAAGCCAAGTGGTATTACTGAATTGTAGCGGGGCTCAATACCTGCAAACTTCCCTCGTGTCTCTATCAGATGAATGGTTCACTTATTAATCTGTACCTGGGTGCAGTGGAGCCCTTTCCCTTCTCCATAATCTTCTTCCCCCATCTCTGTGTGCTGGCCACTTTGCTGCTCTGACAGGACCTCGGTGTGGGTGTGAATCCCAGCAGGATTGTGTCTCTGGGTAGATAGAGAAACCCTGTCCCTGCGGCTTCACCCCACTCCTGAAGATTAACAAAACCCCCAGGGCTGTGGAGAAATAACAAAAAAGCAATTGTCACTTAATTGGTGATGCTGGTCCCAGTGGTTTGGAAGTGGTTGATCCCTTTTTCCTCTGCTGTTGGGGGATCAGGACTGTGATGTCTCCCTGCCCCAAAGGATGGACTGCAGGGGCCGTATTGGCACAGGTTTAGATTAGGGATTAACAAGAAATTCCCTCCTCTGAGGCTGGTGAGTCTCAGGCTGCCCATAGATACCATAACTGCTCCATCCCTGGAAGTGTTCAAGGCCAGGCTGGACAGGGCTTGAAGCAACCTGGAATAGTGGAAGGTGTCCATGGTCATGCCAGGGAGTTGGAATGAGGTGGCCTTTAAGGTCTCTTCCAACCCAAACCATTCTGTTATTCTATGAGTCTATAATATTTAAGTATTATAAAGATTCTAGGAGAGATTCTTGGCACCCAGGGAGGTACAAATATTCCATTTTAGGTTTTTTGTTTGTATTAAAGAAATAAAATCAGAAAGATGTGATGGAAGCAGCCTGAATTTAAATCCTTCCCAACAGTGTGATCAAATGAAAATGACTCCCACTAACAAAATTCCAGAGACCCCTGGCCCTGCCTGGGGCAGGAGTGAAGGAAACCCCTGAAATCTCTGCTTTTCTTTTACTGTGGGTACGTGTCCACATGGGGCTGAGAGTCTTGGGGGGACTGAAAGAGTTTTTCAACTAATTAATTTCCCTGCAGCTTGTTTGGTCCCCACACTGGTTATCAGGGAAGGCAGCACATCAGAACAAAGCATTGCCCCGACACCTCAGAAAATGTTGAGCCCTGGAAGCATCAATCCCAGAGCTATTTTAGGAAGCCAGCCCGCCCACGCTGGCACATGTGCAGCCCTCCAGCTGTCTGGGCTGGCAGCAGGATTTGGCCATTAATGGAAGATTTTGTGCCTATTCACCCAATCCATCCTTGAGTTAGGCTCAGCAGTTTTCCTGCAGCTCAGGAGTGGGGATCTGCCTGGGGTCCCACACCCATCAGTGACCAGGGGCACGTAGGAGCCAGGCAGAGGTTGGTTCTGAAGAGCTGCAGAGCTCTGGGGTTTTTTCCTGTGTGAAGAGGGGAGATGAGAACTTTTCCAGCAGAGCTTCTAGCCCCCACCCACAGGCAGGTCCCTGGCAGCACTAATGGCCCAGGAGTGGAAACTGATGGTGGTGCAAAGGCAGAACAAATTGATCCAAACCCTCGTCTGGTGGACAAAAATTTTCCAGTATATTATTCAGTGCATTTAATCTTAAATATTTAATTAATTTCTGGAGGTGTTTTCTTCTTTAATCTGCCACATTCACCTTTCTTTAACCTGTCAGACCACTTTTCATTTCCCTTCTTTCTCCCAAAAGAAAACCCTCTGCATTTCTTTGGATATAAGGAAGCAAGTCTTTGAATATTCGGGTTTGATCCAGAAACACTTCACTCACTCAAAGCCAAAGGAAAGGCATTTGCAATTTTTTAATTTTTTTTTTTTTTTGCACTGTAGAGTGCAGAAAGATGTTTAGAGAGAGCAGGGATGAAGGGTGGCCCAGGGTGTGCCACATCCCCAGGGCCTTGTCCTTGGAGCCACCACCAGGACCCAACAAACCCAGCTGTTTTCCCCCTAAAACCCCCCCAGGCTGCAGGGAACCCTGCTGAGGACGTGGTTTGCAGGGAAGGCTGCTCCTCCCTGCAGAAAGTGTCCCTGGAAGTCCTGAGACCAAGGGATGGCAGCTGGGAGCCACCCCACCCTGGGGCTGGGAGATTGCAATCAGGAGTCAGCAGAGATGAAGGATGGCAGAGGGAGAAATGCTGTGTTTTCTCTCCAGGAGGTGTTTTCTCTCCTTTATCAGCCATGCAGGCTGTGTGTGTGTGTGTTAGCTGTCAGTGCCTGGGACACTTCACATATTCCCTGCTGCTCAGCATCCCAGGGCAGTCCCAGAAAAGGCACTGGCTGCCTTTTGGCAGCACCATTGGCAGCTCAAGGCCTTTAGCCAGGGCTGTAAGCACCCATCCTTCTCCAAAAGTCCATTTTTGAATCCTAATTCTGTGCTTGCTCAAGGGCTCCCTTAGCTCCTGATGCTTAGGATGAGTCCCCAGCCTGTGGGGCTGACAGGTCAGTGCCACAGCTCAGTAAACTCAGTCATTAATGGTAAATAAAGGCTTAATCATTTGTGTAATCTTCCTTAATTACCAAAGAAAAGCAACAGGTCTGAGCCCACCCAGAGGCTGCAGTGTCAAACACTTCTCCCCACAGTGATTGATGTGAGTGATGCTGGGTCCCCAAAACTCAGATTGATAGGAGCATGTTGAGTGAATGCTGATGGGCACAGGAGGCACCTGGAGGGGACACATCCACCCAGGGCGTCATTTTCAGCCCAGAGCTCCTCAGCCCATGCCTGGCAAGGGTTTCCACCAGGGCAGTCCATCATTCTGGATCTGTCCACTCATGAGTAGAAAACACATTAAAATGCCACTCCTGTTATTTTTGCTTTTTGTTCAGGCCCAAAAGAAAGTTTCATTGCAAAGAAGCTACTTTTTATTTCATTTTATTTATATGCTTTTCTTCCTCCAAGATCCAAGTGCTATCCATGGGCACTGCCCAGGATTTTGGAGCTCTGTGTCCATCAGTGCTCAGTGGAAATGAGGGACAGATTTCTTGAGTTGTGTGACATCTTTGCAGCATGAATTGCCTCATGTTTTACAGCCCTGAAGTGCAGCTTGCTGTGCATGCACGCTAGAGCTGATAATTTTTGACTAACGGTGGTATTAAATCATCAAATAAAAACTAATGAAGGAGAGAGCCTGAAGATGTGATGATGATGAGGGGGAGGAATTCAGAGTAGCAGGGGGGGCCAGGCATCATCCATCCAGGGCTGCTGAATTTATGTGTGTGTTAATTAACATTTTGATTCATTAAGCTTGGCTCATGGTGGGGATTCATGGATGAGAAGAAAATTTAGGGGCTGGTGCCAAGCAGAAGTTTCTCCATCTCCCATTCTCCCCATCTTGTGCTGGTGAAGAATAGAAGTGGAACTCAAATTAAAGTGGAAATAAAAAGAGTGTCAATGGGAAGGCTTGGGGGCACAAGGCAAGAGTGGAGGTGCTTGAGAATGGCCAAACAAGGCTCCTGCCCACATCAGGCTTTCTGAGACATGGCCATGGGCAGGAGAGCTCACCAAAATCTGGCATCTAGGTCCTCCAGCCCTCATCCATACCTGTACAAAGCACTGCACATCTTCTCCTGGATGTCATTCCCTGGCACAAAGAGGTCACTGCCATGGGCAGAGCCATGACCACATCACTCATGTGCAGCCAAGGGCTGAATTACCCAGGTCACCTGATGAGATGCCATTGATATCTGTTATATATATATATTTTACAGAAGGAATATTTCCAGGGTGCTTTATAGAGCATTAATATCCTTGATGTGTATTGCTTCTTTTATCCCTTTGCCTAAAAAGCCAGGTGTACTTTTTTTTTGCCATGAGTTCTGGCCACCTGGGACCGTGAAGAGAGAAGAGTTAAAGCTCAAACATTTCAGAAATCTCTAAAATGCACCTGTAATGGTCTCCTCATCCATCACTGGTATTTTAATTTCAAAACCCTGGGACATGCCAAGGCTCCAAGTGAGCATTGCATGCACTCTTTTCACACCCTCCCAGAAATAGTTAACCACAATTAAGAAGGTGGACCAGCTTCTCATGGGTGTGAATCAGCCCAGCACACTCCAAGCCATCAAGCCTTGCCATTGTACAGCAGCAGAAGACTTGACCCTGAGATCCAGACAAGAAAACACTGATCCAAGAACCAGAGGGAAAGGGATGATTCTCCCTGAGGCACTTCCATATTTCCTCCTCTGGGAATTAGAAAGACTCATAAGCACAGAAAATAACCTGATTAATTCTAACTCAAATTCAAGAAACAAAAGGGTCGAAATCAGCAATTGGTAGTTATTGTGGCCATTCTGTTTTGCCCAGGGCCCATTGCCCAGGTTTTTTACTGATAATGCTTTTCCTTCAGAAGAAAAGCCCAGCCAAGTTACTCTGCTGGCTCACTGTACTTTTAAGAAATGCATTTGGCCTCATGAGGATGCATCAAAATTTTGATGTTTAGCAGAAAATAAAAATATTTGCACTCAGTTCATTTATAGAGCTGCACATAAAATCCTTCCCCTCAGGGCATTTCCAAGGAAAAGACTGGAAATAAAAATATAAATTCTAAACAGCAGTAAAATGTTTATCGCTTTGGGGGTTATGAGTGTTCAGCTTTTATTACTACAAAAATCAATTTACTGATCTTGGGTTTTACTGCAAAATCACAAAAGTGAAAAGCTGAATTCATTTGTTGTCCAGAGCTTTGCTGCTTCTCCCTTCCAATGTCTGGGGAGAGATGTGTCCTGCACCTCCCTGCTCTTTCCTGCTCCCCACCAGGCTCCTCTCCTGGAGCACCAGAACTCCCCTCCCTGCCTGGCTGCCCACCTGAGTCCCTCTCACTGCACCTCTCCAAGGAGACCAAGAGTCCAACCTGAAAAAATAAAACTGGAAAAAAAAAAAAAGAAAAAAGGAAATGGCCAATTTCCTCTGGCAGGGGTTTTGGTTGTCCCAGGAGCTGCAGTTTGGGATGGGGGTGCAGGATATTGCTGAGGAAAGGATCCTGTGCTGTTTGTGAAAACATTCATGTGGACTTCATCTGTGGGTTATCTGATGGAAAGTGCAAACCTCCATGTGCACAATATTATTGTGATATCGGGTTAGTCAATCCAATGGGAAAAATAATGAAATGAGAAGAAGAAAGGAAGGAAAAGAAGATGGTCAGATGTCACTCTGCTGTGACACTGCAGTGGGGATCATTCAGTGCAGCCCAATGCTCCCATGTAGCCACTCCTCTATTTTAATTTCCAGAATTTTTAAGGCAAAAAAAAATAAAAATCAATGCACATTTTAACAGATTTAGTGGAAAGCAGTGCAAAGACTTTGGACAACAATCTTCAAAAATGTTCTTGCTGTCCCCCAGCAGTGGCCCAGAAGGGACTCATGGCTGTGCTGCTGTGGTGGTAAAACTTTGCAACTCCTTCACAGTCTAACACATTCACCTCCCAGAGTCCCAGCTCTCAGTCAATCCAAGTATTTCATATAAAGAGAATTTCAGCCCTGCTGATAATTTCTGGGGAGAAAAATGTAGCAGAAAAATATTTTTTTCTCCAAGTATTGCAGGAGGGCTGGGTCAACTCTACAGATAGTCAAAGTAAATGTTTTGGGGAGTGATGAGGAGGATGAAAACCAAGTGAGTCAGCAAATAGCTGGGGATAGCAGCGAGTTCTGGGAAGGAGAGGAGCAGGAGAGGGTGTTGGGGTGGGAGGGTGAAACTCCCACCTGGTATTAATAGCTTTGGCCAGCTCTCTGTGCTGAAATGTGATCAGAAAGTCATGGAAACAGCGTGCAGGAGGGAAGGTTTGTACATGCTGTGCTGGCACTGGTGATGGGCAAATTAATTAAAATCCCATTTTGCCCCAGCCTGCGGCTGGTGACACCCAGCAGCCTTTGCTCTGCACTTTTGTCAGCTGAGCCCAGTTTGCTTCCATCCCTCCAGGAGCCCATGGGATGGCCTGGGTGTCTGTGAAGGGGGGGTGTCACCTCTGTGTGCTCTGACAACGGGAACCTGACCCACCCCAGGTGCAGATGGGACTCCTGCCCCTCCCTGTCACCTCCTCTCTTCCCCAGCAGTGCCACCCCAGGTGGATTTCCCAGCTCTTGCACCTAAGCAGCCTCACAAGGTTTATCTATCTATCTTGTAAAAGATGGAAAGTGCTTTGTAATTGTTCCAGGGGTCACCTAAAAACCCTGTCAGGATTAATTGTGCCATAATCAAATCCCCCCCCACCCTACCCTGGCACAGGGCTGGATGAATCAATTGGGAGCAAACACCACGGACAGACCCCACCAATGTGCAAGGCATGAGCTCACAGATAATTCATTAAAAGTGTGCATGTTGGAGAGGATTAATTTTCATTTCCTTTAAAAAAAAAAGGTGTCTTGGCTTGGAAGGCAGCGAATGAGGCGGGGAAGGCATTAATCTACACCCTGAGGCACCCAGGCAGGCTCCTCTGCTCTGCCCAGAACACAGATATCCCAGATCCTGCACCAGCAACCCTCTGCTGGCAGCTGGTGAAGGAAGGGGAACACCTTTCCATGCTGCCACCAGCACCCCAGTGTGAGCAATGCCCCCATTTCCAGGCTCCTGTGACAATTAACACCCGAGAGTTTATTTATCAGCAGATTTCACAGTAAATCTCCCTGTTCACCCAGCTCTGCAAGCCAACAAGGACTCCACAATAAATATCCCCATTCACCAACCTTTCAAGCTACTGATTTCCAGAAAGGAAAATGTAGATTTTATGTAGATTATTTAACAGACTTCTCCAAATCCACCCACCCCTCGCTGCTCCCCCAAGCCATGATGAGAACCGTGATGACACCGAGCTGACACTGAGCTGTTTCCCCTACAACTCCTGCAGAAGTTCCACCAGAGAGACCTCATTTCCTCCAGGACCAGGAGGAGCAGCTCACATTAAATATGGGAAGTGACTGCCACCTCCAGCCCTCCTCCTGCTACTGGAGCCAGCAGCTCCCAGCCCTCCTTGGGCGACTGGGGGAACCTGGAAACTTGTTTTACTGCCTGCTTGTGCTGCAGAGATAAACACTGGGGCTGGAGAGCAGAAACACGAGCTGGCAATTAGCCCAGAGCTATTAGCTGTGCCTGAATATCATATACTCCAAGGTTCCTTGATCCACTGGAATTTATATGGCCGTTAATGGGCACTGTAAATTGCTGTCAGCGTGGATAACTCAATCCTTGCTGTTTTGGAGAGGTGAAGCAATGGGGGAAGTGGAGGGGAAGGTGGCCTGAGATGGACACAAGGAGCTTTAAGGCACTGCTGTCTGCTGGCACATAGCAGATAATAAAAATATGCTTTAATTTAGAATGTAAGGATATGGTGTCAAAATAAAATGTCTCAAGGACAAGTAGGGAACATAAAAAAGTCATAGCCCATGCTGTGAGCATCAGCTGCACATCATAAAGATACATTAATGGTATATTTCTTTAAAAGAAATTTTCATACTTCGGGGTTTTATGAGAAATAAGATTTTTAAATATCAAAAGTGGGAATTTTATGGTTGGAGGGGAAAAAATGTTCAGATGAAGATGATGGGAAGAGCAAGAGCCCAGAAATGAAACCCTGGTACCTTTGGTGGTGCTGCAGTGACCGGGGGGGTGACCCTGCTATGCTGAGCCTGGTGTGCCAACCCTTCCTCCACCACTCTGCAGCCATGGAACCAGTGGGATTTTTTATTAAATGGGAGCAGGGCCAGGCCCCAGAGAAAAAGGCACAAAATAACGTTGGGTTGTGAAACAACAGGCAAGCAAAGCTGCTTCAACCAGATCCACTCATGTGCCAGTGGTCAGAAATAAAATCAATGAAAGAAATGAGGTTTTGATGTAAAATTCGAATGTTAGAGATAAAATCAATTATGGATTATTCTGTTTTTATTCTGAGCTCAGAGAAATATTATAGAAAAGCTCACAGCATTGGAGCATCTTTGCTTCCTGGGTTCATCTGGGCTCTGGAACAAAAAAGAATCCCACGAGTTCATTTTTATCAAAGGAAAAAAGCATTTTTAACCCAGTGACTAAAATATCCATTCCTATTGTTCCACTTCTCTGTCAGCCCCTGGGAAGAATAACCTGGCATTTCCTTCCTATGTCCTGCAGCTAAGTCTGCAGGTTTCAAGGGAAAGCTCACAAAAATGGGCAATTTCTAAAAATTTGGTCCCCTGTGCAACCATCAGTGGCAAGCAGCTGTTGTTGGCCACTGCTTGTCAGCATGGTTCTAAAATGGGTTTCACTGACATGATTCTGAACAGAATCAGGGCACTGGGATGCTCCTGGGCTGGCTTGCAATCATTTGCTGCTTTAATATTTGGCTTTAGAGAGTTAAACTGAAAGAGGGCAGGTTTAGATGAGGTATTAGGAAGACATTTATCTCTGTGAGGGTGCTGAGGCCCTGGCACAGGGTGCCCAGAGAAGCTGCTGTGCCTTCCCCATCCCTGGAAGTGTCCAAGGTCAGGTTGGACAGGGCTTGGAGCATCCTGGGACAGTGGAAGGTGTCCCTGCCCATGAATGAAATGAAATGAAATGAAATGAAATCCCTTTGAACCCAAACCATCACTAGATTCTATGATATTTTTCTGCAGCTCTTCTAATTCCTCAAGATGAAGAGATTTTGCTGCAAAGCAGAGCAGAAGGGTCTGAAAAGGATGGGCAGTGCTTGCCCAGATTGCATTTGGGGTGTCATGTTTGCAGGATGGTGCCTGCCCTGCTCCAGCTGAACACAGAGAACCTTGCCAACCCAGCCTGGGAATGGCAGATCTGGAGCAAGAGGGGCTAAAATTCCATCCCAGCCTCTTAGAAAGGCATCTTAATCTCAACTATAGGGCCAAATTTGCAATGTCTTGGAGAGTATATTGTGCTTGTGTAGTGTGGCTGCTCAGGATGAACGAATATCAATGTCCTGCATCCAAAACCTCTCTCAGGGCACTCAGTGCCCATCAGCAAACCCTCACAAGAAGAGATCCATCCCTCCCTCCTGGCATTTAAAACCTGTGCTCAACCCAGTTGTGCAAAAATTGCCACTGTGAGCATTTCTCCTGTAAACCTTTTGGGAGAAACATCCTTAAAATAAACCAAGCCCTGTTCTCTTGGGCTCCTGGTGCCACAGCAGCACCCCAAGGTCCAGGAGGACTCTCCATGAGGACAAGGTGGCACCCCTCTTCCCCATGGTCCATGAAACGTGCCTACCACTCATTGTTGGGCTGCTCAGAGCCTTGTGTGGTCCATTATATTTTATGCCAGTTTCCTAAACATTCACAGTTAAATAAACTATGATAACACTTCATAAACATTTTTCTAACATGCGGAATGTTTGACATGAATTTCAGCTATTTTAAAACTAATAAACAATTGTCAATCGGATGTTGGAGACTAAGCAGAAGCCACAACTGTTCTTATGGAACATCAAAGGCATAATAAATATCTGATTTTTTTTTTTTTTTTAAGTGAGGCTTTTGTACTTTTGCCTACGAGCCTCTGTCAAGAGCGTGGAGGGATGAGGGCTGGGGCTGTGGGTTATTGACTGCTGTGCTTTGGGTTTCCAGCAAAAAATAAGAGAGGTTACACTTCATGGGATCAGCTTGCACTTCAGAAATCTCCTGGTGTTTTGAAAACAGGCTGGGCAGACACCAGGCTCCTGAAAGTGCAGATGCACTTTCTTCTCACAGGTGAAAGGCACCTTGCAGAGCCCCACAGGCTCTGCCACTCCTCTGGCACCACTCCTGGGGTGAGCATGACACAAAGCTCTCCCCAAAGGGCATCTCTGCAGGGTTTTGCCCTCCTGCAATGCCCACACCATTTGGGACAGTGCCACCAGGCAGGGATGGCAGCACAGAATCAGCCACCCCAAACACTCACAGCTCCTCCCCAGAGCAGGACCAGCCCTTTGATCATGCCCTGAAGGGTGGGAAGGGGAGACAACTCAGAAAAATATTTGTCAAGTGGAATATCACGTCAGTGGGATATTTTTTTTTTCTGAGGAGTGCCCTGGGTTGGGAAAAAAAAAAAAAAAGGAAGAAAAAGCTGATTTCAAATAACAGCTCATTTAGCAAGAGATAGTCTGTCTCCTTTAATCTATTGTTCATCCCTACTGGGTAAAGGTTTCCCACCCAACAACAAGAGCTTGTGAGCTGCAGAGAGGAAAGCAGCACAGCCTAATATTTATCTCTGGGCACATCCATCAGGGAGGAGGCAGCCCCAGCAGCAGAGCCATCAGGCCTGTGCTCATCTCTCCTGTGCCACGAAGGATGTGCAGTTCCAGAGAGATGAAAGCTGTTCCCCGGTTTGGGATGACGGATGGTGGCCAGAGCTGGGCAGGACTGCAGGGATAATTGTGCTGCTTTACAAAAACTGGAGAGTTTTGGAACCAAATCTGAGGGAAAGCTGTGCAGTCTGAGGACCAGATGCACTGAAATCTCTGGTTTCTGCCATGACACAAGACAGAAGCGCTGGGCAGGTCCTTTAAAGCCACCCGTGAGGCTCACAGGGATTTGGGATGCTCTTGCCAAGCTGCTTCAGAGCCAACAATCCCCAACACAGGGCTGTCCTGAGCCTGAGCAGCTCTGCCTCCCTGGAGCCCCACAAATCCTCCACTCAGTAAAACCCCAGAGGTCCATGAGATGAGCAAACAGGAAGGCATGGAGCTGCCAAGCAGCTCTCCCACCCTTCCCCACACTTTGTGGGCTCCCAGGTGTGATGCCATGAAAACCACCCAGGGATGCTGCTCTGCTCCACCTGACAAAAACCCCTCCAAACCCACACCTCAGCTCGTGCCTTTGTCAGCAGACACCTCGTGCTGCTGCTCAGGCTGTGTTTTAGTCCCTTCTGCTCTGGGATGTCACTTCTTGCTGACACATCTGCGGCTCTCACATCTGTCCCCCTGCCTCAGAGCCACAGGAAGGTTTCTGCTGGCCCATTTTCACCCCTCCTGCTGCGGCTGGCTGGGACAGAGCCTGCACCCAGCTTTTCCCAGCAGCAGGAAAAGGCTGGTGAGCCCCACTGGAGCCAGTCTGGCTGCTCTGGGCCGAGCTGGGCGCTGGGGCAGATAAGTAAACACTTGCAGCTCTGACATAAATTACTTCAGTCCTTGACAGCAGGACACTGACCAGGGTCGCCTGATAAGGGAGGGAAAGCCTTGCATGTCTCTCAGCCCCACTCAGATATTTCACAATAAATGTCACTGGGAAAGAATAGACACTTCTGTACCCATTAGGCAGCTGCATGTTCCTGTCACCTTGAGAAGAAGGGACGCATTGTCAGAGCTGTCGGGGCAGGCAGGAACCAGCTGTTAATCTGCTCTGACATCCTTTTTCACAGAGCAAGTGTGAACGGGGCGTTGCAAAAACCCAGTGGAAAGGTGATTAAAAATAGGCCCTCCATGAACATCTACAGGGGCTGGCACTGTGCTGCTGCTGGGGAGCCAGAGCTCCAGGATGGAGGCACCAGCTCCTCTGGTCTCAGCTCCATCACAGCCTGCAGTGCCTCTGCCCGTGCCTGTTTCCCTCAGCTGCAGTCACCCTGCCCAAGGACAGGCCATCTCCTTCCCTGAGTGTGTCAGGCACTGATTGCTCAAGCCCAGGTGACACAAAGCTAAAGATGAGCAGGATGCAGCAACGCTGCTTCACCCGGATGGGTCCTGGCGGATGTAACTGTGACACCTGAGGGTGCCACCAGCTCCACCAGGACACCCTGCTCCTCTGCCAGACATCACCCAAAGGAACCTGCCTGCAGCACCAGTGTGCAGCCCCCTCCACTGCTCTGGATGAGGGGTTCCTGCTCTTACAGACCCTCATTCCAGGGACTGCTCCCACTGATGGCAGGGATGGGGTGCAGAGGCGCTGGGAACAGGTATCCAGGGGTTAAATGTACCTGAGGGAGGGCTCTGGAGCTCCTAGAGGGTCCACCTGGGAATTCTCTGGCTTCACTGCAGGCAGGCAAAAGGCACAGAGTCTAGGCAAGGAGCAGTGTGTCTGCTGTTCCCCAGGTGCTCTGGAGAAAGTGGGATGTGGGGTTGGAGTTGTATTACCTGCTCATCTGAGAGTCTGCCTTCAAATGATTGCCCAAGTCAAAGATCCCTGCATCCACATCATCTCCTTTTCTTAGGGACATTATTGACCAAGGTACAGAATTCTGTAATGGAAATGGGTTTGGGGCTTGTCCCAGTGGGTCAGATCCCTGCAGAGCTGCTCCTGGGCTTGTTGCTCACAGAGAGACTTTGCTGGCCCAGCTTTCACTCTGTGTAAGTCACTGCACACACTCTGCCAGATCCTTCATCTATTCTTGATCACCACGTCCTGCAGGTCTTCAGGGTTTGCTAGGAAGGTTTTTAGCTGCAAATCCCTTTTAGTACTTCAGATATTAGGAAATCTTGTATGGAAGACATCTGCTTAGTGTCTAAAGCATTTAGAATACTCATTAAAGGGATATTCCCCCTGATATCTCATGTGTGACCATTGGATGCTGCTCAGTCTGGCTGCAGGCTGCCCCATCTCACCAGGGTCCCACCATGGCACAGGCTGCACCCCTTGAGCCCCTCACCCCCTTGGGGACCTGGGACCCTCACCCCCTTGGGGACCTGGCCTTGGCTCCTGTCTGGGAATGAAAGGTCTGGCTAATGCTGAGAGATGAAAGCTCCCTCACAATCCCATGTTCAATATTTGATTGTGCTCCACTGCTTAGCCTTTTAATGTGGTTCTGCTTATTTTTACAGGTTTCCCAATCTGCCCCCTCCCCAGATTGTTTATATATTTGGAAAGCCTTCTGTTTAGTGCCTGTAATACCCCTGACGTTCTTTCTCTGCAGTGGTCTTCCCTCAGCCACTCCTCTGCTGAGATTTAACTGGGATTTGTTTCAATACTAATCTCTCAAATTGTTTATTAAACCACCTCCTGATTTATCTGCCACAGATTTTTCTTGAAGTTATAAAATTTCAATCAAAATTCCTCCGGGCATTTTGCATTCCCCTCTTACGATCACTAAATCCTATTTGCTCTTGGCCTGACCCCCTTGGCTCCCAGCCCAGGCTGGGGCAGTGGGAATGGCAAAATCCAATTGCCCCCCTGCCCCAGCAGCCTCCAGACAAGAAGACTTCTTGAGTTGCTCTGCTGGAACCATTTCCACCTCCAGCTGAAGGTGCAAAAGCTTCAGCAAAGCTAGCAAAGCTTCCCTGCAAACTGGAGGGAGTTTCCTCCTTCTTCCATCCCCTGGCACCTAGTTCCAAGCCCCTTACATGTTAAATAATTCCTCTTCCACCTTGGTGTTTACATTCTTCAGATACTTTCTGCTGCTTTTCATGTCCCAGCTCATTTGGCCCTTTGCTGGGGGGTACCCAGCTCCTTTCATCTCCGCCCATGGAGCAGCCTCCCAGCCCTGGCTCCCTCCAGCCTGCCCAGGGCAGCAGCTCCAGCACTGCCCAGGCTGCCTTCTCCCCAAAAAAAGACTGATCCACCCATTCCAGTCTTTCTAGGATGAGGGTGGCCCAAAGGATGAGCTCATTCCCTGCGCCTGGATCCTGGTTATCCATCAATGCTCCTGGCTGTCTCACTTCTCTTGGCATAAATCAGGTATCAACTGGATCAGGCAGTGGTTTATCTCCATTCCTGGCTCCACAGGGAACACAGCTGACCAAAGTCCTGGTTTGAGAGGCAGTCCATGGCAAAGCTTCATCCTCCCAGGCTCTGCTGCTCTAGTCCATCTCCCACACCAACACTGCAGCTTTTCCTGCTGCCCAGGGCAGCTTTCAGACACAGATGAGGACAGAAAATATTCCTCCTATCTGGAAAAAAAGTTTGGTGGTCAGTCCTTCAAATAGTTTTTGGGATCTATTTAAAAGGAAGGAAACCCTTTAATGGTCTGAATACCAAATAATGTCACATCAGGGATTCAAATCCTTCCAAGGGCTTTATCCTTGATGTAATTTAATTAATTACTTACTAGAGCAAAGGAATGATGAGTCAGTAATTGGAATAACACATCTATGCAGAGAAGACAAGACTCACATTTTTAGTTTAATAGACACAATTTCCCCCAAACACAGTTAGTGACCAAAGTTAGCCAAACTAAACAGTCCACCTACTGTACATAGGGCACTTCAAAGGGAAAATTAAAAGAGACAAAACCGATATGAGAGGATGAGGAATTGCAGAGGGTCCTTATCAGGATCCCTTTCAGTGGATGTTCCCATGTTTTAGTGGGGGAAAAAAAAAAAAAAAAAGCAACAACAACAAAAAAGACCCGGGAACGTGAGCCTCTGTGGCTGATAGAGGGTTTTCCCCTGGCTAGACACAGAGTCTTTAAAAAAGCTGCGGCAGAGTGTGGGATCATTAAACACCTTCAGATTCCTTCCCCACTGCCAATCACGGCATCAGCAACCGCCCTCTCGGTGGCGTCTGCTGATCCCGCTTTGAAAACCTCCCCATTTATCACCGCCGGGAGAGATCCTGCTGAGACCGCTGGAGCCTGCTGCTTGTCAACAGGGCACCTTATCTTCTCCAAACATTTACTTAACCCTTTGTCTGGCAGGCCGGGAACAATGGGAGCCCGGCCCCGGGCTGGGGATCCCAATTGCAGCCCAGCCTCCGGCCGGTCCTGCCCGGACACAGGCACTGGGATGGGCTGGGCAAAGGGAGGATGCTGGACACCACCAGCCTCCACCTCCATGGAAAAGGTTACTTGCATCCTGGTAGAGCAGAGAATTCTTTTTGAGTTGTTTTCTACCAGGGGCAGATAGAAGGAGCTTTTCTAGCTCTAAGCAGGTAATGAAATCCATCGCCAGAAATTCAAATAGTCCCCCAGGATCAGCTATGTCAGCCCAGGGCTGCTGCAATGCTGCTTGAAATGACAGGACCTTCAGAAGACATAGTTCTTGCTGTGTACCACTCAAAAGTTGATATAATTTTACTCTAAACTCATTGCCATTTTTAGTAGAAGATTCCAGATGTGTCTTCATTTAACAACTTATTTCAAAACACATTTTCTTATAAAAGCTGGTGGTTTGTTTTTATTTTTTTGAGAACTTTCCTATGATGTCGTGAATGAACCAGACTTACAGGTTCCCAGTGGAGATGGGTCTGACACTTGCAAGAGGAGAATGAGATCTCAGACCTGCAATACAGCAGGAGAGAAACCCACAGGCCAGATGTGCAGCGAGAAACCCACAGGCCAGATGTGCACCGAGAAACCCACAGGCCAGATGTGCACCAGCACTTACAGAGCCAGCACTGACGAGGCCCCTGCTGCCAGGAAGGATGCCTGTGGGGGCACAGATGAGGAGTTTGGGCATTTTGGCATGAAGGACCCCAAGGCTGCACATCCCCACGTGGTAACCAGCCTTCAGCAGCCCTGCAGCAGCTGATGGCAGGGACAGACACACTGGCCCGGCAACACAGAAGGATGGAAATCCCTCAGGACCCCGAGGAGATGGAGATGAGCTCTCCCAGCTCAGCTGTCCCAGCTGTGAAGAGCCTGGCTGGCCCAGGCTGAGGACAGTAACAAATGGCAGCGTGTTTGAGGCTGAGTTTGAAGTCTTTGTGCTGTCGCTGTAACGCTTTGTGCCGTTATCTGTGACAAGAGCCGGGAGTTCACATCTTTATCTGGGAATAAAGGCTCACAGATCATGGCAGTGCTTGACAATGTGACAGCCTTGGGAAATCTGGGATACAGAAGGAAACAAACAGCCCTTCCAGCAGAGCAGTGGTGGCAGACTGATGCTCCTTTCTCAATCCCAGTCTGGATTAGTAGGTTCTTTGAAGTGTTTTTAATTATCTGCCTTTCATGTACTTGTTACCAACCTCTCCAGAAGAGAAGTGAGTTTAGATATCTGCAGCCCATCCCTCCAGGACAGGGGACCATGGCCACTCAGTGAGAAACTGGTTACACAGGCAGAGAGCTCTGGTCCCCTTCTAAAGGGCCCCAGCATTTACCCTTCAAACATTGTCCACAGCAGAGCCATCAATGGAGTTACTCCATCTCCTGAATGTAGGCAAGAGCCTAAATAGTACTAAACCAGTCTAAATTTCACTAAACTAGGAAGTCTGCCATGGACATTAGATTGGACAATATGGACTGAATTTTTTTTTGGGGGAGAACTGGGCCCCTCTACATAAAGAGGACCTCTATTCAGAGCTATTCAGTTGCTCAGAGAGCTACACATTGATCTCAGATCTACAGGAAATTTTACTGATATTTTGTTACTTTCTGTCCCATTTTTGGACAGTGAGAGTGGCAACTGATAATTTTTTTTTTTCTAAAGACCTGTGACTGAGAACTGGTGTTTCTTCAGTGCTTCTCCACTCCCATATGCCCGTTCTGCAATTTTGGACAAGAAAAACAAAAGCTTTGTACTGCTAAAATGGAGACAGGATTCCCTTGTGGTGTTTCAGTGATATTGTGATAATGAGAGAAGCACAGAAATGGGTCAAGGAAATGGTGTTATATTTGCCTGAGAAGCAAAAGAAATCCAGGGTGTAAGTGGCTCAGATAGCTTTGGGTCTAGAGGGACCTTTGATGGAGAAGGAAAGCAGACTTTGGATGTAGCTTGTACAGCCTGGCAAGAGCTATAGGAATGTGACATATATTTAGCCAGCGTGCCTTGAACTTCAGAGGACACTGCTGTGCAACTCATCACTCCCATTCCCTCATGTTTTTATTGAGGAAGGCTCCCAGGAACTGCCAGACATCTGATGTGTTCCTCTGGGAGTGAAGACAGTCCTTCTGGCACAGAGGCACCTTTTGTTTCCACAGAGCGTTGCTGGACTGGCTGCTGAAGTGGCTGTCACACTGACACGGCCTGCTGTCCCCGAGCTGAGTGGCACTGCTGTCCCCTTGGCAGCAGGAGCTGTGTTTCTCCCTGGTGAAGGTTTTGGAGTGCAGCCCTGGGTGCCTGGCCCGTGCCTGGCCAGGATCAGCCGGCACCGCCTGCCCTGGCCCCGGTGATAACGGGGCTGCAGCTGCTCCTGCCCACCAGGACTGGGGAATTGTCCCATCCTGAGCAAAGGGAGGACAGCCCTGTCCACAGGGATGGGTTACAGTGTCCCCTGTCTGACCTGGGACACGGGACAGACACAGCTCCACCTGTGCCATGCACACCGCAGGGCACTGGTTTCAGCACGAGCAGGATGGGTTGGACAGAGGCACCAGAGCTGCCCTTGCACTGTGATGATCACAGAGTACTCCAACCAGTGCAATCAGGACTCTAGCAGAAGCAGTTAAAGATGTTTTTCTACACCCATTATGGATGGGCAGGGATTTGACATTGGCATTGGGCTGCCAGCATATCTGGAAGAGACAACTATGTTCCTCTTGCAAGGATTGGGCTGAATAAGTTTCTTTTCCCCCTAACCAGAGCTATTTTGGTTTAGTTCAACAAAGCAGGATGACCACCAGGAGTTAGAAACATAGTACTGCTTTTTTCTGCAGCTTGCAAAAGTCAAATCTCATCATTGCAGAACAGAACTACGTGCATCAAGCCCACCAAGACAAGAACTGGTTTTTGAGTTCCCCCTCCTCAGAGCCCTCTTTCCCCAGCCCTGCCCAGAGCAGTAGTGTTGCTCTGGTGGTGGCAATGTCAGTAATGAGCTGGCTGCTGTGCAAGGATCACAGAGCTGACAGCAACTCACTGGGTCTGAGGCATGAAGGAAGCTTGAAAAAGGGCATTAAGCCCATTAAACCTCAGCTAAGACACCAGGGGGCTTTGCCAAACAGTAATTAACTGGCTGCCAGAAGATCAGCTGCAGTAGGTTAGTACCCACCAGAGCTGACTGCTCCACTGTCACACAGACACTCAGCTTGCCACAGCTGTGACAGGAGAACCAGTAAGAGCCCCAGGATTACGTTCTACACATGAAAAAAACCCCATGTTATTAATTTAATTTGATGGAAGATGGCTATAAAGCAACAGGAAACAACATGAGATACATCCAAAACAGTCATCAGGAACCATGGGAAGGATTAGAATGAGAATAATCACTTAAAAGTGCTCAGCTGTTATCACAACAAAACTACTGAAGCAGCCAGGACTGCCTGCACCACCCCAGTAACCCCAGTACAGATAAATAGCTACAGGTACAGCTCTACAGGTGAGCTTCCCTGGGCCTGTCCTGCCAAAGCTGAGCCCAGGGCTGGGGGATACCCTGCTCCTGTGCCCACCTCTCATTTGGGCCACACCTCACTGATGGAGCATCCTTTGCTCCCTGTAGGGAAGCACAGAATTAATATTTTATGCACAATTAGTAATTTTTTATTCATTGCCACTTCTATGAATTGAGTGGGTCCAATCTACGGTGTGATAAAAAAAGTAATTTCAAGTTCCTACACTTTTATTGATTTAACGTTTTCCCAAATAATCTTCCCAGTTCTTACATTGTTTCCCTACCTGTCATGGTCTTCTTTTAGACATAATTTTGTTATCTATTACTTTGATCCCAAAATGGTGACGGAGTGCTACATGAAAAGAAAAAAAATAATGGGAAATAGGCCCAGCAAATGGAGTTAAGGAGAGATAGGAAGGAGCCAGGATCTGTCAGCTCCCCGGGGCCCTGCAGGATGCCTGGGAATGACAGACAGCATTTTCCTCAGACGAGGCCAAACACATTTCTTGATAAACTAATTAAGCAAATGTGTTGAAACAATGTGAGTGTAACCTGCTGCTCGCTTTGTGCATGGCTGGGGCTGCTCCCAGGGCAGGAGGCAGCCCTGGGGGCAGCAGGACATTCTTCCAGGGCCATGGGACCAGCTAAAGGGCAGTTTGGGAGTGGGTCATGACCACTGCACCCAAAGTGCCTGCTCCAGGGAAGCTCAGCTGGTGCCCGTTTCTGGGAGCATCATGTGGAACAAGGATCACTTCGTGGGGTTTGTCTGATATAAAATGGGGTGCTGAGGTGGACTGAGGCATGTCACTGCCCCCTTTAGCTGGGGTTGCCTGTGAGAGCTCAGCCCCAGCAGCAGATGGGATGTTTTGTGGCTCACACTGACAGGAGCATTGAGGGATGTGTTGCAGGGACCTTTGGGCAATAGCTCTGGGTAAAATCAGCTGCAGGTATTGAATTACTGGTGCTGGAAGTACTGGCAGGAGCAGAAAGGAATATGGTGGAGAAGAAGGAAGCCCAGTGCACCCATCAGGTGGGCTGGGACGAGGCTGCTTTGGGGTACCCTGGGCTCATTCTGTGTGCATCCCTTCAGTGCTGTGCCCAAAGCCTTCCTCCTCTGCTCACACGTGTGATCTGGGCCCTCACCATGGGACATTTGTACCTTTAGACCTTCTCCTCTTTGATGACACAAGAAGCATCACTGAGTTTAATTTGATGTCCCCAGCATTCCCTGCCTTTGTGTTTTTCCTGCAGCCAAAAATAGCGAGCAGGAGAGCGGTGCCAGGGCGGCTGCTCCCTGCCTGGGCTGGGGACTCCCTTCCTCCACCCCCTTGGAGCCAGACCATCAGCAGCAGCAAAATGAAATATTCCCATCCCACATGCTCTCAGGATGAAAGATTACATCCTATCCTTCCTTCTCCTCCCTCCTGGTCCTCCACTGCCTTCCAAACATGACGTTGGGCCACGTGTATCCGCAGCAGCGCTCGCTCAGACACGACAACCTGGACTTGACCCCTGAGGTTCTGGCTCCACCGAGTCTTCCTGGCCATTTCGGGCAGCAGGAACCTCTGTCAGCACTGGTGATGGATGGGTTCAGTGGGAGAGAGGCCTTCAGACAAAAAGTCTCTCAAACACAGCGACAGGGAAAAGTAAAATAGACCCTGAGCAGCAGCAGCAGCTTGTGGCAAGCAGAGCTTGTGGTTCAGAGCTGCAAAGGACTGTCCCTCCTCGGGGTCACTGGATAGTCACCATCCTTTTCTGCAGGCCGTGGTGTGCATGGAAAGCTTTCTGTCTTGCCCAGGTATATGTTGGCTTTCAGGCTTTCCCACCCTTCATCCTAACCACCAAGAGCTGGAAATAAATCAAACAGCAGCAAATGTTTCTCTTGTGTGTTGAGAAGCACAGATGTGCAGGGACTGCCCAGGTGGAGGAACTGCCACCAGAGGCACAAACACCTGCCTGATGCCACAGCTCTGGTTCTGCACAAATGAACCCCCAGGAATGATGATGGTCCATGGGTATCTCCAACTAATTGTGATCAGCCTGGCTTGACCAGCAGAGAACTTTATTACGTCAAGACAACTTCTGGATGGGATCCATCTCCTCAGAGCTGTGCTATCTGCAAGATGTCACCGAACTTAAGGTGATCTGGCATCCCTGTCCAGCACCCACCCCTCACAGCCCTGGCTTGGGGTGGTGGCTTGCACTGCAGGAATCCTGGAAGAGAGACAGCCTGGTCTTGGGGACATCAATCTCTTGACTCCTCTGCAGTGTTGGGGAAGCCAGCGCAGCCAGAAGAGGAAATGAGGGCAGAGGAGAGAGGATCTGACCTTGTGTTTCTGCCTCCTTTTCCAGATTAAGCCATTTCCTTATAAGAGACACACACCCTGCAGTCCAAATATTAGCTGAGTTTCCGTTTCAGGCAATGCCATCAGCAGCAAACCCAACCCCAGCATGTGCCTATGCCTGCTCTCCATTGCATGACGCCTGAACGTTGCAACCCCATTAATTGTTCAGACAAGCCTTTCACTTGTGCCTGCAGTGCAGATGGCAAGGTCCTTCACAGCACCAGCACTGGACTGGGACAAGTGACAGCAGCCCTCTGCTGCTGCCCTGACTGCACATGGAGCAGAGCAGCTTCTGGGGACAGCTGAATTCATGTCACTCCTTCCTCCAGCACCAGAGCTGCAGGGAGCAGCCCCGTTGTGCAAGCATTTCCTTCAGGCAGGGGTTCAAGGCTGAGGACCAATCCTTTGGGAATATTGGCTGTGACCAAGGAGTAGGGGTTGCTGCTGGATGTGACTGTGCAGGCTCCAAACCCTTGCCCTTATTGCCCGTGCCACTCATTCACCTGGTGCTTTATGATGGGCTTTGCTAGCATACATGAAATTTAATTTCCGGTTATTAACCCACAGAAAGGTATTGCTGTTTTCAGAATTACACTGCTTCCAATTAGTGTTGCCCTTTGGTTTATGGTACGTTGTTTTTCTGGAAAACCTTTGAACCAGGCTGTGCACCAGCTGAAGGGCATTCTGGGGCAGTTAATAAAGATTAACTCTTTGGAGCAAATACCTGTTCTGATTCTGATTGCACCCTCTCAAGGGAAAGGGATTGCAGGAAATCCTAGATGTCTCTTTATATTCCCTTTTTTTTCTCCATATATATTTTCATTCTTCCCAGTTCTCATTTTCCTGCCTTGGCAAAGGCAGTGTCCTTCTTTCCATTGTCACAGTAGAATGGTCATGACAAAGTAAGAATTTCCTTCAGAAGCTGGACATTCAGCCACTGCACTTCTGCTAGAGAAAGACTTTGGGCTGGCTTTGCCCTCTGTAAAACCTGTACAGAGAAGAAAAACTTGTGACAGCAAGAGGAGAGAAAGTGCTTATTGTCACTTAGGAACAGTGATACACAAATTTATTTGATGTCTTGCTCACTGTTGACTCTCACTGCTCACCTTTTCCCGTGCAACCATGAAATTTTATGCCTCAGAGTCAGCTTTAGTGTTCCTGCTTTCTGTAGTGTTTCTTATAATTTACTCACCTCCTTACCTTCAAACTACCAAATACAAAGACAAAAGTGTCCTCAATGTATGTATTTTCACTCTGACTGGCCTTCAGCTTGTGGTCGTTGTTACATTACACTTCTATCATGCTGCAAAGGCTGTAGTCTCCCATGTTCATTTATTTTGTTCCTACATTGGACCATCCCCAGGCAAAACATTTAAAACCAATGGAAAAAAAAAAAAAAGAAAATTTACCTTAGGAAATGTAGCTTTCATTGCTGACTTTCAGCCAAACAGTTCTCTAGGCTTCTTGCAGCAGGAGACAGATGGTTTGCAGTGTGGGTGTTTGTGCTGTACCTCTGCAAGGCAAGGTTCTCCTCTGAAAACCCACTGCTGAGTTCTGAGAGTTCCAATGTGTGCAGAACTCCATTATCTCTATTATCAATTAGCGTAATTTGTGAACAGGTTTGATGTTTAGAAAGACCAGATCCTCATGGATTTAACTGCAGTTCAGGAGCATCTCACCCCTCAGACGCAAACCCCAGACGAGATCTATGTTCTGGACAGCTGTGGATCAATATAATCCTTGGCCATGCTCCTTCCTTATGGAAATGGGTGCCTCACTCCCTGTCTGTTTGAACAGCATGGTTTAATCAGCTCCCCTGGGCCAGCACTGCTCCTAAAATCTGCTCTATAAAGCGAGGAGCCCAAGATTCCTGAGCGGGAATTCTTGGCAGCTCCCCGCTTTCAGCGTGGCTGTGTGTCTGCAAGGATGTGCAGCGAGCTGAATGACTGCAGCCTTGGTGGGTCTGAGAACATTTATTGTGAAAAGCAGCTGGGGAACCATCAAAGTAATTGCTCTGGGCTGATGTACGTGTTTCCAACGAGTCCCACTGCAGAGGGACTTATTCAGTGTCTGCGTTATTTACACAGGACAGCACTATCAGTAAAAGGCCTTATTATCTTCTCTGTATTTGTTTCTGTATCTTTCAGTTTAGCAACTCTCAAATTCAGTGTGGCTTGTGTTTTTTTATTATTTTTATAGCTTGTTTCCTCTTTAGTGATATTATCATGGAGCCAATAAAACTGCTTTCCTTCTACATCTGGTCAAGGGAAGATTTTGCTGGGTACACGAGTCATATTTCTGTAAATGCCTCCAAGTGAATATAAAAAGCTGTTGGAAGCAATTGAGTTTACTGTTGCCTTATGTACTGTCATTAATTAGGAAATAAAGTGAACTGCATTTTATATCACTTGTAATCAAAATGTTACAGTCTTATTGTGAAGTCTTCCAAGTGCGGAGCTTCAAAGCAGGCTCTGTTCTAGTACAAATGAGCAGTGAGGAGAAAGGATACAGAGATTCTTTAAATTTTAAAATTCATGGCCCAGATTTTCTGAGTGCTACCCTGCAGGGAGGCAGTACGGAAGCAACTGCACCAATAGGGTGGGCAGGCAGGATAACTGCACCTGGATAACCTTTGCCATTGTGTTTTATTCCACCACTGCAGCATCCCAGTAGCTCTGGTAACTGGGGATGGCTCCTCTGTTGGGAGGAGCACAATAACAGAGCACCCATCATCAGCAACCATCCTTTACTTCAGATAAAACCAATGCTTTCACCCCCTAAACCTGTTTTCATAAAATTCAGAGTTTTCTTGATCCCCTTTCCTACCTCCCCGTTAAACACCGAGCAAGATAAAATATAAATACTAAAAGAAACACAAACAAAATACTTGAAAAGAAAAGAAGGCAAAAAAAAAAAAAAAAAAAGGATTTCATCAGCAACCCCTTTTTTCCTAACCTTTAACATTAGGTGCCTTTGTCAAGTCCATTAGGACCATATCTGCACTTTCCGGAGTTTGAATGCTTTCATATATTTGGCTCCATATGAACAAACTGGTGGAGCAAACATATTAGTAGATCATTTGCCATGTACATGATTCAGATACCCAGACATGTACAAAACCCAGGCAGGGATTAAGCAAGTCTGACAGCACTGAAGTGACTCCAGTTCTGTGTATGCACAAGCGATAATGAAGCAAAGGCCCTGTTTGCCTTCAAATAACACACCAAATGATTAATTAGACAGAGGGCATGAGTAATAATCACAATATTATATGCTCCACCATAATGGAACGCTGCTCTCTTCTTGCTTTGTTCCTCTAATCTCTGAGAGGCAAATATCCACTGGGTGTTACCAGCAGAGTGGGAGGCAGATTGTTGTTGCTCACAGGTTATGAGCAGCACTTCTTTCCCACTGTGATTTTATACCCCCGGGACACACAGAAAACCTCTTTGGAAAATACACGATTGCTAAAGGATTAAAGGGATCTGCAGGGGAAAAAAAGCAGAGTTCTAGCTGCAGATTACAGATTTGAACATGTTCCCATTAATTTAAATGGGAAACTTTTCTTTGATTCGGTGCTGAATCCTGAATGCTTTATCATTAAGACATTCTTTGCTAAAAGTCATAGTTTGTCCTAGACATACATAAAAGAGAGAACAGTTGCTCAACCCCTTATTTCCTGTTTATTCATCTCTTTCTGCTGTGAGGAAAACTGCCCTTTTGAGCATTTACCGAGCAGCTCTTCAGGCAGGGGTTCCCAGCCTGGCGATGCTGGTGGTGAGCTGGGCACAGGCACTGCTGGGTCCCAGCCTGGAGTCAGCAGGCAGAGCAGCAGCCTTGGCTTGCTCCTGTCTCCTTGTGCCTCCAAGGAGCAGCACGGATGGCACATTTCCAGCAGGGACTGGAGAGCTAAAGATGATGTCAGGAGCCACCTTACTGCCCAGAGACCAGGCAGCAGCACTTGCACCAGCACAGTTCCAAACTGTCTCTGCAATCCCAGCCCTGCCTCCCTACTTGGCTAAACAGGACCAGGGGATAAAATCCCCCATTAACACTCAGTGCCCTTCTGGTGTGGTCCATGCTTCTCCCCAGTTCCCCCACACACCACACCCCAGCCCCAGGGGAAGTGCACACAGGTACAGAGCCAGAAAATGTTGTCACGTTTGAAATTCAACTGATGCTAAACCCAACCACACAGACACACTCTTTGTTTTCCTCATTGAAGCAACAAAACACATTTTTCTGTATTAGATATATATATATATAACTTTGCCATCCTACCAGGTTAAAAATATTATAGGCAAATTCCTGTCTTTGCCTATTTTTAGTTGCTATTGTCCCCTCTGACATTTTGGTGCACATATTGACTTGGATGCTCGTGGAGCTGGCAGAGGTTCTGCAGGGGTTGTTCAGTAGGAAGTCACCAGGGAACACAAGCTGTGATGCATTTCTGCATTTTAATTCATTAATTAGAGCCCAGCCCAAGGGAAACTGGTGCACTTCCTCAAGAACCACTTTATCTTCTCCCCCAGGGACCCTTGGTTTTGGAGGGAGGGAGGGAGGAGGTGATCACACTGCCTGCGTGGGAGCAGCCCTAGACAGCGGAGTTTGCAAATGAATATTTGCTTTTTGCTACTGTATTTTCCTCCTTCAAATGACTCCCACCTCTCTTTCCTCAAACATCACCTGGCTGGGGGTGGACTGTACAAGCAGGCTGTGCTAAAGTGAAGCAGCATCAAGTTTTTCAGTCCCCAGGGTATTTTTGTTGCATCATCACTTTCTGGTGAGAATTTTTATCTAGGATTGCAAAAAGTGCTTTCTCATTCAGTCAGTGCAGTACAGTGTTTCCAACATCAGCTCTTGGTCCCTCTCTGCCTTTGGAGCACATTTTGAAGCCACTGATGGATGGTGTCAATGGAGATGTGAGAGACCCTCACAAGCTGCACCAAGCTCCTGCTTTCAGTAGAACCTGTGAAAATAAGGAGTGAAGGCGTCTACCAGACACTCCAGAAACACTGCCTGGATAAGCTTGGGAAAACTGGTAACTATTAATGATTTAACTGGCTTTGTAACATTGCAGCAACCTCTGAAACACAGAGCCAGGCAGCTCTGCCAGCATGAGTCATGAAAATCAGACTTATCCTCACCACGTCTGGATCCACATTATCCCATTCCCTGCCACTTCCCTTCCCACAGCTCTGCAGCACCCTGCACCCCACAACTGCTCTCCTTGCCAGACAAATGTCTCCCTGACATTTGCACACCCTCTCCTGTGACCAACCTCGGCAAAGTTGGAGTCTGATGCAGAAGGGAAAATATTCCCTTCACTTGACATACCTAGGTGTTAAAATGGAACAGGCTCGCACAGGGAAAAACCCTGGCCCTTATCAGTGTGACATTGTGGAGTCTCAGGAACATAATCCAATATTAGTGTGTGATAGAGGTCCTGCTGGTGGTGCAGCCCATGCTGGGGGAGAGGTGGGACCTTGTGAGTGACCTCTGCCAGGGTCACCTGCCTTAAGCCCCCAGCACCTCCGTCAGGTGGGGATTTGTGACTTTGGGAGGGGAGAGGAAGGTCTGGGACACCTTCTTCCCAGTCACTGCCCTTGTGCTCTGACCTTGTGCAAGCCATGGGAATAATCAGATCTCTCCTACGTGCCCCAAAAGCTTCACAAATTTACACCAGGAAGGAGTGTGGGAAGTGGGGAGAACTCTATGCTGGAGAGGGGCTGAAGAGGAGGTTGGATGCAAATCAGCGTCTCTGTCCATCAATCCAACCACCAAACCCACCCTTTCCCCCACTCTGTGAGCCACAATCTCAGCTGGGTTCCTGCCCTTTATTCTAGAATTTCTCAATTACTCCAGGTTTCAAGGACCTCACCTTTTTGGCACCTGGATAATCCATTCAGGGGCAATCTCTGCACTCTGTGCACAGTGATGGCAGCCCTTGGCTCAAAGGTTATTGTGTGAAGCAGTGTTTGGCCCCTGGTCATGCTTCTGGGTAAGGATGTTGGACATCAGGAGGCAGCTTTCCATGGTCTCTCTCTGCTCTGAGCATGTCAAGGCTTTGCTAAGAAGAACAAAGCTTAAGGCCATCAAACTCCCCCATCCAACTGGGATCCACGAAATTCACCTTGTTCCCTTATCCTGCCATCAAATCCCAGCCAACAGGACCCAAAGGGACTCTGAATATTTCCTCTTTTTGAAAACAAGGCATTGTACTTGGATGTGAACCTGGAACAGCCCCGTGCCAAATAATGGCTCACAAGCATTAAATCTGCTGGGAGGGCTGCACTTCAGTCCCTCTGGCACCCTGGCATCCCCCAAGACTCCCCCAAAGCCCTGCCTGTAGCTGTCAGAGCCAAACTGGCCACATGTGCCTGCTCATGTTTATCTTTCTCTAATCACTCTGGCTCAAGGAAGGACATTTAACATGTCAGTCATATTCCCATTACTGTAGCACTTCATTAGTGCCGTGGAATGAAATCCTGAGAGAAATTCTCTTGAAGGAAAGGGGTGGAGAAACAGGCTGGGGATTCTGCAAGGTTAATTCCCGGGGGAATTGCTTTATTTTTTAACTCAGTGCAAATTCAATCACGTTTGGCAGCTATTTGAAGGAAAAAACAATTACCTTGGGTGCTAAGACCCCATGGAGACGAGGATAACTTGGGACTGGTTTGAGTTATATCCCTAAATAAAAACCAGATTAAAGGTGTTCCAAACCAGGGGCAGGAGAAACAGGACAACAAATGGCACTGCTCACACAGGCAGCCACACACCACCTCCCCCAGTGGTGAGACCTAAACCTAATATTAAAGTTTAGTGTGACTGTGGGTAGATGATGCTAGAAATCCTTCTTTTCCTTTATTTTCACAGTCTGTACCAGATGATTCCATCAAAACAGCACCCCCTGCTTATTCACACCCCACCCAGATCCATGGGATGCACAAGAGCTCCTCAAAGCCCAGCATTTGTCCCTGGCCCAGACTCCAGCAGCTGCTGAGAGCATCCATTTATAACAGAGACAGTGGAGATCCCTCTCAGCGCTCCAGAAAGGCTCTTTACGTCATAAATTGTGTTTAAAGACTCTTTCAAGGAGACAAGCAAATTTAAGAGGGCAGTTAGCTCCTGGCACTTAGATGCATAACTTTATTTGAGTATTCAATTTCCTCCTTCATTCATAAAGTAAACAATCTGAGTTATCTGAAAGTGACTGTATACTCCTGCAGTGTTTTCTTAAAAGAGTCAATAGGAGCAAGGCGACATAAAATGCTTCAGAGAGCATGACACAGGAAAACACCAGCCTTTAAATTATACACATTCAGGAAACGGTTGAATTCAGCATTTTAGATGGAAAGGTTAAAATGTTTGTGCTGAATTGTATTAAATCTTTCACCAGTAAATCCTGTAGGAAGCAGAACATTTGAAGGAACCTACTTATTCCCAGTGTCTAGGAAAGACTCCCAGAGTTTCAAAGGAAAACGTCCATTAATCTCATTGGACAAGTGCAACCTAATAAAAGCTGTTGTTAAGTTAAGGCAACTTGGGTAAGTGTTTTCCAAATTTAGGTTATTCCCCCACACCCCCAAAAAAATCCCTTTTTGGTCTGAAATGGAGAAGCTTTGTTGCTTTTCAGACTGAAATGATCTTTTTTAGGAAGGTTTTGCCAGTCCTTGGGGAATTACAGCTGGGTGCTGGCAGGGGTGGCCAGGGCTCCTCAACAGCAGCTCAGCTCCACTCTAGGATGGGTTTGTGGCTTCAGGTCCCTCAGCAGGACAAACCCACTGTCCCCCAGCAGTGGTTTCACCTCTCAGACACAATCCAAACTTTATTACATGGGTTGCTTTTACCCCAATTCCACAACAAAACCCAGAGCCAAGGAAGCAGGGCAATTTCTGCCCCTGACCTCCTGCTGAACCTTTTCCAGGTCACTTTGCCTCGTGACTTCCCAGTCACTGACGAAATGTGGATGTGACAGATGACTTCTGACATGAGGATGACACCAGAAAGTGCCCTCATGACTACAGGGTTAAAAATGGGGAGCCAAGCTTGAAAGTCTGATAGAGTTTAAATATTTTACCTCTGTTTGACCAAAAATCTCTCTGGGGAAAGGAAGGAAATCAACAAGGCAGCATATTCACAGCCTCTTTCCAAATTAGAACAGAATTGATAATTTCAGTGGAGGAGTGAAAATGCACAGCTATACTTTTTCAAAAGGAATTCAGCACTTGTGGAGTCTGGAGTGCCTGACGATCCAAAGCAGAAATTTGTGAGCTTCCCTATGGTCAGTTCAGCCTTGGCTGGGAAGGGAAATTCTCAGCTTTCTTACAAAACAAACTAAAAGCAAAACAAACCACTTTTCCTGGTGAGACTTTCATTCAATTCAGCAGACTCAGGAAGCTCCTGAGATAAGGCTCCACTCCAGGGATACACTCCACACTGAAGCCTAGACCTGACCTGGCAATCAGCAGGAGCAGAACATGCTTAATGAGCTACCACATTTGGGCAGCCTGGCTCAGGAGGGAGAAATAACCTAAACCTTTGCCTTGTGTTTTCTGCAGTTCAATAAAAGGCATCAGTGATAATGAAAAGCATGTCAGTCTCCCAGGAAACCTTCTGAGGAGTTTCCTGCTTCTGAGCAAGATTGAGACATCACAGGGATTTCTCCCTGACATTTTTTTTCTTTAACTCCTAGTTTTGGGTTTCAGTGAGACGTTCAGAAGCACTTAAATACTGAGTTAGTTTAAAAAAGCTTATAAACCTCAGATCAGATTCTGGTTTTGTTTGGATTTGTTTTCTGATTAAGAGGTAAGTAGATTTTTGTTTTATCCAAACCAATTTGCCATGAATTAGGGACTGATCTTTAGCCAGTTGCTCTTTGAAAAAATCAAAACTAAATTTAATTACAGGAGTGGAAGCCAGCTATTTTAGAAATTGTGGATGCTATTGTGGTTTTATTTTTGGCTTTTGCCTCTTGCAAGTGGAAGTGGGTTTGGTTGCCATTTATCCAGGCTGCCTTTCAAAACCAAAACCAACTCCATCTCCAGTGAGCTCGCTCAGCTTTCTCCAGATGTGTCTGATTTTGTGGTTGTGTTCCAAGCCTCACTGACACCACTGTGGCCAAAATGATTGGTGTGGCACCAACCAAGCCACAAAGGCAAAGCAAGCCAAGAAAAGTGAAGAGGTATCTACATGTCAGAGCAACTGTAGGCTTCAGAAAGTCAAAGAAAACTTTTAGTGTGAGCAGAGATCTTCTGAAAGCTGGGGCTCCTGAGGAGAAGGTGCCAACACCTCAAGGCAGCTCGTGGTGCCTCCAGCCTGCCCTGGCTGTCCCAAAATGCTGTAAAGCAGTGCTTTGTAAAAGTCCTGTTTGCACTTTGGTTTAGGTATGTCTAAACTTTCCAGGGGCAGGAAACAAGGGCAGGTCCAGCCCCCACGAGCAGCCCAGGGCGCTCCTGCTCTCCCAGCTTGGCCACCTCCAGGTGATGGGGCAGGTGTGGCTCTTGTCTGCCCAGGTTTGGTGCCATCATCAGAGGTGTCACTGTCCCTGAAATGGGAGTGCCCAGGGCAGAGCAGGGAGAGGGGGAACACGAGGCCACAGCCCTGCATTCCTGTCAGGAGGTGAGGCAAGGTCAGAGTCAGTGACCTCGAGCACAGCCCACCCGAGGAGGGGCACTGTGATAAAGCTGTCTGCTCAGAAATGAGCTACCCATTATTAATATTTTAAACTGCTAAATCCTCTCTAGCCGGGTGTTAATATGAGGCAAAGCTGCATGATTTAAAAGGAAAGCTCAAGCCACTGTCAATCAGTCCTGGGCACGTGGCAAAGCATGCTGCAGGAATACTGATGGGACCAACTCTCCTTCTGGGAGAGATGCTTCTGGAACAGCTCTGCTGGGTCCTCAGCCTCCTTCCAGAGAAGGTGAGGGATCTTTCCTGTGTTGGGACTGTCCTGTGACCCACAGACACTGCATTCCCCCTGAGAGCAGGGCGCAGGACAGGGTTTGCACACCAGGCTCCTGCTCACAGACCCCTTCCTGTGGAGGTAGGGTTGGATTTAGGAGCAAGCTCTGCAATGAGCCGAGAGAGAAACACACCCAGGAATGGTGTCACGTCCCTCCACTGTCTGTTTTTATCATGGGCTTTCTACAGACACCCATGGAGCTCCAAGATCCATCTGGCACCTCTGCACAGAGGAAGGGTTTCCCCAGGGGCAAAGCCTGGTTTTGGGCAGGAACTGAAGAAACCCAACTGAAGACAGGAAGTTCTGGGTTGCTGTTGGCTGGGATGAGTGTAGAGGTGGAGGAATGACAGCCTGTATTTATAATTTTTTCCTCCTGAAGGAAGGTGATGGCAACATGTTCAGCTACACCTGGGTGTCAACTCAATCCCAAATCTTGGCTCCTGGTTATAGCTGCATTATTTAATAAGAAATATACACACATTATATCCGTGATGACCTAATTTGTTAAAAATGCTTTAGCACAGCAGAAAAGCCAGCTCACAATGCTTCCTAAGCCATTCCCCTGGAGTGAGGCTCAAACACCACCATCATTCCTGACTCACCAGTAGCTATCAGCTTCCCTGTAAGTGCCCTGCTCCTGTTTGGTGCTGTGACATTATCAGCCAGGGAGGAAAGATGTCAAGGTCAGGCTCAGGAGTGGCAATCACCCTGCAGCCCCCAGGCAGTGACGGCCCTGCCAGTGACAGAGCACCCACAGCACAGGAAAGGTGCTCCCACAAAGCAAACAAAGGTGGATCTGAATCAACTGCCTCCCCAAAAGGCACTCTCTGGTGCCCTTTGAGCAGCAGCAGCTTCCCTGTAGAACATTCCCTCTGCAGATCCCTACAGACACACTCACAGAGTCTGTTACAGCCTCCAGGGGTAAATGATTAACACCCATTCCACCTTGGCACTCACCTTAGTCCTGCTCATGCAGGAGGGGTGGGGGCTCCAGCAGTGGGTCCCAACCCTCTGGCTGAGACCACAGCACTAAAAGTAGCTCCAGCACCCCCCAGTCAGGTGTCACAGGGGACTCCTGGGGCTAAATTCCCATCATTTCCACTCTTTTAATGAGCTGGAGCTGTCCTTACTGCAAGCAAGGAGGGAACAGATGGCAGGAATGACACCAACACTGCAATAACAGTGACAAAGGGCCCTGCTCCACGTCCTGTCTGTGCCCACTTCTCTTTTCCTCCCAACAGTTCTCAGGTGGTCCCACAGAAGGGTCAGCCCTTCCCTTGGAAAGGGAAATGTGAGCACAGGTGAACCTGGAGCAAGGGCTGGAAGTTTCCACCAGTGTTTGCTTAGAGCCATTTGCTTGGTTGGGAGGAAAAAAATTACAAGATGCATCTAACTTTGCTGTTTTCTCTCCAGCTGTCCCCCCATGTGTGCTTATTTGCACTCATCCCCAATACAAGGGCTTCCAAAGCTGTCCCAGGCATGAAACAAAGGGTTTTGCACCCAAACCAAGACAGAACCTTCTACTTGGATGATAAAATTTTCCTACTTCCTCCTGTTTTCTTCTAGGTCATCAGGAAATGCAGATGGCATCCCCTTTTTGAGGATAATTGTTTCTAGGGAAGAGCTGCTGAGCAGTATCACCTTGCACCAGCTGAGAAATTGGCCCTGGAAGCAGCTCAGCCTCCAACATCTTCAAACAGCACAATGATCAAATTCTGCTGTTGGCCACATTTAACACTGCTGTGAAAATACTTGCTAGAGAATCCTTTTTGAAGTTCCAATATTAATGCATTTCCTAACGGTGTTAAGGGGAGCCTGCAAGTACAGGGCAAAGTACAGGGCAGTCCCAGGGCATCAGAAAAGTGCAGGTGAAGATGCTTTTTTGCCAAGTTTGACCATAAAAACTGCCCAAAACTTCTCCCCATCCTTCTTCTTAGCACCTGCTGCATCCCTGGCGTGTTACCTGTGATGGTGCTCTTGGGTAGAAGTTTTACTGGAACATGGAATTTCAGAGAAGACAGCTGGATGAGGAAAATCTCCCTTTAACAAGAGCCTTTCTGGAATGTGCTGCTCAACGAGCTCCCCTTTGAGGAGGGACTTCTTTGAAATAAAATCACTTTGCAGAAGGTGTTATTGCTCCTCATTAAGTGTATTCTATGTAAATTTGATGCTGAACAGAAGAAATTCTTGGGGACACCACCTCCTACCAATCCCTGGCCACAAAGCTTTCTCCAGGAAGGACCACCTGATGTGATGAAAGGACTGGTGTTGTTTGTTTTCTTCCTCTATGCATACAATGGTGAGATTGAATATTCAGCTCTGCTTTAGCTGCTGCACAAGTAAATAGCCTAGATATTTAATTACTGCAGCACATTGACCTGGAAAGCAACGTGAGTTTTTTTCCTGGCTGGCACACGACACCAACTTGGCAAAAAAACCCCAAAACATTGGAGAGGAGCAGTGAAACAGTGGGCTGGGAGTGGGAAGGAACACTGAATTTACCTCTGTGTATCACCAATCACTTCCAGAGAGATAAAAACCAGCAACAGAGCCCTACACCCCTTCATCCCCTAGAGCACTGCTGTGCCTGGCTTCCACCTTCTTTCCAGGAGAAATCTCTTGGATCCAGTAATGCTTCACAGATTTTTCAACCACAGGACCAAGGAGAGGAAGTTTGATGCCCCCATCCCTCATGACCATGGTGGGGGTGTTCCCCAGCTGGCACAAAGCAGCCAAAGCAGAGACCTGGTGCACAAACCAGAGACCCGGTGTGCAGCTTCTCCTGGGGGCTGTGTCCCCCCAAGGAGCACCTGGGCAAGGAACACCCAGAGCCCTCACCAGCTGGGTGGTGTTTGCAGCTTAGGCAGAGCTCAGGCAGCAGCTGAGCTGCCACACAAGTTGTGCTGAACATTTCTGTGTGCAGCACAGGAAAAATGATGGTTCTGTGCTCCAGCATAAATGATACCCCATTAGAGAGTCTGGGGCTCTGGGGGTCCGGCAGACATGAAACCACAACTTTCCATTTTCCATGCAGAAACCTAAAAGAAACAAACTAATTTTTTTTTTTAAGCAACTGCTTGGGTGAGCAATGATTTTATTGTGCTATTAATATGACCATAAACAAGAACAACATGTGTTTATAGGCTCAAGTGCTTCATTACTCCCTCGCTGACATGGTAGAAATCACCGTGGCATCAGTTTAAAGTGCAAAATGGAGCAAATCATTGTAGCCACGTTGTAAAATCATCTGGGCAGGCAACCTTTGAACAAAGGCAATTGATAGCTCTGAGGCAGCTGTACAACAGCAGTAAACAGAATAGTTGTCCACAAGCCACCAGACCTGCAGGAGAGCAAATACCCCCCATACCTTGGAAGGGGAGGGAGCACCAAGGGGGCAGAGAAGGGTTTGGGAAAGAGAAGTAAAAGTTGTTCTCTGAAGGTGACAGAGCTGCTGTTGGCTCAGAAAGTGGGCAGAGCCCAAGGCTGGAGCTAGGAGGGGTGGGACAGTGCCTGCTCTGGGGGTCAGCTGCAGGGTCTGGTTCTCCCAGACCTCAGTTTTGTGTCTGATCTCCTCCAATCCTGCCACCCCAAACATTCAAATTCCTGTGACAAACTGTGTGGGCTGAGCTGGGCTGTGCCACCAGGAGGCTGTAGGAGCAGGATTCAGGACATACCCTGAGCTGGGAAGACCCAAACTTTCCCATGGTTTTTATTCACACCTTGCTGGGGCAAATGCCCCTTTTTGCCATGCAGTGGGGGGTACAAAGGGACGTGGATCCCCCAGGGAAGGACTTCAAAGTGGAATCTGGGGGAAGAATGGCTAAATATTGCGTGGATCCCCTGGATGTGGGTCTGCAAGCCGGGGACTGGCACAGGGGTGCTGGTTGCTCTGTGGGTGCCAAGACCTGGAGGGAAGGAATTTCCTGTGTCCCACAGGGCTGGGCAGATGCTGCCTCTGCCACGAGGAGACCAAGGGACAGAAGCCTGCAGGAGTGGCTCCTGCCCTGGGAATGGGAGTGAAAGATTGGAAAACGCTGCCAAGAAGTGAAAAACCCACACTGTGGGTGATGTCACCAGCGAGGGCAGGGAGTGAGCAGGAAGGAAAAATTACACATGTCCCAGTTGTTTCACTTCTTGTCCCTCTGCCTCGTTTCGTCTGTCACCAGCCCCCGGCGCATCCTGACGCTCGCTCGACGGTTACCAACAGGCAATAAATAAAACCTCTGGAGCCACTGGTGTCAACATCTTGGCATTGTTTAGGTCTCCTTGTTTGCCTTTAAAATAACTCTCCTCCTCGGGGTCACGCAGATGAAAAAGCGAGGACCCCCTGCCATCATCCCTAGAAATCATCCTGCCATCATTGCTGCTGGGCTGCCTTCTTTTCCTGCCTGCAAAGTTTGGGGTTTGGGAGCTGCCTGGGAGCTCTGCTCATTACCCAGGGCTCTGCTGCCTCTTGCCAGCCTGAGCTGGGGTCACATCACTCAGGGCTGGATTTGGGATGGTGCACCCTGTGCTGCTGGCTTATCTGCTGCCTGGCTGTGCCTGGCTCTGCTGCAGATGTTGGCCGGCCAGAGAGTGGAAAAACAAACGGTGGAGATGTGGATCCGTGGTCAGAGCTGGCCCTGCAAACATGGTGTGCCACTGGTGTGCCTGGCACTGGAGGGAGGCCATTCCATGACAGCCTTTGCCCTGGCACTGGAGCTTGGCACCGTGCAGGCTGCTAATGAGGCTCTGGGGGCACAAGAAATCCTCCTCCAGAGACAGTTTTTGTCCGTGGGCTGTGATAAAAGGCTGGCTTGAACCCCCACCATGCCTGCAAAGACCAACCCCTGCAGGGCACCAGTGCTCCCCAGTGCCTGGAGCATCTCCTTTCCTCCAGCAAAGGTTGCATGGTGGAAAGCATCATCCTCCATCCCAGCTGAGTTGTGACTTGATGTCAGATTCACTCTCCCTGATCCTCCTTAGCCTGTTGTTTATAATAAAAATCAAGTGATCCATCTCTTCTGACAAGAGGAAGAGTTGCTCCAGGAAGCCCTGGACAGGTCAACTTCTATATAAAGGAACTATTACTTGACAGTTTCCTGGCCATAAATAGCTGTACAGCGAGGCTGGGGATTTTATTTAGAAATAACAAATAAAGTAGGCCATAAGTAACTTCATGACCTTGCTCCCCCCTCATTTCCCACCCGTGTCTCTCCTTCAGCAGGGTCTATTCCTCATCCCCAGGTTCCTTGGGACTTACAGGAGCCCCATTTCCCACTTCTGAGATGTTGCAGGAACATGCTGTTGCCAGCTTTTGGAAGTGTGGTTTTGCATCACTGAAGATTTTTTGCTACAGCTCAGCTCCAATATATTGTTTTTTACCTGACCTTCATTAAAATAATTAAAAAGCAATTTGCTCTGCATGGCTGAAAGCTGGGAATCTTTCACTCAAAACATCCCCAAAACTGGATTCAAACAATTACACCTCCAACACACCCCTTGTTTTTCAGTCCCTCAAGCCTGTTTCTTACATTTTGGACAACTAACTTCTGATTTTCTAATGCTCACACTTGGCAACATCAAAACCAATCAGGAAATACAGAAGAAAAACCCAGCATTTTAGTATTTGTTTATTATTGGGAGGTTTTGACCATTTTTGTCATGTCGTTTGCCTAAAATAATAATAAAAACCTCTTTGTTTGGAGCTGGAAAGGGAAGAGCAGCGTGTTTATTTCATGTATGACTCATCAGCTCAGTGTTGATACGCGAAACGCTTCAGAAGCTAACACTCTATAGAGATGATTGTTTTTAATATAAAACAGTAAATGTTTAAAACAACCATTCTTTTTTTTTTTCCTCTCTTTTCTTCCTGTTGTGGCCAATGAAACATAAGGCAGGCCACGTAGCTTACATTTAATAAAATTAAGTTATTCGGTGCCACGTTATTACAGTCTTTTATTGGAAAGTGGAATAAATTGCACACGGTGGAGTCATAGGAGGGAGAAATCACTGCGAATAAACAGATTCTGGGATGCATTTATTTGCTGGTTTCATCTCAGAGGAGGAAGGCTTTCCCCAGCAAATCGGAGGTCCCGGCCTTGGGGAAGGATGAGTTTTTGGGGACCTGGTGCCACAGTTGGGCCATCCCAGCCCCATCCAGCCGGCGTTTCCCATGGGCATCCTCCAAGAGAAGCCTGTCCCGCGGCCGTGCTGGGTGCTGCGCAGTCCGGGGCGCTGGGGCGGCGCGTCCCCCTGCCCGTCCCCGGCCACAAGCGTTGGTCCCGAGGCTGTCTGCGGGCTGGCGGTGCCTAGGCCAGCGCCAGGGCGCACCAGGAGTCCTGCCGGAGGGGCACGCTCAGCCCGGGCTGCGGGGCCATGCTGCCCGCAGAGAAGCTGTAGTCCTCGGGCTCGAACTTGAACTCGCCGGGCAGCGCCTCGTCCGACTGGCTCTGTGCCTGCGGAGGGGAGAGAGGGGTGAGCGGGGCGGGCATCAGCCACCGGCCGGGGCTCGCAGGGAGCGCTGGGGTGGGCTGGGAACAGCGCGGGTATGGTGTGTGGGCAGCCTCAAGGAGGGCAGAGAATGATGTGTCTGAGTCTGTTTTATCAGAAGGTTAAACATTATATTGTATTATGATGTACTGTATTGTATTGTATTGCATTGTATTGCATTGCATTGTATTGCATTGTATTGCATTGCATTGCATTGTATTGCATTGCATTGCATTGCATTGCATTGCATTGCATTGCATTGCATTGCATTGCATTGCATTGCATTGTATTGTAATATATTGTATTATATTGTATTATATTATATTATATTATATTATATTATATTATATTATATTATATTATATTATATTATATTATATTATATTATATTATATTATATTATATTATATTATATTATATTATATTATATTATATTATATTATATTATATTATATTATATTATATTATATTATATTATATTATATTATATTATATTATATTATATTATATTATATTATATTATATTATATTATATTATATTATATTATATTATATTATATTATATTATATTATATTATATTATATTATATTATATTATATTATTCTATTAAATTATATTATATTATATTATATTATATTATATTATATTATATTATATTATATTATATTATTCTATTAAATTATATTATATTATTATATTATATTATATTATATTATATTATATTATATTATATTATATTATATTATATTATATTATATTATTCTATTAAATTATATTGTATCATATCATATAATATTATTCTATATTCTATTCTACTATTCTATTATTCTATTCTATTCTGTTATTCTATATTATTTTTTATTCTATTCTATTATATTCTATTCTTCTATATGATATATGATATGATATTATATTATTCTATATTCTATTCTATTCTATTCTATTCTATTATTCTATATTCTTTTCTATTCTATCCTATTCTATTCTATTTTTCTATATTCTATTCTATTCTATTATTCTATATTCTTTTCTATTCTATTCTATTCTATTTTTCTATATTCTATTCTATCCTATTCTTCTATATTATTTTCTATTCTATTATTCTATTCTATTCTATTCTATTCTTCTATATTATTCTATATTATTCTATATTTTTCTATATTATTCTATATTATATTGTATTATTCTATATTATATTACACTATGTTATATTCCATCTAAACTGAATCTGCTCAGCACTCAACTGCACACAACTCATGACTGTCACCCGACAGTCCCGACTCACACACACACTTGGCCCTGATAGGCCAAGGAAACAAAACCCCATCACTTTGGGTAGACAATCTCCATATTGCATTCTGCTTTTGCACAAACACGGGCACAGCAAATGATAAGAATTGTTTCTCCTTTCTCTGAGGTTCAGAGAATGTGAAACCCAGAGATATTCTTGGGAAGGATTGTGCCTTGCTTTTCTCTGTGAAGAGAAATGTGGCTACAGGTGGGTTATCCCTGATGCTAAAATTCCCTTCAGAGCATCCAGAGCAGGGCAGGACAGACCCTGCAAGTAAAATGATAAAGAGGAGACATCCCAGGGCCTATCTGCATTTATTCATTGATTAAGTATGTCCAGTTTGGAGATCTTTAGGTGTGTGCATATTTTTTCAGAGCACAACACAAACCAGATTTCTTGGTTTCAAACAAAAACTTCACCCTATGTGGTGTGGCCAGTGCTGCACCAGTCCCTTGGGTGCTGGGGCTGAGCTTCCTATCCATACAGACATATCCAGCTCAGGGAGAGCTTAGACTCAGCACAGGGTTCAGCCCCAAAATTTTGATGTGTTGGTCGATTTAGAGCCTTTTTCTTCCTATATCAAGGTGAAATAGCAACCAGCCCCTAAGAAAAGCTGGGGACAGAAGGGGGGCTTCTGACAGATCACAGCTCTGAGGTCACTGAGC
Source organism: Fringilla coelebs (assembly GCF_963513975.1). Taxonomy (NCBI): domain Eukaryota; kingdom Metazoa; phylum Chordata; class Aves; order Passeriformes; family Fringillidae; genus Fringilla; species Fringilla coelebs. The sequence goes on from NC_140044.1 coordinate 4,903,021, forward strand.
ACCTCAGGGCTAAAAGGCACAGGTGACACATGCCCAGGGAGCCTTTTCTTGGGAGCTACAGAGGATTCCACCCTGGGCTGATCTCATCAACTCAGCAGTGTTGTGCTTTCACTGCAGGAGGTGGGAATTAACCTCAGCTCTGCACTGAAGCCACAGCAGAGCTTGGACACACCAGTTCTCCACTGCAGCATGGAAGATCCCACGGGAAGCCACAGGCTGGAGACCTTTCTCATCCACAGCATCCTGGGAGCTCACGCTCCCTGCTCTCCTCAGCAGGCTGGTGGCCACAGTGCAATGCATTAATTGCCCCAGGAGAGCAGCCAAGGAGGGGTGTGGGTCTCCCAGCCCAGCAGGAGGTGGCTCTGGCCCTGTCCCTTACCTGGGACACGATGGTTTGTCCGGGGTACTGTGAGGTTGTGCTGGGCTCTGACTTTAAAGTGACCGTGCTGTCTGAGGTGGTGATGGAAGAAGGGGAGTTCGTGGCTGAAGTCGTGGATCCTGGAAGACAATTGGGAGAGGGCAGTGGAGCAATGTAGGTGTAAATCTGCTTTAAAGAAATTTTTACTTTAACAGCGACCATGACATCTCAGAGCATGACTCCACTGTTTTCTTTCTAACACATCTGTGTCAGAAAACACTTTGTATTAGGCTGATGCTGATGGAGGAGGAGCAACCCTTTCCCAGTCTGGCAGTGTTTATTTCCTATTACTCAATTTAGCCCAAATCTGCTCACATGTGAGCACTGCTCACTGGAGCCAAGTGCCCACAGCCCAGAGGAACCTCACAAGAATATGACAACACCGAGATTTCCCACCAAGCATCTTCCTATCACACGAGGTCTGTGCAGAAATACAGACCCCAGATCTAAAGCAATCACCAAGGAAAAATTCTTATTATTTTCTAATTATCATAATCTCCTGCAGAAGAGGAAACATTGTGAAGTGAACTGTGCTCCAAGACCCCAGGATGGATCATAACAGTGCTGTACCTGTTGAGGCTTTGCCTTTGGTAATGTTTTTAGGCTTCCTTTTCCTCGTCTGGATGCTTTCTTTTTTCATGGCCAGAGGTCGTGGTACCTTGACATTCATAAAGTTTGGAATCATTAATATTGTATTTTATTCAGCTCCTTCCCACACGTGTTGCTCTCCTATTTCTGCGCTGTAGCTCATGCAAAGCGCCTAAAGTCCTTGTCCTTCACTAGGAGCTATTTTTCTCTGCATCAGGCCTTGGCTGGAAGATATATAAGGCTAACAGCTAAGGCTTTCCCACAAATTTTGTTTTTTCCTTTATTTCCTATTTTTCTTTTCCTGATTTATTAGTGACCTTTGCGACAGGGCCCCATTAATTACATTGACAGACTGAGAGAGAGGGAGTGGGCACGGGGTAAAGAGGCTTCAGACTTTTCGGAGGGATGGAGTCTCCTCCTGGGCTGGTGGACATGTCACCAACAGCTCCCATCCTCTATGGGTAAGTGTTATCACCCAGCCTCCATGTGGGCTCCTCAGCCTCCTCCACACATTCTTAACTGGGACATGGAAAAGAAACATGCTCCTTATCTCAGCCTGGGTTTGGGGTTGGAAGGGATCGTAATGATCATGTACTTCAGCTTCTCTGCCGTAGGCAGGGATACCTTCCACTACCCCAGGCTGCTCCCAGCCCCATCCAGCCTGGCCTTGGACACTTGCAGGGATGGAGCATCCACATCTCTGGGCAAGCTGAGAGCATTCCAGCATGCCCTCAGCCTCACCCTGGAGAACCCCCGCAGACTGAGCTTTAAACTGTTCAGGGAGATGCGACTGTGGCACAGCTCTGCTGGGTCCAGTCTACAGGCTTCCAGCTGATCTCCTAGCCCTGCTGGGCAGTGATCCCAGGGCCCAGAGGGTCCCTCCCGGGGTGGACAGGCTCCTCACCCCGTGGAGCTTCATGTACAAGCCGCAGGCGTTGCAGACGGGCTCGCCCTCGGCGTTCCTCCTCCACAGCGTGGTGTTGGTGGTGTGGCAGTTAGTGCAACAGAGGCCAGCACGTCTCGAGGAAGACTTCAAAACAAGCAGACAAACACGTGAGTGCACACACAGGATGATGGACTGGGAAGTTTCCCTTCATATCAGAATGAAATCTCCAAGTACACCATGTTCACGGAAAACGTGAAACGCGCAAGAGGCAAATTCAGATCAAAGAAATGACATTCAAATGAGATCACTCTAATTTGCAAGTGTTTGTTTGGTTTGGGTTTTTTAAACTTGTTTTTGCTTGGAGGTTTTGTTTTGGGTTTTTTTTGAGATTGATAAACCTGGAATATATCCTTGCAACTCATTTCACAAACTTCCAACAAATCTGCTGGAAGTGATCAGGACTCTGAGCATGGAGAACTTCCCTCCAGGCCATCCACTCAGAGGGAGAAAGAGTTGGAAAATGCCAGCTGGGCTTTAAACATATGAAGAAAACTCATGCTTTAAGTGAACTCTTCTGTTTTCCTGCACTCAGAACTACCACTAAAGTTAGAAACACCCAAATTAATCTCTGGGTTATGACAACTGGAATCAGTTGGCTGAACTGGGCAGAACCAAACTGAACTGGTCCATGATGAGACCAGGGAGGTTATTCCTCAAGTCTCACAGATAATCTGTTCTCTTACAGGCTGTAGAAACACCCTGCAGACGTATTTTGTGAGTACAGTGATTTCTGGCTCTTAAACCTTAATAATTCCAAATGGAGAAGGAAAATATTCTGGCAGAAGCAGCAAACTAATTTCTGACAACTTCCCTCCAAAGCCAATGGAAAATTCACATCTCTTTATACACACTTGTCAGCTCAATAGGCATTTCATTGGAGAGTCTTTTAACACAAGATATTGAAACTATTTGAATAAAAGTCCTCACTAAGTGTAAGATACCTCTGGCATAAGTAATAGCTCAGGCTCTCCACATTCAGGGGTCTAAATATGTTCTTCAGCCACCAGAAAAATAGTTTTGAATCCACTCAAAGGCAGACAAAAGGTGATGGAGGCAATAAAGAACTCCCTGTTTGTTTATTTTTCCATTATTGCTTGATATCCTGACTGAACAATATAACAAATGAGGTGGGAAGAGGAGGATTAAAAATTAAATGTTTTTACAAGGTTACCAGTCAAATAGAGATCAGCTTTGAATTCCAAGAGGCACAAGTGACATGACCTAGGTTGATTCACTTGTTGCTCAGCAAAGAGGTCTCAGCAACTATTTCCAAATAATGGCACCACTTTGGGAATTATTCAGCTTGCAAGAAATAACCAGGAAAAAATAACAATACACCAAAGCGTGAGCTGACAAGCCTGGCACAGAGGATGAGACAACAATCTTTGTCCCTGACATGGTGTCACAGCAAGATCCTGGGGCAGCTACACAGTGCTCTGTAGAGCCTTTCAGCTGCCAGGGCTGTGCTGCTCTTCCCTGCAGCCAGGAGGGACCTCGGCTCCCACGGGAGCAGAGGGAGGTGCTGAGCACCTGAAGGATGCAAGGATTCTAAAGTCCAACTCCTGCTGTGGGCACGGAGGGGAATTTGGAGCCACTCAGCCCTGGGATAACTGCCTGCTGCAATCTGTCCTCGCCTGCAGATGGGGAAAGACCAGGGCAAAGCCCTCTGGAAAGTCTCAAATTTTCCAGGCCACCACAGGTCCCTGTGAGGGAGTGACACACTCTCCCTGTCTCACAGAATGCTTGGTTGGCAGCTTGCAGATGAGGTGGCATTGGGACCTGTGCCTTTGGTGGCCCAAGGGCGATGCCAGCCCTGCCAGAGCCCTGCCCGCCCTGCCAGCACTGCGTCACAACCTGCTGGTGGCCTTCCTGCAGGGACAGTGACAAGTGCCCTCTATGCATCCTGAACGTCACCCTGCAGGCTGGCTCCTCCTCACGCAGCAAGGAGAGGAGAAACCAACCTACACCAGCAATATTGCAATTTAAACCTCAGAAACCCCATGAGAACGTGCCCCTCACAGAACCTGCCAGCTTAGCAAGAGACAGTCAAGGCTACCCCTGCTCACTGAAGGACAGGGTACAATACATTATTGCTGGTTTCCCAGCAATTCTCCTGAAAGAAAATGCATTTCTGCCTGCCTCCACCCCACTGCCTTTGTACCATTCTGACCTTGTTAGGAAGTTGTTGACTTCAACATTGTGCTCAGTGTTTATTTATACAAATGCACCATACACTCAAACAAAAACTCTTCACAGACCTGGCTTGACAGCCAAGTGCTGCTGATAAGCTCAAGGAATGGTGACTTGGTGCCTATTGAATTTACTGCGTGTGAGAGCTGCTTGGAGAGCCCAAAAAATTCAAAGCCAGCAGGGAAGATCCTTCTGAGGGAGACCAAGCTGTCAGGGACTTTGCTTCACCTCCTTTTCAAACATGAAAAAGAAACCACTGGGTTTCACAGGATAAAAAAAAGCACTGAACCCTCTGAGTTAATCAGTGCTTCTATGCTCCCATTTCCAACAGATTTGAGGGGACCTGTGGTTTGCAGGAAAAAAGTCAAGCAAAGTGTGCTGAGATATGTGGGCTCAACTCCTGGAAGTGGGGAACTCAGAGGGTCAGAGGCAAAGGCAGCAGCATCCTCTGAGATTGGCCTTTGTTACTACAGCTCTGGGCAAGCCTGCACCTTGGGGGATGAGGGAGCAGTAAAAAAAAAGAAAGAAAGAAAAAAAAAAAGAAACAAAAAATGAAGTAGAAACTACACAACTGCTGCTCTCCCCCTCCCATGCAGGAGCAGGCTGAGCTGCAGGACATCACTCCTGCGGTGCTATCTGGGCTGTGTTGTGTCCTCTTCTGGGGGACTTTGCTTTGTGAAAGCAGAAGTCAGGATAACTCCCAGAGCAGTGGCTACGTACAGAACAAAGGTCATAACGTAAAGGATGAAAGCGACCATTTTTTTCCCTGTGTCTGTATTTCACCTCACTGAGAAAATGGATTTCACTGTTACTACAGTCACTGCATTCACTGCTCTGCTCCCAGAGCTGGCATCCTCTTGCCCATCACCAGTAGATCCCTCTTCTTCCAAAAGGGCAGAACTTGATGCAACAAGACATTTCACATCCTCGGGAAAACCCAAGGTTGCAAAATGTTAGAATGGAAAGTCAAAATTGCAGCCTCTTCTCTAATCCATAAACCAAAATCCCCTCAAGTGTTTCAACCCTAGCAAAAAAAAAAAAAAAAACAACAAAAATTTGCTCCCCTGGACGAAAATCAGCTCTTTCATTTAAGCTTTATCATTGTTGCATTTATTGCCAAAATGATAAAAAAGTTTGGAAGTACTTTGGTAATTCCCAACAATATTTGCTCATCCCTGGGAAAAGGTCTTAATTCTGCAAACAAGTGTTTTCCATCAGAAAACTTTATTGAAATGTTTGTTGAAAAATGCCTGATGGGTGCTATAGATGAGGCTCAGGCAGGCAATGCACGGCCGTGTCTCTTCCCATGTGCTGAAATAAAATACGGAATAGCAGCAAGATGTCTCCAATTTCCTCAGGGAAAAGCTGCTCAAAAATCCCCTAGAAATTCATCCAGTGACACATTTGGATGCCAGTCTGAAATGCAGAGTTGGATTTGAACTGGTTTGCACCTCTCTGCATGCACGGGTCGTGTTTGCCCTGAAGAGTCAGCAGCGCAACTCTGAGATTTGCGCCACAGCAGCGACCGGGGGTTCAGATTTAATGTCACCAAATTTAAGGAGACAGGAGGGTTTTGAAGGGACAGGAAAATCCTGTTGGATAATCCTGAATTTTACACAAAATGCCTTGATTTTAATGTGATGAACAAAACAGGGGTGTTTTCTGTGGAGCTATTACTCATTTCATTTTGCAAATCCAGAGCTGCCTTTCCGAGGGTCAGAATCAGAATGAAACATCTTGCTCAATCTCAACTTTTTCTTTATTCCTGACCGATTTTCATACACAGGAACTTGCCACTTTTGGGTTATTGCTAATAATATGTTTTGCAATACCAAAAAATAACTGCAGGAATACACCCCTAGTGAAAGCCCAAGGAGCTCCCAGCTGTTCCCCAGAACTGTTCCAACAAACATCCTGTTTGTAATGACGGCGTCTGATGACAAGCTCTAAAACCAAAACTGTTACCACCAAATTTAAACATCCCAGAGCAACTCCGCAAAAAAATAAAAAAAGGATGTGCCTTTCCTCTCTCACCATGGGATCCCAATTGGAGGAAACCCAACATTACATTGACAGAGGGAATTAATGCTCTAACCAGCAGGGAAACTGGGAACTGCCAAACCCCAAGTTTTCCCCTTAGGCAGGAGGGTGAAGGCAATGGGGAGCAGGGCCCCATCCTGCTCCCATTGTGAGCAGCCACAAACCCACTGGGCCAGCTCAGGATCAGCCCTGCCTCCTGTGCAACTGCTCTGCCTAGACCGTGTCTGCCTGCATGGAGGACTAGGAAATAATAATAATAGTAGTAGTAGTAATAATAATAATAATAATAATAATAATAATAATAATAATAATAATAATAATAATAATAATAATAATAATAATAATAGTAAAGTATAAAGCCAAACATTCACTGCAGGGACGGAGCTAGAGGAAGCCTGCAGGGTCCCGACCACAGAGTGATTGTTCCTGCGGGCTCTGGTGCTGCCCTGGGACCTCTCCAGTCCCTTCAGCCCTGTCTCCACTGCCCACCACTTGTGCCAGGGCAGAAATCCCTCTGGCTTTACCCCATTTCCCCTGACCCCAGCCAGTTCTGTGCTGCAACACGGGTGTCCTGGCATTTAATCAATGCGAGCTCAAACAGAGCCCAACACAAGTACAGAGACCCCATCAGCCGCGGTGGCAGACCCCCAGCCCCTGCCCTCCAGCCAGCCCCGGGTGGAGCAGGGGATCCCGGCGGGGTCTCCCTCTCTTACCAGCCTTTTCTGCGGCTTGAGCGGCCGGTTGATGCCGTTCATTTTGTGGTAGAGCCCGCAGGCGTTGCACAGGTAGTGCCCGGTGCCGTCCTTCCTCCAGAGCGGGGTGGACATGGCTCCGCAGTTGACGCATTCGCGGCCGTCCCCGGGGAACTCCTCCAGGTACTCTGGAACGAACAGCCGCCGTGTCAGGGGCAGGAGCATCCCCAGCGCACGGGATGCCCCCGGGGATCCAGCGGGAAAAGGTCCCCAATCCTCTATGTCCCAATACTAGGGGAAATCCCAGTCCGGAGGAGGCTACCTCCACCCTAAAAGTGTGACCCAAATCCCCTTATTTCCTCCACACCTTAAACTTTTAATATTTTGTTCAAAGAGCCCCTATTCCCCCATCCCTTCCCCGAAAGAAGCCAAAGGGCTGAACGGGGCTGGGGTCTCCCTGGGATGGGGAGGCTCAGGGTCATCAGCGGGACAGTGCGATGTTATCCCGGGGTGCAAAAATAAATGGGAGACGGGGGAAAATGGGGCGATTTTCCTGATTTCCATCATAAAATACACCCAGCCTCTGGCCGGGGGGACGGCCCGGCCGGGGAAGGCTCTGAGCGGCCCGCCGAAAGATGCCGGGCTGGCACCCGCGGGCATCCCGGGCTCCCCAGGAGAGAATCACCGGCCGCCCGCGGCCCCAATTCCTGCTAGAGAGGCTCTTCCTCACTTTTTCGGGAAAAAAAGTCCAGGGAAGGAGCCGCAGAGCCCCGTCCGCGGTCCATCCCTGCCCCGAGCGCGGCTCAGCGGCAAGCGGGCAGCCCGGAGCGAAATCGGGACACCTCTCAATGGAGAGTCGGTCTTTTTGTTCCGACCACTTTTTACCCTCTTTTTAAAAAGATCTTATTCTTCTTGTTCTTTTCTTTAGATGAAAAATATATTTTAAATTATTTTAAAAAAAATCTTCGATTGGATTAATAATGATGCAATAGAAAGAAAAATGAAAAAGAGCAAAACTTTAAAAGGGAGGAAATGGAAAATAGAACTAACACGTAAAGAGAAAAGGTAAAAAAATATTGCAATAATTCACTGAATTAAAAAAAAAAGGGGGGGGGAAGAGAATAGTTTAGGCTACTTGAGAGAGTTTACACAATCCAAGAGCAAAAATAAACGGCAGAGAGGACGGCAGCCGCTATTCTGGATCCTAAAGCACCGAATTCAAAGTGCAGAAAAGATTTCTGAGGCATCACCTCCCTCAGCAGGACGATCTTTTCCCGCACAATGCACTGGATTTTCACAAAGAGAAAACCCTGGAAAGAAAACGCTGCCCAGCACCTCCGGCGTGGCAGGAAAAGCCGAGCCGGGGAGGGAGCTCGGTGGGGAGGGGGCCGCTGCCCTGCTCTAACTTTGTTCTTGGGGTGAAGATGAGATAATTCGGTTCACCGCAGTAAAGATGATAACGCGGCTGAGATCTTGAAGTGGCTTTTAAAGGACTTTGCAAACCACAGCCGGAGGAGGCTGGTGGAGTGCCCCGGGGTTATAAACCCCGAGCACGAAGAGTCCTGTTAAATCAAGCCCGAAACTTTATTTGCTCAGAGCTTGGTTTAAGGGGACTCTCGGCGCGGGTGCAAAGGAATTGAAGTTTATTGTTCAACGCCTGAGCGCCTTTCGGTGTCTCCCCAAAGGCCGCAGAGCAATGCAGCTGCGGACCTGTTTGGGCGAAGGCAAATGAGGAGACCGAGAGTCTGTTCAAATATAAACTAATTTACCACAATAAATTACTTAAAAGGGAGGGAGCTATAAATCTGCCCCGCTAATTTAAACACAAGGGTAAGTATTGAAGCACAGGCACAAAGTCGATATTGTGGGAAGGAGATATCGCGGGGGTGGTGGTGGGGTGGGGAGGGAAGGGGTTGAACGGCCTCTGCTTCTCTGTCCTGCGGGGGAATTGCTCTGCTTTGAAACGCGGTCTTTGCCCCCTCCCTTATCCCACCTCTGTCCGGGGTCAGCCGCACATATCCCATTCCCTGACCATCTCCCCATCCCTGGATAAAATCATCCTCTCCTCTTCCCTCGGGGATGCCAGCGGGACAGCTCATCCCGGGGCCGGGCCACCGACACGGAGAGGGGATGGGGTGTAGGATCGGGATGGGATATGGGATCGAGATGGGGTATGGGGTATGGGATTGGGATGGGGTATGGAATTGGGATTGGGATGGCTCCCACCCAGCGCCCCGAGACGTCGCTGAAGGGCGGCGGCGACCTACCGAAAGTGGACCTGCGGCCGGGCAAGGCCGCCTGCCTGGTCTGCAGGCTGTGCAGCACGCTGCTCTCAAAGTGTCCGGCCGTCCAGGAAGGCGGTATCTCGGGGGTCACGTAGGCGGGGTAGGGGCTGGAGTAGGACCCGTTAACGGAGCGCACCAAGGCGTTGCCGTACTGCTCCCGGCCCCCGCCGCCCAGCAGCAGGGGCCCCTGGTAGGCGCCGTCGCGGCCCGAGGGGCTGCTGCCCGGCGGGCTGTGCGAGTACGAGAAGCCCGACGGCGGGTGGGGGCTGCCCGCGTTGAAAGCCGCGGCCTCGCCGCCGCTCTGCCCCCAGCCCGGGGCGTTGCCGAGGTGGCTCTGGTGCGGCTCGCAGCCTTGCAGGTAGGGCAGCGTCTGCAGCACGGAGGGCACCCGGGTGGTGGGCACGTAGACGGGCGAGCCGGCCGACGAGTGGAGGAAGTTGCTGGAGTCGTGGGAATAAGCCGACTGGCCATGGTTGGGGGTGAGGGCCAGACCCTGATACATGTTCCGTCCTCGGCGGCGGCGGCTGCTCAGGGCCCGGCCGGCTGCGGCCCGGCGGTGCCGCGGGGCTCACTCAGAGGAACCTGGAGGGAGAACCGAGAGCAGCGCGCTGAGACCCCGCACACACCGGGCACCCGACGGCCCTTTCCCCGCCGAAAACGCCTCTTCCCTGCCTCAAGCGGGGGCTGAAATTTGTATTTTTTTTTCTTTGTTTTGTTTTTCTTTAAACTTTCCTCTGAGGCGCGGCGAGGAATAACCTCCTTCGAATGGGCAGCGACCCCTCCGGCACCTTCACCTTCCCCGCCGCCTGCCTGGACACCTCCGACGGGCCGGAAAAACACTCCAACAATTAATTTTTTTTTTTCCAATAGTATTTCCCTTCCCGACCTTTTTTTTTTTTTTCTCCCAAACCAGGGCCTGGAGCGCAGCTCGGGGCCTTGTTGGCGAGGACGCAGCCGGCTGCGGCCCCTCGGGTTCCCTGCGGGAGCGGGGTCCCGACGGATCTGGGCAGAGATCCAGGATCGGGAGCATCCCCGTTGTCCCCCAGCCACCAGCGCTGCCGCTTCCCTGTTAAAAAGCGCAGTAACCCTCGGGCAGGCCTCTCCGTGCGAACGGAGGGCTGCAGCCGCCGAACCCCTCAAGAGCATCCCGCCCTGGCCCGCTCCTCCCGCACAGGTACTCACATGGCAGCGTGCCGGGAGCGGAGCCGTGCATGGCCGTGGGGGCATGGAGCTGTGCTAAAACCATCCAGGGAAATCCCAGCAAAAAAGAGTAATAATTAAAAAAAAAAAAATGCAATGAAGTTCACGCGGTAGGCAGGAGAAAAAACACCAGACCAGCAGGACCCCCTGGAAGAGAGGGCCTGCCCTCCCCCGCTGTCCCCCCTGTCGCCTCCCCGTGTCCCGTGGGTGCGTCCCTGGCTGCGCCGGGCGGGGAAGTGGCGGCGGCGGCTCCGGCTCTGGCTCTTTACGGCGGCCCCGGTGCGGGCCGGCCCACGTGACGGCCGGCGGGGCAGCCCCGGTCCCGGCCGGGATTGGGCGCCTCCCGGCAGGGGGGGACGGGATAAGTCCCGGCGGCTCCGCTGCAGCGGGGGGGACGCGCCCGCAGCCTCCCCCTGGCGCGGGGCCGGGCGGAGCGGGGGCAGGATGCGGCCCCCAGAGCGCCCCGGGCCCGCCGGCCGCCCCCGCCGCGGGGCTGGAGGTGTCCGCCCGCCCCCGGGAGGGCTGGGGGGTGGCTCCCTCCTTTGCGGGCCCCGCTGCGGTTTTGGGGTTCGCTCCCACACCCCGTCTGGGGGTGATGCCCCCCCGCCCCGGGCCGCCTGGAGATGCTGGGGAACGCACCGAAAACTTCCCGGCGGGGATCTGCTAGCCGAGGATGAGAGCGGGGGGTTTTCTGCTCCGAGTGAGCGCTCCGGTTCTGTTTCGACATAAACCCCATCCTTACGGGGAAGGGGCGGCTCAGCCTGTCCCCGGCCCGCCCTGGCTCTCTCCAGCGGCCCACGGGCCCGCCGAGGATGCGGCGATGCTCGCAGCCCGCCCGTTCCGCGCCTCTGCCACGTTCGGAGAGCAGCTCCGGCCCCTCACCGTCCCGTCGGGGCTGCCCCGCTTCCCCGGGCTCTGCTGTTCCCCGGGGAAAGCAGCCGAAAGGAGGATCCTCCTCCCTGCAGCCCTCCGGCCGAGTCGCTCTGACCTGGCGACGGGGACAAAAAAGCTTCTCCCAGTTGTTCCCCGTCGGCGCGAGCCGGGAAGGGACTTCGGAGGGGAAGGAGCTCTTAGTCCCACCAGCCCGCTTACCCCGGGTAATTCAGCCGATTTAACTCTCCTCCGGTACCGGCCAGCGAGGAAATAATTCCATCGTTACCGGGATTTGTTCCCCGGAATTATCGCGCTTTTGCACAAAGTCGCCGTGCGTCTATCTCCTCCCCAGAGAAACGGGGGAAAACCCTCGGCGAATCTCGCCCGCCGCTCGCTCCATCCCCGGGCAGACAGAATTTTGTCACCCGCAGGCCTCTACCGGCTGGATCGGGCCCCGCTCGGCCCCGGGAGCGCTCCGGTAACGCGGCCGGCGCTGCCCGTCCGTGCGGTCCCGGCGCCCGGGGGAGCCCGTCCAGCCTCGCCTCCGCAGGGAGCAGGGCTGCGGGAAGGGTGGGAAATTTCAGCTCCAAAATAAACTGGAGCAGGAATGCCAGCTATTTCCCTCGGAATAATGCAAGGCAACTGGCTGGAGATGTATTTATTTGCTCGCGAAAGCGGCCGCTCACGACTCGCAGGGTATCCCTGAGTCCCTGTGCCCGCGGAGCAAAAGAAGAAAACAAAACCAAAACAACTAATTCCCCCCAAACAAACAAAGAAGAAACAAAACAGAATTTTTAAAAGGAGAAAAATAAGGGGGGGGGAAAGGGTGTTTTAATAAGTCAGAAAACCAAAAATTTTTAAATGTGAAAAAGCTATAGAAAGAGAAAATAAAAGCCCGGGAAGCCCGTGGCGGGACGGATAAAACCGTACCTACAGAAAACCAGCCCCAAAGCCTTCGTTGCTGTGGCTGAGCCACCGCTGGAGCTTTATTCGTTTCGTTTCGCGTGGGTTTCTAATTTTCACAATTTCAAAATGTTACTTAACTGTAATTTATTATATGTAATTTTTAAAAAATACGTACGAACTGCCCTCTCCGATCGCTTCTGGAGTTCAAATAAATGTGAAAACGTTGAAATAAACGAGGCGCTGCTAAATCCGGAGGGATGCACCCGGTGAGGAAACCACCGTGCGCGAAAACCTACCCGCGGACCTGTGGCGTGTCTGTGGTCACATCCATCGAGCCGTTGGGGTTTTCTGTTTAATTTTTTTTGTTTTTTAACTAGTTTTTCAACGTATTTTCTCCTCTGGTGCTGTCGGGGCTGCCGAGGCCGCGGCGAGGGGCGGCGGGTCCAAGGAGCGGCTCCTCCCGCAGCCGCGCCAGCAGCGCCCGCGGGCGCGGAGCAGCTCCGGGCAGGTGCTGCGACACCGAGGGTTCCAGCGCCACATCCCAGTCCCCCGGGCCACCGGGCCGTGTTGGTGTCACCCACGCGTAAGGACTGCGTGTGGGAGGCGCCGCGGTTTGGGGTGTTTGTAGGATTTTGGATAAGGGGGCACGCAGGGGGCCCGGGGGTCCTTCTCTGGGAGGAAGGCCCCGCTGGGCGATGCTTTGTATGAAGTGGGAGGGAAGGTGCCAGCGTGGCAGCGGTGGCAGCGGCCATGCCCTCGGGGAAGTCACGCCGGGGTGGGGGACACGGGGACCCCGGGGCTCTCCCGGTGCTCGCTGCCCCACCGAGGGCACCCCGACGTGGCGGCCGCACACCGCTGCCAAGCTCACGGAGAGGATTGGATACAAAAATCGTAACACAGCACGGGTGAGGGTGATGCCCGGCATCCGCGATCCCTCTCTGCCATCCCCGCTGCGAGCTGGGACAGGCGGGAAGGCCTCTCGGGACAGGTACCCTGGCGGTGCCTCGGGAGCTCTGAGCCCGGGGCACGGCCCTTGCCGGGCTCACGGTCCGTTTGACGGGCTGAGTCCGACCCGGCTCCGCTCTTCCCGGGGCATCAGACCACTTATTTTGAGGGGTTTGGAAAAGGACCGACCTCTTCCTAAAGGCTCCCCGTGCCCCCTCACCGCCCCGTCCAGGCACAGCTTGACTCCGGCTGAGTTCCAGAGGGGCCGGTGCGGCTCGACACGGCCCCGAGGGAGCCCTGACCCCTCCAGGTGAGGCTCCCCCGGGCCGGGACAGACTGCCCGGCGCCCCGGCCCCTCGTCCCTAATCCTGCTCCGGCTGATTTGTGAGTCCTGCGCGGGCCGGACGCGTGGGAGCGTCCTGCGCCGTCCCGGAGGGGGCTGTTAGCTCCCCCTCCCCCCACGGAAAAGCCAAGGGGGAAAAAAAATAAAAGACAAGTGGAGAGAGAAGGGCAGGAACGTTCCCGCTCCTGCTGCACCGGGCAGGGCAGCAAGGCTCACCCCGAGCGGGGAAACTTCGGTTACCTTTCCCCTCAGTGCACCGGGAGGCGACAATTGATGATGCCCCCTTTTCTTCCTCTGCTTCCTCCGGGCTGCAGCATCCTTCCCCGGGGCTCAGAGGTGTTTCACAGCCCGCTGCCCTCGGGGATGCCGGGCAGGGTGAGCCCCGACCTCCGAATCGAGCCGCGCCGGGCTTTGCCCTGGATGCCCGCCCCGCCGGCACCGGGACCCTCCGATCCTCCCCCCCCGAGCCACCCGGTGAAAAGGGAAAAAAAACCATCGCGTATTTCGGCCTTTCAGCCCCCACGGGTGGCATCGGGCTGCTCCCCGGCTCTGCTCCCAGCTCCCAAGGAAGGACAAACTGCCCGGGGGCACAGGGATCTCCCAGGAGCTGCTTCCCCTGCCTGTGTATGAGGGAGATGGACAGGAGGGGACCAACAGGGCCTGCATCTCCTGCATCCCCTGGTCCCCATCGCTGACACATTCCCAAATCCACATTCCCAGGTCTGTATCCCCCCATCCTACCCCCAGCCCCTTCCTGCCCACTCTCCAAGGGACTGCAGGTACCTCCTGCAGTCGAGGCCAGGCTGATCCCAAAGGCAGGGCTGTGATGGACACAGCCAGGGCTGGGCGAGATCCTGTCCAGCAAGAGGCTGTGGGCAAGGACTGAGCTGGCCCAGCTCAGCCAGGCAGGGACAGACTGGTTTTGTGCCTGGAAGCGTGAGGGGATGCAGAGAGCTGCGTCTCAAAAGGGTTAAATAAACAGCAGGGTCTGCCAAAAATATTTATCTCCTGTTATATGCATGTGGCTGTGGCTCTCAGCAAGGGGGGCTGTGATAGAGGTGGGGGAAAGTATTTGGTTTTTTCCCCCTCTTGCTTTGAGATCTTGTTTTCTTCCTTGGCCCACAAGGATTTCACCAGCATGGGAAATAAAAGGTGTCCTGCAGAGATGATGTTGCCTGCTGTCCCCTACAGATCCTTTATAGTGGGATGCTTCAATCTCAGCCATTCCTCCAGCCTCTCACAAGCCAAAAATGACAACACAAATCAGCCCTTTTCCTTCAATATTTAAAGGGTACAAAATGCCAACTGCAGCGCATGCCCCCCTGCATGTGCCTCCTAAAAGTGACCTTTGCTTGCATGATTTGGACCTAAATTGCTTAAAATTCATTTTCCTTCTGGGCAGATTGAACAGAAGCTCCAAGTTGCAGAGCAGTCAGGAAATCCTCAGGCTGACATGGCAGGCCCAGTGAGCACAGGAACACCCTGTGAGGGACAGACCACACCATTTTTTTGCAGATGGCCAAACTGGTCTCCATGTCTGTTGTATGCAGGGGACTCTGAGGGCTCTAACTTTGCCCCAAACCCAAAGGACAAGGATTTTACAGCCCAAGGAGGATACACAGGTCTAGGAGGGCTCAGACCTTGCAAGGGGTGAGGGTCTGGCCCCAGCTGGGAGGTTCTCCAGGACTTGTGTCACGGGAGGGAGCAGCAGGTGACTCAGGACCCAGCCATGTGGGCACGCTGGGGACGCCCTGGGTAAACGTTGGTGGGGTTGAGGGCACAGAAAGGCACCAGCCAGGCAAGGAGAGGCAAAAATCTTCTGTATTCTGTAATGGAAACTATTTCCCTGTGCAAACTCCAGCCTGGTGGGCTGATGCTGGGCATGCCAGCCCGGTCCTGGCAGATCTCTGATATCAAACCACTTCCAGAGCCTGCCCAGCCAGGCAGGGTGTTCACCGTGCTCCACGCTGCCATTATGGGCAGTAAATGGGGGAAGGAAAAAAAAAAAAAGGGCTATTTTGGTATATTAACCTCTTTGTGGCCAGGTGAAAGGTTAAATTCACATGATTCATTGGCGGCTGAGAGACAGCACTTTGTTGCTAGGATTTTGGGGAATGCGGAGGGCTCCAGAGAAGGAGTCTCGCTAATCTTTAAGGGAGGGAGCCAGGCTCCTGTCTGACGGCTGCAGGCCCAGCAGCTCTGTGTTTCATTTCAGACTGTCACTCTCCTATCTCTCAGCTCACTCCCAGCTCCAGCTTGCTGCCAGATCTTGGGAACTGTTAACTCAGACAAATTTATAGATGGAAAAAGAACAGTTAGCCATTGTTCCTGGGGTGGGGGAGGGAGGAAAGCGAGGAGCTTCGGCCACCAAAGTCATGATGTAACCTGGTTGTTGCTTGGTTGGGAGAAACGTGCAAAGGACCTTCCTCTTCCCATGCCAGGGAAGGAAATTGGGACCATTATGTTACTGCTAAATGTTGGGAGGTGTGATGCTGGTGCCCAAGTCGTTTGTACAGTATTTCCATAAAGTGGAATCTCCCAGCTGGACATCTCTGGGGTATGAGCTCATTTTCTTCATCTCAAGTCTCATGATACTGGGTGTTTTTCCTTAAAGCTTTGGGCTCTGGAGTAATGAGCTCTAATATCAACAGCAGTGTTCTCATAAACAGAGCCCCTCACTATGTGGGATGCTGGGAGGAAACTGGAAATGGGAACATGTCAAGGATTAAAAGAGAAAAATCCATCTGGCAAATAGGGAGACCCTCAGATTCGTTATTCCTTAAAGTGCAATGACTTTGAGGAAGCATTGCTGATTTCATCTACCTTGGAGAAAAGTGGCAGACTGAGAAGCTGTTGTCAGACTGGTGCTGTGGCCCTGATCTCTATCTGGATACACTTCCAACCAGCCTGCAGGGTGGAGAGACTTTAAATTTTCAATACAACATTAAACCCCAAACCTTGAAAATGAGACAGCACTCACCTTAAGGTTTGCTTTATAGATTTTAGATGGTGTGTGGCTCCTGGACATGGTCTCTTTTGGAGGTTTGCCTTCCCAAAGTTCCCAAAGAACACAGGTACAGATTTTGGTTGTGTTCACCCCCTACACAAGTGTCCCTGCAGCAAGGGGCACCTGTGTTACCTGGCTTTCTGGAGCCTTTGCCCATCTGGAATCATTCCTGGTTCTTTGAGCATTTTTGCTTGGAGGGAAGGATTGTGAAAGGTCTGGAGGCTGTCACCCACAGGTGAATCTACCTGGACACTTCTACTTGTAGCTCAGGACAGGAGTCTCTGCATCACTGTGGGATAAATCAGTGTGTTTTTTATAGCTGCCTTGAATCCTGATCTCCACTTTTTAAATCCTTTCACGTGTGTACAGAGTAGAAGGAAGCAAGAGATTTTTGATTTAAAATATAAATAGTGAGAAGTTATGCACTTAGTAAATCCAACCACTTGAGAATCTGGCTACAAAGAAGGTGGCTTCTTTCTTCCAAGATCTGAAGGTCTGCAGAAGCCTGTTGTTTTAATCAGGAGACTGCATGGATTTGATTCTGCAGGCCCAGAATACGGCACGGTCCCAAAACGTGGCTCTCCCTCATTTTACTTACTGGAGTTTTATTTAACTCTGCACTAACAGAATTTCACATCTTATAAAATTTCTGCTCTAAATAACCTAATCTACTAATGCTTGCTTTCTGCTTTATTTGGTATCTGTAACTTTCCCATTTCAGGCTTGGTGTGAAGCTCCTGACTCAAAAGCCCAGCATTATGCAGATGTGTATTCCTAAATACAGGTCTGAATGAACCCCTGGTGGAGTTGGTACTGGCGCCCTAGGGATGAATTTAGAATACTATCTGCATTATGGGCTACTTTTCATTTTACATCTCTCTCCTCATGTGTTTTGTGAGTCTAAACCAAATTTTCATGAGGGAGAAATGGCACTGTGGCTTCTCATAAGCAAGGTACTGAAAGGATGTGACGAATGAATGGTGTGGGCCTCTCTACCTGCTAGAACTAAATTTAATGTTCCCTGCATTGCTTTGCTGTGCTGTATTTGAATATCCCCGTGCCCATTATTCTTCCTGCCCTCACTCACTGCAGGCTGTGCTGTCCTTTCACAGCTTCTCTGCCACATCTGAACTGCCTGGCTTTGGGTCAGCAAATCTCTTCTACCTCATGGAACTTCCCTTCCCAGTCCCCTCTGCCTCTTTGGTTGCATCCCTGACCTCTCCCAGCCTCACTTTTCAGCTCCTCAGCAACCTCTCAGCCCTCACTGGCTGCATTTTTCATCTGCTTTGGCATGAAAACTTGGCTCCAATTAGTTGGAGAGGTGGTATGGAGAGGGAGAGGTGGAGAGCAGCTGGTTTGGCCAGAGTGGGAAGCAAAGCACCTCTTTGTCGCTCTGGGCTGCCCAAGAGATGCAGTGGCTTCCATGGTTGAAAGCTCTGCAATTGGGAAGTGAGAGATGAAAGCTTTTTATTGCTTTTGCAAGTAGAAAGTCAAGGCAGAACCTGGGCTTTGCACCATGAGAGTTTTAGTCCTGGAGCACAGCTGGTCCTGCCCAGCTGCTTTCTCCCAGCACAGTGGAAGCCCACCAGCGCTGTGGCCAGGGAGAACACAGCAAAAGGCCACTCACAATCTCCTGATGGCCCTTGAGATTTCACAGGAACAGCCTGAACAAAGCCATGTGTTACAAGAAACCCCTGGAATGGTTTTAAGAGAGCAGAGATATGCAGAAGCAGAAGTCCTGGCAAGCTTTCATTCAGTTCCCCATGGAAGGGAAGAAAATTATGAGCACGTATATCCCATCTGACTGTAGCCAGGCCAATCTCTAGGTAGAGTTTAACCATTGTCCAGCTCTTCCAAACCTTCAGCCTCACATCTGGTCAGCTGGTCCCTTCCTGCAGCCAAAAACTGGGGCTCTTCCTTTCAGGGGCCAGTGGCCAATCTGCATACAATGGGTGCTGGGGGTTGAAAGGGAGGTCACCATTGAAATCCTGGGTTTCCAGGAGTCGTTTGGCCAAACAGAATTTACAGACCAGGACAGTTATTGACAGAGCTGACAAAAGAGATGCTCCAGTGATTTACAGTCCAGGTGTGTTGTCAGAGCAATATATTTACCTGAGATCCCAAGAACTGTTAAAATTTAATCCCTGGAGACCTTCTCTGCAGCCCCTCGAAGGGTCACGCCTCCAGGACCATTTGAAGTCACCACGCAAATAGCCAAAACTTCAGGAATTTCCAGGGGAAACAAGAGCAGATACAGTGATTTAAAATGGTTTTAATGGGTATAAAATTGGAGAGGTGAGCTGATATGGGATGCCCTTTCCCTTAACCCAAATGTACAATTCTCCACAATAAAACTCTTTGAATATATACACATTAGTCAGGATTATCTCTGAATGTCTAGCAGGCTAAGAGTATGGATCCTGGAGATGTCAGCAGGAGGATTCATTAGAGGAGATGGCAAGTGCTTGGAAATGGGAAATGTATTCTCTTATAAACACAGTCTGCACTGGGGCTGACCTTAAGACTGAACAGAATTGGCTGGAGAGATGGAGAAGGCAGGGAAGGAAAACAAAGTTCATGCAAAGTTGTCTGAATTGTTTTGCAACAAAACTACCTTACTGAGGTTCCTGTAACTTCTCTTTGTGTTCCAAATTAGGGGAACTCTTACCATCAGAGCTGAGACTGCTGAAAAGGTGGTGTCAAAGCAGCCCAGGCTTATTCTTTCCTGGTGTGACAGATTTTGTAGGGTTTGGGGGTACCTGATGTGACTTCTGGAGGGATCCTCCCTCTGCTGATGTGATGGAGCTTCCACAAGGTCAAAGCACTCCACACTTCTTGTCCCACACACCAGGTAACTTGTTATTGTCTCTTAGCTCTTACTTTCCATTTCAGCTCTTGGATATCAAAGTTCATGTGTTTGAGGGAGTTCTTGTACTCAAAGCAAAAGATGCTGAATTCAAAGCTGCTTGGGCTGGTTTCCCCTTTATTGCTGCCTCTCCTTGCTCCCTCATTTGCCTACTGAGCAAAATGAGGGCAGCTAGCACGGAGTATGAAAGGAACTCAGCGAGCCAACGTTGACTCCTACCTCATATCTATTAGCTGTAAATTACTTTAACATGAGTGACATCACACTTGACTCTTGGTAAAACAGTGTTAAGTTAGTGGGTAATAAAACAGCTTGACACTAATGATGGGTTCTGTGTGATAAATTACTGTCAGTGATCAGATAAGGGTTCTTGAGACTAACCTTGAACTAAATCTATTTTGTTGCTACATCTTGTGTGCAGTGTTCCCCTTCTCACTGCGGGGATTAAGGGCTCAGAGCCCAATCCTGTGCTCTGCTGAAGGGGCAGCTTGTGTGCAGGAGCATTTCCAGAAGCTGCTTCCAAGCATCAGGCTGCTCCCACGAGTGGAGCAGGGAGGGTTTGGCCTCAACCTTGAGAGCAGCATCCAGCTCCATGGGCCTCATGGTCACTGAGATGCTGGAACAGTTTCCAACAGTGACTTCAGTATTCAAATCTCTGCTATTTTTAATTAAAAAAAAAAAAAGCAAAACAACAAAAAAAAAAAACATTACACAACTAAGGGGTGGGTCCTGAAAGTTTCATTATTTTGGGAGTTTCATGTGATGGATTTCATGATGGAATATGTTTTTGACCTATTCATTAGGTCTGTCCTGCAAACCGTGGATGTAGATGACCTCAGTGAGAATGGAGAATGCTCAGCAGCTGGCTGGATCAAGTCCTCATTCAAAGAAGTTGTTTTACTTGCAAAACTTTGGGACAAAGCTTTATACCCAAGAACTGGGAGCTGGCCAAAGTCAATGTAAAGCATGGGATTTTGAATATATTTTTGCATGTATTTTCTTTGGACTCTAACCAGGGTGCTGCTTAGAAAAGGCTTCCCAAATTGTTTTACATTGTTATTGTTATTTGAGGCTCTGTTTTCATTTATCATTCAGGTAAGATGCCTGGGAGGTGTTTTTTTACACTACTTCTTGTGTAAACCATTGTATTAAAACGTTTGCCATCATTCATTTTCATGATTTTCATGGATAATCACTGTTGTCCTGGCCTGTTTATTGCCTGGAATAATCCTGGAATACTTGTGTGTTAGAAATGGCTGCAACAAAGGGAAGTTTTCACTGTGCACATCCAGATTCCTCATTCATCTGTGGTTATGACAGAGCTTATATTAAGACACAGTGGTTTCAATGCTAGTTGTAATTAATTTTGGAGAGGAGAATGCTTGAGAGGGTGGCTCCAGTGCAGGAGAGAGGAGTGTGGGGAGAATGGCTGGATCTGTCTGGCTCTTCCAAGGAACAGGCTGAAGCAGGGACACACAGCAGGGGTTAACTGCTCCTGCTCTCAGTTCTGTGCTAAAACACAACATTTTTATTGGTGAGAGCCCTGAGACACCATTTAGGTCAAATTATTAATTAATCCCTGTATCAATCTATGGGCAATGGTTGGTTCTGCACAGAGGGGGATCTCAAGGATGGAGATGAGGGCTGGGCTCTGTCTGTGCCCCTGATCCCTGCTCTATTATCTATAATAGAGCAAAATCTATTCTGTTCCCTGCACTTCTCCCATTGAATCCCATTTTTCTCAGAATTTTCTTGGCTGTTCAGTTCCATTTGAAAGGAGGGGGCCTTTTTCTGCATGATTCAATGCAAAAATAATTTCTCTTGGCTTTTTGTTTGTTCATTTGTGTTCCTTCCTATCCTCTATCTTGATTCCCTCTGGAAAAAGAAAAAAAAAGGTAAGGAAAGAGAAGGAAAGTAGCACTTCTGCTTGGAACAAAAGGGAGGAGCCTGTGTGGGAGATGTCAGATGGAGGAGAAAATCCCTGGACTTTTTCCAGAAACCTCCATCCACTTGAGTTGTGGATACAACCAGTTTATCAAAACACCCTCTGGTGCATGGCTGTGAGGGAGTGGAGATGTCCCTTCACCAGGAGAGGTTTTTAAACGGGTTTATACGGCAGAGGTGAGGTTCTCATCTCTGTCACAGCCCCCTATGCAAAGCAGAAAGGTGCAAGGGGAGGCAGAGAGCAGCTGGCACAGTGGAGCTGGGAGGAGATTTGGGCGTGGTGGCACTGGTGACACTGGGCACGCTGGCACTGCCACTGTTTGCTGACCCTCTGTGGAGGTGCAGCCCTGCTCCCTCCTGATGTCCCTCACAAAACTGCCCACTCCAAAACTCCCCCATGCCCGAGCCCTCATGTCCCTGCTCTCCCTGCTCTCCCCTCTGCCTCCCAGCCAGCTGCTGGCCCCAGGGAGAGCCCCAGAGCTCCCTTGGTCTCTGACAATTTGCCCCCATCAGCGCTGAGGAGCACCTGCAGCATCCTCCCTGCACTCAGGGCTGAGCCAGGCTCCTGCAGGGAGGGCTTGGGGGGCACTGGGGACATGAAATCCTCACTGGGGGCAGCTCTGCTCCCCAGACTGACCTGGGAGGGGGTGGGAGGCATGCCAGCAACATTTGGGCAAGATCTGCAGGTGTAGCCAGAGCTGAGGAATTCCTCCTTTCTTCCATTCCGCCCTTTGATTTACTGAGCACGACTGGGGGCACAGATTTTACATCCCTGCTTCTGACAGAGCAGCCCATGAATGTGCCACACACATGCTCACAAACGTGTCTGGGCTTAAGTGCTTTTGTCTTCAACATTTTCCATTTTTTTCCCCCCCTTCTTTCCCTTCTCTTCCCTCCCTTCCCAGACATAACAGCCCAACCAACCAGAGACACTGTGACTACCATGATGTAGGAAAGAAACAATCCCTGGATGGAGCAGCAGGCTCCAAACTGCTTTTCCAGCAGATGCACGAGCAGGAAATGCAGTCTCATGTCCAATTTCTCATACCTTATCCATGACTGCTGCACTCACAGAACACGTGCAGCCCAGCCATCCGTGGTGCAGAACAGTTTTGGTGTGAGCCTTTCCCTTCTGCTCCAAACCTGGCACTTTTTCTGGGAGGGAAGAGGGTTTTGGAGAGGTGCTGATTTGGCTGGGATGGGAAATTCCCCTGGGCTTAGGTAAAACAGCCCAGGCACCGGGAATGGAGCCGTGCCCACGTTTGCTTTGCTAATTAAGCTTAGCCTGGGCTCAGAGGGACTTGTTTTGGAGGGGTAAGTGAGATGAGATGGAGCAGAGCCCAAACGCTCTTGCTGCTCTGTGGAGCTGCCTCTGGGGCTCAGGGAGGTATTTGTCTTATCCTGTTGGACCTGGGTCTGGTCTCTCCTTCCCCAGAAGCACCCTGAGTCCATCAAGCAGCGAAAACACTTGATGTCACAATTCCCAAGGCACAGGCAGGACCTCCTGCCCCAGACAGCCCAAGCTCTCCCCAGCCAGCCTTATCCTAAAGACAGAGCAAGGAGCAGAGGCCAGAGTTCCACAGCAGCAGTGCACTCCAATATTCCTGGATTGGTGCAAGGAAAATGTTTTCTATCCCCATCTCCTGCACGACAGCAGCTTCAGGTCAGGTACCCAGACTGCATCCTACACAAACTGTTCCCCTGCTTTGCAAGGGGAGCTTTTCAAAGAGCAGTAAAAATATTTTGGTTTGTTGGGGACTCTGATGTGGTCTGGACAGAGCAGCATGAGGCAGCACCCTAAGAAACAAACTGGGACCAATTTCCATGCTGGAATATTGGTGTAAAACACCTTTTAGTTTGACTCTGTGTCTCCTTGACCTCTCCAACACCCAGCTTCAGCAAAAATCTTTTCATCATCTAATATTTTTTTCCTTATTGCACTGTGCCATAGAAAAAAAGGATTGAGTGACTAGTCCAATCCAAATGAAATTCCTCTGGCAACAAGAGCAGGAGAGCAAGGATTGTGCCCTGAAACACAGCGCTGTGCAAGGCTGCAGTAATAAAATCATTGAGAACTGTGGGAAAGATGAGTTCAAAGTTTTAGAGAAATCCCACCTGGGTGTGTTTGTGGAACACCTATTTATGCATGTCAGCACCACTTGCACAAGATAAAAATAGCAAATCTCAGCCCTGACCACTGTTTTAAAACCTTATTTCTGCAGTTTAACCCACACAGTGAAGTTTTTTTTTCTGAGTAGAGTTCACTGGTGCTTTAAAAAGGTGCCCACAAATTTAATAACTATCATGACAGAGTTTCTACATTCTTGCCTAGATTCCAGGGCTTTCCTCTAAGCTGGCTGGCCATACTGTAAAAGTTGGTCATAAATATCTGTCTTTGGTATAATAAAAGCAATGTTTATATTCTTGACAGAATGCATTTGTGAACTTACAGTCATTAGAGATGTAAACTGAAGGCAAGAAGATAACCTCTCTCCCAAATGTTCTATTTATTTCTGTAAAGTAATTTGTATGATTTATCTTATGGACTAAGGTTTATGGCTCACTTTGAACTCCAGGTTCTTAACTCAGCAATTGCCTGTTTGGGCTGAAGCGTATAAGTGATGGCATGACCCAAAGTGCTAGATGAAAGGGAAAAGACAAAAACAAGGCAGGCTTCTGGGATTTTAACCATCATTTCTATATTCCATTGGCATCTCTGGGTTAAATATTTTCCTTTGGAGGCCAATATGATCATCCCATCTGTGTGCCATATCTCCTAGTGACAGGGCAGAGCACGGGCACCTCCAACAGGCCATGCCAGGACTGGGGTGCCAGAGGGTCAAACCTGGCTTCAGTCAGAGCTCCCAGTTTACAAACACCCATAAGCATTAAGGCAGCATCTATTTCATGATTCATAAAAGAAGAATTTGGTGTAGCCTCGTGTCCTGCTGCTGTGCTGGACTGGAAAGCCCATGGTTTTTAAAGCCCACAGTTTTTAAAGCCCACAGTTTTTAAACAGGCTCCTAATTCTTCTTTGCAGGAGATAATATTTAATACTGCATAGACACAATCTTCCTGACTTTGCAAAGTCTGAAATGAATCTCTGAGAGCTGTGACCTGCCCCATTCATCCAACACCAGCCAGAGAAAGCTGTTGATGCAGCAGGAAAGCTCCTACAAGGCTCAGGTTTGGGGCAGGGGCTCCAGAGCAGGGCTGGGGGGTCTGCAAAGCTCAGCACAGAGCAGTGCTGGAAAGGGGGGGGTGACCCCAAGCTTCTGTTTGGTTTTGTGGTTTTAGCACCATTTTTAAAGTAATGTCTCATTCTGACACCTTGTGAGAAGGCAGTGGATGTGCTGTGCTAAAATGTTTAAGGTTGGTTTAGCTGTCCCCACCCCCGAGTGTCTTTCTGTAGACAGGGGTGACATCCTCGGGGAGAATTGCTGGAGGCAGTGAAGGACCTACCTGTTCCCACCATGCTGTGGGTGCTGAGTGCAGTTCCTGGGGAAATGTTTGTTTTCTTTCAGCCCAAATTTTAATTTTAGCAGATTCCTGATAGAAGGATGTAATTAAACACAGCTCGTTTCTCAGCATCTCCACCAGTGCCATCAGAAGGGATGAAGCAATTTCTCCATCACTTAGCCTGGCAAAAATGTAAGAGACTCAAGTGTATATCATGAAATTTATCTTTTTTGAATAAGTGAGAAAATCTGGAGTAAGAGGAAAATTATCATTCCCAGACCTGGCTGGAAGGTGGAGTTTATATTCTGTAGGAAACTTGGATTATTCAAACCATTTTTCATTCCAAATCAGTGTCAAAAAGTCACCTCTCCTCCAAGAACAGCTCATAAACTGGAAATTTTGAACATTTTCCATTGAGAAACATCTGAACAGGTCAATAATGGAATAATATATATCATATATAGATATGAGATATAGATATGAAATATATACCAAAATAAAACCACGAAAGTCAAACGATTCATTTTGTTGCATTCCTCCTGCCTGTTCTCAGAGCAGTGGGGTATCTTCATGTTTTCAAGATGACTAAAAACAAAAGCAGCTGACTTTAGGCAGATTATTGTGCTTTGAAAAACAGTCATGTGAATTTTCAGTTGTTCTGGGCAGCTCTAACAAAGGAGAGTGAGATGGCTTTGAGAGCTGTGGGTAAATTTAGGAGATTTTTATAAAAGGTGCTGGCTCAGCATGCATGGAAAGTGTTCAGCCACCAAACACAACCAGGGTGCAGGAACAGCCCCATCCTCTCCACAACTCTGCCATAATTTTGTTTAACACCAGCACTTGTGGTTTTTCTCTGGTGGCACTGGAATGTAATTCCAGTTGGGAGCTGTCAGGGTGCCTGCAGAAATCTCTCCTGATTGTTGCAAGATTTGGCCCCTGGCTTTCACCAGATTAACAGGAAAAGATGCTCTTTGTACCAGATAGGCAGCAAGGCTGGAACTTACTGAGGCCATTTAATCTCCTAATTGTTCTCTTATGAATTACCTGCCCTGCTGGGCACTTGTGCTGTCTGACCCAGCTGAATGTGATTCCTGAGAGTGAAGAAGGGCTGTGTGCTAAGTGCTGCCTATATTTTGGTGCATTTAGTTATCAATATGTGGAATTCTGTCCAGTCCTGGACATGAAAAATCCGTATCTTATCTGGCCTCTGCCAGGTCAACATTACTCACAATTCAGACACCATTTACTCTGCAGGGCTGAGACCTGTGTGATGCCTGGCTCTGACCAGTACTATTATTCACTTACTCTTGAGAACACTGTAATTAATCAGAAATACATGTTAACACCCTGTCTTCTCTCCCCTGCCTCCACCAAAAGTCCCCACCAGCCACCCAGCTTCTGAAAACCAGGATTAAACCCTTAGTGAAGTTAATGGGGAAAAGCTCAGCAGGAATTCATCACGCTGGGGGTCAGCCTTCTGCTTTTTCTTGTCTCCTAGGTAGGCAGAAAGCCTGGAAAATGGGAGCAGGGTTAGGAGCTACCAGCTGCCTGTGTCTGGTGTTTGCTGTGCTGGATGTGGCCAGTGCCTGCTGTGCAGAAGTGAAACAGAAACTTCTCTGGAGTTGGGCTGATTGGAGGCAGAGTTTGATACTGAAGCTGATGTTGTGTCAATGGATTATTATATAGTACAATAAAAGTTGGGAAGGGAAGGTGGTAACACACAGTTCTTTGCAGATGTAAAAATCACCCCCCTTTTTTTTTTTTGTGATAGACGTAATCCACTGATATCAAAAATCATACTTCAGAATTTTCCAGCTGTTGTAGCACCCCAGATGTTTCTCAGTGATTAATAGGGCTGACAAAAGGTCACCTGCAGGCCCCCCAGGGGCTCCTGGCTCAAGGACACCCATCCCTGCCCCAGGGATTGCCTCCCACCCAATTTCTTCAGCTCTAGCAGGGAAACCAAGCCAAAGCAGGGGGTGGCTGAGGTGCTCCCCCCTCAGGAACACAAACTGTCCTGCCCACATTCCTCTGAGCACATGCATTTAACCTGAAACATGGAAAATAAGAGGCAAGACCTGGCCCCAGCAGCCGGTTGTTGGGAGCTGGTGCAGGCAGGAGCAGAGTGTACAATGGACCATCTGTTTCCCTCTGTTTTTATTCCCAGATTGGATCAGCTGGGCTAAAGGAAAAATAGGGGGAGATGGAGCCCCAGCACAGCAGCTCTGACAAGGGGCACGGGCACTAGGGAAGGTGCAGGACTGAAACAGCCTCTTCCAGAGGCAAGTGGAATGGAGACAGTTCACCAGAACCCAGGAAAAATGAGAAATCCTCCAAAACACTGAGTGTTGCATTCATTTTAGACAGCTGCTTTACCCCAGCTCTGGATGTTACTGAGTTTTCTGTAAACCCCAGGCTGCTTCTCAGAGATGAAATTGTGCCCAGTTGTCCCAAAATGTCTCTGAGCAGGGCTGCAGAAGGGCTCTATCTGTCCCAACCCAGCAGGCTGTGGCTTGGTGCTCCACATGGGAATAATTTCTTCAGTGTCAGGGAAACCACTGGTGGCCTTGATGTTAAGCACAGGATTAAATGCTTTGTTCTCTTAAGCCTTGAATATATAAATAGTCGCAGGTTGCAAGGTGCGGGAGAATAAAAACGGGCAGGATTCAGAGCCTTCCACAGGGTTATCCTGTGCACCAGCAAAACTTCACTCTCTGCTGGGTCAGGCATGAAAACTGACACAATTCTGGCTGGAAAAGCACCTTTTTTTGGGTGGGGCAGCTCCTTGCCGTCGCTCAGTGTACATTGGCTCCGTGTCAGAGCTGTAAGGATGTGGGAGCTGGGCACCGACCGCGACTGAGCTGCCCGGAGCTCTCGTTCCCCGCCAGAGCCGCTGGGTGGTCACCCAGGGGTGACCCCGGGCCATCCCCACGGGTGTCCCTCCCCAGGCGCTGATAAGGGCAGCGATCGCTGTTTTCTCTCTTCGGGGCTGACCCGCGGCTGACCCTGCTCTTGACAGGTCACGCTGCGGAGCTGGCGCTGCGGGGACAGCGGCACAGGGACAGGCGGGCTGTGCCAGCCCGGGGATGTCCCTCGGGGGGACAGCGGCACAGGGACAGGCGGGCTGTGCCAGCCCGGGGATGCTCCTCGCAGGGACACCGGCACAGGGACAGGCGGGCTGTGCCAGCCCGGGGATGCTCCTCGCAGGGACAGCGACACAGGGACGGGCGGGCTGTGCCAGCCCGGGGATGCTCCTCGGGGGACAGCGGCACAGGGACAGGCGGGCTGTGCCAGCCCGGGGATGCTCCTGGCGGGGACAGCGGCACAGGGACAGGCGGGCTGTGCCAGCCCGGGGATGCTCCTCGGGGCTCTCTGCGCGCTCCCTGCGCTGCGCCTGGGGAGGGCTTGGGAAGCTGCGGCTGCTGCTCCTGAGGTGTTTGCTGGGTCCTCAGGAGGAACTGAGAATCTGACTCCGTGTTCTTGGAAGGCTAATTTATTATTTTATGGTAATATCATATCATATCATCATATCATGTTATATTGTATAATATACCATAGTATACCATAGCATACCATAGTATACCATAATACACCATAATACAATATAATATAATATAATATAATATAATATAATATAATATAATATAATATAATATAATATAATATAATATAATATAATATAATATAATATAATATAATATAATATAATATAATATAATATAATATAATATAATATAATATAATATAATATAATATAATATAATATAATATAATATAATATAATATAATATAATATAATATAATATAATATAATATAATATAATATAATATAATATAATATAATATAATATAATATAACATAACATAAACATAACATAAACATAACATAAACATAACATAAACATAACATAAACATAACATAAACATAACATAATATTACATTACATTATATTATATATAATATTACTTGTTATATTATATTATATTACATTACATTACATTATTCCATTAAATTATATTCTATCGTATCATATAATATTATATTATTCTACTATTCTATTCTACTATTCTACTATTCTATTATATTCTATTATATTATTATATCCTATTCTATTCTATTTTATTCTATTATTCTAGTCTATCATATTCTAGTCTATCATATTCTATTCTATATCATATCATATCATATCATATCATATCATATCATATCATATCATATCATATTATATTTTACTAAAACTGCACTAAAGAATAGAGAAAGGATACTCACAGAAGGCTTAACAAGAATGAGAATGAAAACTCGTGACTGACTCCTCAGAGTCCAGCACAGCCGGACCATGATTGGTCATTAAGTAAAAACAATTCACATGTTGGATAAACAAACTCCCGACCACATTCTAAAGCAGCAAGACAGAGAGTAGTGAATCAGTCAATTATTATTTTCCTTTTTCTCTGAGGCTCCTCAGCTTCTCAGGAGAAGCAATCCTGGTGAAAGGATTTTTCCAGAAAATATGACAGTGACACTTCCCCATCCTCTGTGCATGTTCCTGGCATCCTGCAGCCTCGCCCAAGCGTTCAGCCCTCTTTGAGGGGTGTTTTAAGCGAAAAAACCCCACTGGTTCACAACATCCTGGCAGAACCCACTAACTGTGGGTCTCAGTGGACATCTGGCTGCACTCAGAGGGAAAGGCTGGGGGAGAGCCAGCCTGGGGGGCACAAGGCTGGACCCTACAGCAAATTCCTGCCCAAGCTGGAGGCAGGACCCCCAGTGCTGTAGAAGAGCCCCAACAGCTCCCCTGGGATGGTGGAGAAGGGGCCCTCACTCTGCCTCAGCCCCATGAACCCTGCCTCGGGACCTCCCCCTGCTCAACACCTTGGAGTCCCTGAAACAGCAGAGCTCGCCATTTCAAGCTCTTCTTGGCAGCCACCAGGTATAAAAAGATGATAACAAATAAAAGCTGAGATAATTGCACAATCACACAACTCTAGGAGTAGTGGAAAAGGAAAAAAAAAAGAGAAACACTTGTTGCAAGATTTCGGGTTTTATCATCAGAGCTGGAATCGTTATCATTAAAAGCAAATATTGCAGAGCAGAAATATCTCTGTTATAAAGTCAGATGGGAATTTTGCCCTAAAAATACCTGGCATTTCTCTGAGCTGTGCCATGGGACAACCTCTGGACCTGAGCTGTAAATGTGTGAGGTGTCTTATAAACAAATAATATCAATATCTCCTTTGTGGTATTTATAACCTGCATAACACAACAGAAATGAAAGCCTTTGCAAAAAAGGGTAAGGAAGCTAAAAGAGATTATAAAATGTGCAGAAGAACTCACTGGCAGAGATGTGAGTGAATACAGAGTGTTTTATCACTAATATCGTGCCTCTTAGAGGCACAGACTATTTAAATATGTATTTTGAATGCAGCTAAGAAATATAAAAGCGACATAGCAAACTGATTTTAAATAAACAAGTAATAATAAATAGCTTGAATATATCAACAATGAGAGCACAACAAAAGGCTCATATAAATGAAGGTATTGATGGCAGAAATGCATTTTGCACAATGGTAAATATAATAGAAATGCTAACACTTATTAGTAGCATAGAAAGATTTGCAGGAATACTGTTGGGGGACCAGGAGGTTACTCATTTCAGAGCTTTTGACTGTCAAACTCCTTCAGAAAAATTACACACTTCATTTCAGCTCCTGAAAATTACATACACTTTTTTTTTCATTAAAAATAATCTCATTCAGGTTTTCAGAAATGCTTTTTTGTCTTGTAAGTGCTTCAAGCAAACTTTCATAAATAATCCCTCGTTTTGGCTTGTGTTGTTCTGATAAATCACTGAAACAACACTCTAAATTATTAGACTCAGTTGACTCAAGGAGTTAAACACTTAGAATTGAGATAAGAACCAAAAAGTCACCAAAGGCAACTTTGAGTCCAGGAGTAAAACCAAGGGAAATGTGTAAAGGGAGTGTGGTGTTAATGGAAACACCACTTGAAATATTTACCTAGTCACTTACAGCATTTTCCCTATAGTTTTTTTTGCATGTCCAGACAAACACCAGCCTCTCTGGCTGACGACCTTTTCCAGAGCTTATCTCCTCCAGCAACCCCGTGTCCTTGGATCTGTGCTCCTGCTGCCTTTGGACCCCTGTGCACACTCCTGGCTGTGCTGTGGGAGGGCAGGGGACTGTCCTGCCTCTGCCAGGACTGCGTCCATGGCCACCCCAGCCCAGGGAGCCGCAGCCCCTGCAGCTGGGATGATGGGGGCAGCTGGGCAGGGCACCATGGAGTGATCTGGGCTCTGCCTGCTCCCTGCTCCCCTCCATCCCTGGGCTGTCTCTGCAGGGAGGAGCAGCTGTGTCAGGCAGCTGCTGGCAGCGTGGCTGCTGCTCTGCTGCTGAGCCACCCCATGTGAGCTCCAGGCGGGTGCTCAGCCCTGGGTTTTGCCTGATGAGTGGTTTCTCCCAGCCATATCCTTTCATGACCCCATTTCCAAGGCTTTCCCCTCACCCAGGAACATGTGCATCCCTGCTTGGGGCTGGGGAGAAACCCCCTGCCTTATTTGAACCAGATCGAGAGGGTGTGAGCGGATTAGGGGAGGATGTAAAGGGGCTCTGCCCGTGCTGCAGCTGCCCTTCATATGGGACCTGATGGAAAATGCGAGAGCTGCTGTCTGTTCCTGCTTTGACCCATCCCAAAACCAGTTCAGCTGGAGGCACCCATGGGAACCCCACAGCCCACAGGGTGGTAGGTGCCCATCATACCCTCTGCACTGCTCTGCACCCAAGAAAACTGAACTTAACATCATTTCCTGGCATCTGGGAAGCTTGAACCCATATCTATTCCTGCCCTCTGCTTTTTATTAATTAGTTCCCAGCATCAAAATACATGTTCAGAACTTTCCAAACACTTTATTTATCCAAAGGATCATGCAGGAATAATCAATCCCCTGAGCATCTGGTTTCTTTTGATTTCTTTTTGGTGTTTCCACCCCCGCTCTAATCTGGAAACCTGCTGGGGAGCCAGCAGGAGACGTGTATGATACTGAGCAATTTCATTTATGGGGCTTCTTTAGTAAAAGCTCTCCCAAATGCATCCTGCTGGTAGAGGCCAAGCAAGGAGAGAAAGAGAAGGGAAGGAGGCTGGGCAGGGAAGAGATGTTCATCTGAGATGGTGTGTTGAGAACAGGCATGGACATAGAGGAGAAATTGTGGACATAAAATGTAGCTGAGGACAGGGGTTGTGCACAGGCAAGGAGAAGCTGAAAGGTGAGCACTGGGAGGCAGGCAGAAGAGGCTGAGAAGAACAAAGGCACAAGAGTGGGGAGGAAATTACTGAGTGACAACAGGGTTTTCCATTACAACCCTGGTGCACACAGTGTGGGGTGAAATGATACTTAAAGCTTTGGAGACTCCATGGATGGGGCAGGTCTTTGGTTCACAGCAAACGTGGCTGCTCGTGCTGGGTGAGCTCATGCCATTTTTCTGCCAAAGTTGTACAAAACCAGCTCTATTATGATGACAGCACCTTCTCCAAATTTAGCTGATTTTACTTCAAAAAGGGATTAGGATAAGCCAGGAAAATGCCATCATGAATATGGAATGAGCATCCATACAGAGCATTTGTCATTTCAGATGATGTAAACATCAGAAGTTATGTTGGTATGGTGTTAAAGAAAATTCCCTTTTTGGGATGTGGTCTTTCCACCTTGGGGAGATGGAAATGCTTCTTAAAATCTTGTCCCAGCTGAGCCTCTGGGTACCTGACCCAGTGTCACCCCAGACAGCGGAGCTGCTGCACATCCAGCCCTGCTCCAACACGTCATCCTGCCTCATCCTGTCACATCCATTGACTGTACTTGGGCAGGATCCATCAGCCCAACGCATTTGAAGGTTAAAAAGCAAAAGTCCCACCCACTCTCTTCAGCTCAAGGGCTTTCACCCCATTTTCTTGGAAGGTCGATCTTGGTGAAATGACTCCCATTCAGCCATAAAATAAATACGTGTGTAAATCGCCGGGGCACACTTCAGACTTTGACCCGCGGAGCCGCGGAGCCCGCACCGGTGTTTTCACAAGCTCACGACTGAGCTCTAGCCCTTTGTAAACTTTTACTGGATTGCCTTGGACGTGGCAGGAGCAAACAGTCTGCCTCAGCAATCGCAAACACGCGGGGAGGCTGCGGCGGCCGGGGAGCCGTGCATGGCACCGCCAGACACGGGGCCGGTGACTCACGGCCTCCCCGGGCCATAAACCCCCGGGGGCTGGTAGGAATTGCATCCTGGCGGGGCTGGGACCGGGACTGCTTCGGAGCAGCTCCACCGAGAGGGCATCTGGGCCGTGCTGCTGCTCCCCGAGCCGCCTCATTGACCGCTTAAATCCTCTGCAGATCAAAGCCGGGCTGAGAGTTTCTTCCTAATGCTGCTTGAACTACACTGACCTTTTCCTCTGGAACCTCTGTTAACTCCTGCCCATTACTCATTGTAAACAAAAGGGAGATCCAAAGGGTTTCCAACGGCCGAGATGGATGGGAAATGTTAGGAAGCTGGTGAAGGATGCTCAGGCAGATGACATGATTTAGGGAAAGGAAGGAATTCAGACCCACACGGGCTGGCAGCCCCACTCTTCATTGTGGCACCTTTAACTGTGTCCATGTCTCATGCAGAAATGGCTTAGAAACTGTGAGGAGTTAGAATGCTGGAGCGGCTCAAATGCAGACTTTATAACTCAGTCGTGGGTCAGACTGGAAGGCGATCCCCAGCCCTGCTGAGCACATGCCAGTGCCCATGGCATGGTTTGCAGCTCTAGCTGACAAAATCATGCCATCAAGTGGGAGGGACCTTGAACTCTGGAGCAGCTCTGCTTGGAGCTTTGAACTTTGTGGCTTGTCTCTGCCTCCAACGCAAATGCTGTGCTGCCATATGGATACTTGGCACTGTGGTTTATCCTCTCCTTTCATATCTTATCCTCTTTGGGAAGTCCTCTGGTAATACCTCACGTGCTCTTTGCATTGGGAAGACCATGTGTACAGGCTTGCAACAACATGAAACCCCATCATGGTCCATTACTAGTGTTGCAAAGATGTCTTTTTTCACATAATGCATCAGAAATATCTGCTTAAACTTCAAGGAAGTTTCTGCACGGGCTGTAGAGGGGAGGAACAGCAATACACTCAACTTCCCACATGAGTCCATGTCACCCTGCAGCATGGAGGTGACAGCTGCTGATGGACAGCAGCCACAGCCAGCCCTGGACTGGACTCAGATTCTCCTGAGACCTTCCTGGTGGTGAGAAAAGTGCTGGTAATGGACAGCGAGATGGGTTTTGTGTACTATGGCTTCTCAGGTTCACATTCAGGAATGTGACTTATCTGACAGTTCAGATCAATTCTTCACCCTCTCCACTAAGCTGATGTCGAGCTAAGCCTGGCAGGCTGGGCTCCTGCCTGCAGTCAAAATCTTGATGAGGAGGACTGGGGGTGCCCTCCTGGAGCAAGCATCCTTCTCCTGGCCACCTCCAGCATCCCTGCTTCCCGGGTTGGATTTAAGCAGGCCTTTCCCTGGCCATAACTCCCACCCTGTGCTCGGCCGAGCCCTTTTTCTGCCCTCTCCTGGAACGGCCGATGGCGAGCGATAGCGCGGAGCCGCTCCCGCCGCTGTCACTGTCACCAGAGAGTGGCGCTGGCCAGGCGGCTGCCCCGTGCCCGGGCTCGCTGCCTCCACCGGGCCTCTCTGGACAAAGATCAATTAATCTCTGACTTTTCCCCATTCCCTCCCTATTGCATCCTGGCCCTTGGCCCAGGAATTTCCCCCTGGCTGCCCATGGAGTCTGCTGGAAACCCTCAGGAAAGCGCTTTTGAAACATCTCGGCCTGGGCAACCTCAGGGCTGTGGGGGTTTTTGGCATTGATGCCTGGGGATTTACATCATTTGGGAGCCACAGTTCCTGGGCCGGAACAGAGGGAAGGAGAGGATTCTCTGTGTGAGGCTGGGTGGTTTGGTAACTCCTTCCTGTTGTGTCTCTTTTAATGGAGCTACATGCATGGGATAGGGAAGGAGAGGGGGAATGACCGTCCCACCGTGCTGCCCTGAAATGAGGGGGTTTGAGATCATTCAGCGCTGCAACTGCCCCTGTGAGCTCCTGCAGTGTCATCCATGGGGGAAACTAAAATTGCTGCTGCAGTTTCACCAAGTCAGGAGCGAGACTGATAAAACTCATGAACACAAAATGCAAGAGCTCTGTTTTGCTTTGGGAAGCCCGAGTTTTGCAGGGAACAAGGAGAGCTCAGCTTTCTCCCGAGGATTTGGGGGTGTGTCTGTCGGGCACAGAGTGACCTCTGCTGTCCTTTCCCCCGGCAGACCCCAGCCCGGCTAATGGGCACGCATTTTATGGGAATAGGAGCTGGGATGGTGGCCGGTCAGCGCGGGATGAATGGCTCCGGTGCCGCACGCTCGCCCCGGCCATTCTGTAGTGCCATCTTCAGGCAAAGCCTCACCACTGCCGAGACCGAAGAGCCGAGCGTGGCACCAGCCCGGCAGCGCCTGCCTCCCTCTGCCCTGCCCTCGGGAAGGGCTTTGGGGTCCGCACAGGGCAGTGGTCAAGGTCAGCAGGGACTTTCCGAGGACTTGGTGATGGGCATAATGTCTCTCGCTTGAGATTAGATGAGAAGTTTTTCCAGGAGCCGGAGCCCCCAGCGAGCTGGAAGCTGGGGTAATGAAAGTATTAATTCTGAATAAGGGACTCAGCAGCAAAAGCTGCCTTTGGGATCCTGTTTAGAAAGGGAGTGGCAGACAGGGCTGAGGAGTCCCACTCAGGGAATGGATTCAGGGGAGGATGCAGCCCTGTTCGAGCTCCAAGGACAGCAGCCCTGGCACTTCAATCCCTTTATTGCGCCTCGCTTCACTCAGACTGCTCCCAGGAATATTTGCTGGTGTGCTGCAGGTCTGGCTGCACAGCCTGGATGGCCAGGAATGATCTCTGCTCCCTTAGGGACCTCGGAGGCTCTGGAGCAGGCAAGGGCTGTGTGGAGCAGCATCCCAGCTGTGCATGGGAGCAGCACACAGAGCTGAGGATTCCATCCGGATCCAGAGCTTGCAGCAACTCCTGGGGGGCTCCCCAAAGTTTCCAGGGCTCTGGTACCATCGTGTCTTAAAGCTGTGGCCAGTTTTGTTGGCTTAGGGCTGCAGGATGAGGAAGGCTCCAGCCTGCCCTGCCTGCCGCACACATCTGGCACAGACATGGAGCCGATCCTGCAAACTGCGCTCGTGTTCCTCTTCCGCTCGAGGAGTTTTCAAAGACCAGGCTTCCTCCAGCTGATTTACAGCACTTTTTAGAGCAAAGGGGCAACTCCAGAGAAGCCACCAATTATGTTGATGAAGAGCCTGACAGTAAACAGTGTCTTTTCTCCCTCTAAAAGAAAAAGACACGGAGGGAATTCAGCATCTTCCCAACATCAAAGCTAATAACAGAAGTGAAGTGAGACTCTGACCTTTAACAGCCTGCCTGTTAGTGTGGATTATATCATGTCAGCAGCCATCTGCAATATAAACTATACCTGGCTTTGATGAGACCTCTTATAGACCTTTAAAGGGGTGGAAATACTGCACAGCTTTCTGCAGAGAGGAAACCACTGGAATACCAAGGCTTTAGCTCTGCAGCACATGGGATGAGAGTGTCCTGCCAAACTGCTGGATCATCAACCTGTCTGGGATGCTGGAGCCAGAGCAGGTTGTGGCTATGCCTGCCAGTCCCAAGGTTCAGATATCATGGAGTTTTTGGGCCGCTGTCACCTCTGGGGCATTTTCCTGGGAGCAGAATGATGTTGTGTCCCTGCTCTTATATGGAGAGATTGGATATCTGGAGACTGTAAGGGTTTGTCAACTCTCCTGACAAATGAGTCTGTTTGCCAGCCAGCAGCCTTCATCCTCTTTTCTTTTTTTTTTTTAGTATCTATTTTCTTTCCATCCAAAATGCCACCCTTCAGATGTTATGGGGATGGATGGGCACCTGAGATTCAGAATCCCTCTCCCTGCAGCATTGTCTCTGAATCCATCAGGTGCTGCAGTAAACCCCAAGTTCAAACTCAGCATTTGCCCCCACCCTGTTTGTTCTGGGTGCTGATTTGTGACCCTGGCAGCACAGGGCTCAGTGATGGGGCATCCTGGCACTGCTCCAGGATGTAAAAGGTCTGAACTGAAGCTTGGGGGTACGTGAGAGCAGGGATTGCAGGAGATGGTGGCAGGAACCTTCATTCCACACAGAAGCATCTCAGTGCACTGGAAGGTGATAGCCATTGCTCCCCAAAGAGTATCCAGAAATAGCAGGTCTGATGGAGCCACAGAACATCACTGAGAACATGATCTCATTTCCTAATATGCTGAAATATCTCACCAACTTCTCAGGGGACTTATGCCTAGAAAGGAAGTTTTCTTAGCCCTATCAGGAAGAAAAGAAAAATGGAGGAATGAAAAAAGTCATCATTACTCTGACACCTGGAGATAACATTCAAAGCTAAGCCTTGGGCAGGATAACTCTGCTCCTAAACAAAGCTGATTTATTGGGAAAACTCATCCATTTACAGTCCATAAGTTAAGGGCTCAGGCTCTTTGCACAGAGGTGCTTCAGTCATCAAGGAATATGGTAATAATGTTTTATGGGATTGTCTAAGACTTCCTCTCCAAAGGACCCTGGCCATTGCTGGTATGAAATACACAATACTTTAGCATCCTGAAGTCCTACACACTGAGCCATAAAGGCAAACATGAGTGATCTTGTATCTTCTGGGGCTTTATGGCATTATAAAATATGTTTTATGTTCCAATCAGCAGCGACAATTTATGAACAGAGAGGCTCGAGAAGATGTAACATCAGACTATGTATTTTAATATAGTTTGAGAGAACTGTAATGCCTTGAATGACATTTGCTCTCAGCACACACGGAAAATGAATAGTAATGCAGTGGAGATTGATGGTTTATTTCATCACGAAGGGTCTTCTCTGCAAAGAGTTTTATGAACGTTATAGACAATAACTAGTTGGCTTAAGGAACAGGATTTATTGGCCGTGTGGCCACCTTCTCCTGGAGTGCTCGCATTTTCTCAGTGTCTTGTTTGTGAAATTTGTTAGCATCACTTCCAGGAGGTTTGGGTTTTTTCGTCCCTGCCTGTAAGCATTTAAATTAGAGCTGGAGATAGCCACCAACCATTTTTATTAATGTTTAGTTTTATTTACACAATGTATCAGTTATAAGAAGGTATTATGGAGTAACACTAAAATGATCTATTTTATATGCAACTCCTCTGGGGAATGAAAATAAAGCTGCTCAGAACTGGAAGCAAGGCAGGCGTCAGACAAGAGTTAGAACATGCTCTTTGCAGAGTATTGGTCACATTTAAACATCCTGTTCTTAAGATTATGCTGAGAATTTATTGCTGGTGCTGGATTTTTGTGAGTTCAGCATGTTTTCATTAAAAAATCCCCTCAGCTCTTCTGTCATAATTCATCTTTGGTTATGCATTGCTGCAAAGAATGATATCCAAAAGGATGTGCAGGCTGGCAGTGACTTGGGGATTGACTCTGCCAATAGAAGGCAGCTGTTGAGCCTGCAGTGACCAGCCTGTGCTTCTGCTCCTGTGCCCAAAATATGGGTTTTTTTAGCCAGGTGTGGGGAAGTTTCTCCATCTCACTCCTGCTCATCTTTTTCCTGCCATTTACTTGTGCCCGAACCACTACCCAACACCATTTCCAAGAGTCCTGTGACAAGAGGAGTCATCCTCAGTCTCAAATTGCATCCTGTAGCAGGGAAAATTTGGAAAACGTGTTTCTGTAAAGCCTCCTTGCGAGAAAGCAGGGAGAAAGATGAGAGCATTGAGCTTTTGGGGATGCTCTGAAAGGACCAGCAGCAATTTGTGGAATGCTGGGCACCACATATATAATTTTTTTAGCCTGCAGTGAAGCAGAGGAGAAGGTGACAGGTTTCCATGGAGGAGAGAGGGCTTGGATGCAGGTGGGTCACTGCACAGGCAGGGATGCAGGGAGCAGGGTGGGTTTTGTCTCCTCCTCCTGCTCTTGGAACAAGCTGAGGATGGCCAGGACCTGTCCCATCCCACACCTGCCCTGGTTCCCACCTCTGATGCATTTATGTGAAACTTCCAGCACAGATTGATTCTTCCAAATCAGTGGGAAATTGTCAGGAATCAATGAGGAGAATCCCAGCTCTGTGGTAAGGGCAGCATTTCAGGCACGGAGGGATTTTAGGCAACAATGGGATGGGTCAACAACATCTTCACAGGAGAAAGGTGTCCACGAAACACTGCAGGGATGAGATGTCTCAGTGACACCCTGGTGTCCCCTCAGGGCAATGCCAGAGGTGAACATTTCACTCCTTAGTGTCCCCCTTCTTGTACCTCCTGATTTATTTTTCCTTTCAGAGTTTTATTAATGCTGTTGACTCTCCTGTGCTTAGTACCTGCCCCTCCACAGTAATTAAGCATTAGCTAATATCTGCTCATTGAAAACCATAAAGAGAGCTTTATTATCGGGCAGGAAAAGGCTTCATTGATTTAGAAGACAGTTCAGGTGGTAATTTCCATGCCACCTTAAAAATCACTGCAAAGTGATCTCTAGAAGGTAATAAACAAGATGCAAAATCACCATGATAACATAAATCACCTTGAACTCACTTGATAAGGGCAGTGCCATGGATCCATCCAAGGGAATTGCTTTGCAATGCAGTATCAATGTCCCATTATTTTAAAGTGTTACTAAAGTAAAAGTGAAAATGGGATTCTTTATAGGATATGTGGGATTTTATTAAGCTCTTGTGTGTGGAGAGGAATGGGAGTGCATGGGTGACATCTGCCAAGGGTGATCAGTTTGTCCTTTCAAACCTCTGTTACCTGAGTCCCCCCACACAACAGCCTGTCCTTAAAACCAGGGCAGGAGAACTGAACAGGAAAAAAATAACCCTGGACAACAACTTTGTGGCTGCAGAGCCCAGCTCTGATGGGGAAAGGGCTGTGGAAGCACCTCCCCTCCTGCTGCCTGCCTTGGGTGCTCACGGTGCAGCCCCAGCTCCTGGGATGTCACGAGGAGCTCGGAGCAGAGGAGATGGATTAGGCCCTTCTGGCTGGCATGCCATGAATTATGTGTTAGCTCCACATCCAGCCATTCATTAGAGATTTACCAGCTGCTTTTTGCCTAAATATTTGCTTAAAACCCTTGGCATAACTCATTCCATAGATTATTTTTTCCTACCAGTTATGAATCAGGGCTAAAAGTGTTTTAGAAAGAAAACACATTTTGCTGGAGTCAGATATTGCATTCAGTCAAAATCCATGAGAAATGTAAGAGCAGTTGGAAATATGAAGGGGGTCATTCAAAATTTTGGCTGGGACCAGTGACTGGGACAGAAACAGACAGAGTAGAGATGAGCTCATTTCTGCGATTTGCAGGGTCTCCTACTCCAGCACAATCAGTAAGAAAAATTTTCATTATAATTTTTATTTTCACTGTGTAATTTTTCCTTTTCAGTAGTCTAAGTAAATTTTTCTGCCATTCTTCCACAAGGATTTGGTAAATTTTGCTGTCACTTTGGGAGCTCTTCTCCAGCAGCATGGGTGCTCTCAGCTGGTGCCCATCTTTCCTTGAGAAGGGTCTGTTGAAGGAAGTTGTTTTGACCCAAATTGCGGTTGGAATCACTGCAATCAGGGATATGGGAAGGCTGCTCTGTTTTATATGTCTATTTAATTTTGTTTCTATTATAAAGTCAAAATTGCAAACTTGCACTGAAGTTCTTAATTCTGCCCAGTAGTGGCAAACAAACTTGTAAGAGGTTGAAAAACCTGTGCATCTGTCTCAGCTCTCCTTGGAAATTTCTGAACAGAGCAAAGTTTGTAGCAACATTTAGTTCAATCTGATTTTAAATTATTTCAGGATAATTAGATGAGTAAATAATTTTAGAAGTTTTTCTTTTTAGTACAGCCTGAATTTTTATGCCATTCCTGCAGATTGAAAAGAAATGGAGATAACTTAGAGAAACTTCAAATTCCAAATAAAAACTTCCAGAACCTGCATCCAAAGTCAGGGCTGGTGAGGAACCAGACCTTGCTCTCATGTAAGTCAACACAACCATCAAACAATAAACCTGGATGAATTAATTTGTGGAGCAATGCCAATGCTCCTGCAGTAGGGGAACTGGTACCAGCGTGTGCTGCAGGAGCTTTCCCAACTCAAACCAGCTGCAAATCTGCTCTAAGTGATTTTTTTTTTTTCCTTACAGGTCCTTAATCCACTGGGTTAAAGCTTTACAGTGAACAGAGTACTGAGCAGGACAGACCAGCACTTCAGATTGCAGCTGCTAAAGGCAGCCATCCCACTCATCTCAGTGTTTGAAATAAATCCTTACATGGGGATCTTAAAGAGCTGGACTAACTCCCCAAAGCATTAATGGGTGTTAAGTGGTGTGCTGAGATAAGAGTACATCCCATTGTTAGGGGTGACCGATAGAGTTCAGGGGTCAAGTGAAATTGGGCTTATCTGCTGGCAATTCAGCCTTTTTTCTTCCTGTGTTTGCAGTCTAGAATTTTCTTCTGCGGGAGGAAAAAAAAAAAAGAAAAAAAAAAGAAGTGTAAAGCCGCCCGTATTTCACTCAGGAGTCAAGCAAAAGGTTCTTCAGGGCAGATGAAAGACAGGCACAGCACTTTCTGTGGAAAAGCCAGGAGATGATGCCCTCCCTGCATGGTGAAACCCTTGGGACCACCGACTATCCCAGGGAAGGCAGAGCTCCTTTCATGAAGGCAGCAGTGCAGGAGAATTCCTTTTCCCATTAAACGCGAGCAGACAGAAGTCTCCTCATTAGTTCCTTTGGTGCACAGGAGCTGGCACCTGAACCTGCCAGATTTCCTGGTGCCTCCTGCATGGCTCAGCCTCCCAAGGATGCTGTGGTCAGTCTCTGGAAATGGCTCTGGCTCTGGAAAAGCAAGGACAGTGCAGCAATTCAGAGGAAAGCTCCACTTTCCCACACTTTGCTGGACTCAAAGGGTTTTGTAGCTGTAGCCAACATGTTTTGGAGTGAATTGGGTGGGTCAAGTCCCCGTTTCTGGAATGGACTCACTGTTCTTGGCACAACCAAGTCCATTCTTGCCACCTGGGACAGTCGCCCAAGATTTGATTAAAAGGTTGATGTAACCAGGGTGAGGTGACATTCTTAGTACTGGGATAGGTCCCAGCAGATCCATTTCATGGTGCTGGCTTTCAGGGGGAGCAGTGGGAATGGTCTGGGTCTGCCTCACCCGAGGGCACCTTCACTGCCCTTACAGGAGCACCTTACCACTGAGGTGGCATCAGAAGAAAGGCCCATTAAAAACAAATATCTATAATTTCTGCTTTTGTGGAAAGGGACCAGCTTTTGTTTAAAATGAGGAACTTGAAGTCACAAGAGAAACCAGCAGCTGAACTCTTTATTGTGGTTCTCATGACAAAAACCTGAGGGGTTTGGATCACCGTGAAACGGTTCAGACTGCTGGGCTGCACACAATTTCTTTTAAATAATCCCCCCTAGTTTCCCAAGCTTTGTAGTCCTTCTGAAACCCAAATCACATTTAGCTGGCTGGGCAAATTCCCAGTCCCACTGAGGTCAAGGGATGCTGTGCACTCACCTGCAGCAGTACCAGGATCTCTCCTCCCTGTGTTCCACTCTTTTTCCCTGCTGGCTGCCAAACCAGAAGGTTCCTAGATTTGTCATGACCACAGAAATGCATTTTAACATGAGTGGTCTAATTCCTCACTACCAGAGCTGAGTTTTGAGTTGTAAATGCAACCCTCTGAGCTCTTGGCTCTGACCCACTTTCTGCCTGGAGCCCAGCAGGAAGGCAACAGCTCCATCCCTCCCTCACTGGAATCAGATGGATCCCTGTAAAATATTATTGGAAGGCTAGAACAATTAAATGTGTTCTCCCCTGTGCATGAAAATATAATATCCATATCCAGTGGCAAAGAACAGGCCTCTCCAACACAGTGTGTTAAGGCAATTTGTTTATAAATCTGAAA
The DNA here is from genome assembly GCF_963513975.1 of Fringilla coelebs. Classification (NCBI taxonomy): domain Eukaryota; kingdom Metazoa; phylum Chordata; class Aves; order Passeriformes; family Fringillidae; genus Fringilla; species Fringilla coelebs. The sequence goes on from NC_140044.1 coordinate 4,945,780, forward strand.
GAGCCCAGGATTTCCCTGCATCTCTCTAATTTCAGCAGTGAGGGAACCCTGGAGTGTTGCAAAGCTGGGTAGAGAGGCTTTTACTGAGCTATCAAGTCTGAGAGCAGGAATAAAAATGTATATTTTCCTTCTTTCTGATTAATAGTTCCAGTCAACATCAGCTAACTTATTCCTATTGACAGATCTATGAAATACTTGCAGAATCAACAGCCATAAAGTGGATGGCAAATCTCTGGCACCATAAAGCCGTAACGTCCGTGTCTATTGCAATCAAGGCTTTTAAAACCTAATTACTTCTGGGTGACATCAGTCATATATTTTCGTGTGAAATTACAGTGGCATGCAAGTGCCCAGCAAAATAAAAGAAAACAAATGATGCCCTATAATAACAGAGAAGTGAACTGTCATTTTTAATCTGGCATGAAAGCTCCAACTGATGAAGCTTAATACAACTTGTTAAAACACCTAACAAGTGAGGAAGTGATTAAGTATTGTCCTTTTGCCTCTGGGAAATAGGATCTGCTCTCAGCAAGCACAGAGTGACTGAGATAGCCCTTTGGAGCTGATTGAGCTGCACATAAAGTAACTTCTAATGATCTCAGTCCACTTTGAGCCATAAAGATTTAGAAGGGACAATATTTTAGAAATGATCAAGTTCCACTCTTTTTATTAGTGAGGATAAAACACCTTTGTGGAGGAAATTAAACAGAATAAATTGCTGAAGCCTTTTGCAGCTTCCCTCATTTAGTGGTGTCAGAAGAGTGCAGCAGACACCAGCCTGGAGCAGGAGCTCATCCACAGCAGAGGGCACTGAGAAGGGAAACTGCCCCTTGCTTCCAAAGAACTTCCAGGCTGGGTAAAATCCTTCATGTGGCAAAACCCTTTGGAAGAACTCCACTCATCTGATTCTTTTAGCTCCATCACTTCACTGTGTGCCAGTGTTGTCTCCATCCCTGTGGGGAAAGGAGGGATTTGGGGGCAGCAGGGCAGTTTGGGGCTGGGCAGGGCAGACAGAGCCTGTGGCTGCCCAGGATGCCTCTGCAGCCCTGGTGGTGGAGGAGCATCCTTTGGAGCAGCACTCAGAGAGCTCCAGGCATGCTCTGCTCTGCCCTCCAAATTCCTGCCTCCCTGCCAAGTCACCTCCAGCACTAATCCCTCCTCAGGGACAAACCCGCTGAAGTTCCCAGTTCCTGCAACGGACCATGGCAGAACCTGCTACAGTTTGTGCTTCTGGCTTTTATTAAGGACACGTTTTTCAGGAGATGTTTCTTTTATGGTGCTTAAATTAAGTTTTCAAGGTTAATTGTCCAATTTGATGACTTTGGTTCAATAAATAATTCAGAGACAGTTTACGTCCTCCCATGTAAAGATGCCTGCTGAGGTTACAGTCGCAGCCAGGCACTTCCTCTGATGTGCTATTAGCTAATGTGCTGGAGGTTTTTCCACTTCTGTTTGGAAGCATTTGTGCTCTTTGAGAGGAAATTTGAATGGAACTGAAGTTCAGTGGAAGGGATCATAGAAAAGACAGCCAAAGCCACCAAGCTATCGATAAAGTCATTGCCAATGTCCATTGTCCAGAGATTTTCCTGTTGTCATCCACCAAGCAGCAATAGCACAGCAATAATTTTAGGTCTTAATAACAACTTCGGTTCAGCAGGTCAAACTGAGAAGTCTTTACATGCTCTTTGGGGACTCATCTTAGAGCAGCTAACTCAGACAAACCTTTTCTCTGAGGCTCTGAATTTGAGACTCCAAGCTGATAGAGGTGCCATTAGAAATTTCCCTGCTAAACTGCTGTGTGGGACAGGTGAAGTTGCTTCTCTTAGTCACATTTTTATAGCTCTCTTGCAAACAATCTACAAGACTGGTTTTCCTATTTGCTGTGTATAATGGGATCATAACCCTGCAGGGAGTCCCAGGTATCAATACAAAAAACCTCTATAAATCATAAATATTCCTGTGGTGTGTTAGTGTGAGTTCCAGGGCTGGGAAGTCCCAAGGGAGGGTAGCTGGGAATGGTGTTTGCTCCTACCCCAGGGACCTAAAACTGACAAAAGAGAGGGGTACTCATCTGCTACCAACACTGGAGGAATCTTGGGGGAACAATCAGTTAATATCCCTACCATGCTACCAATAAATAAAGCAAAATATTTGCAGTGCTTATTAAACACCATCTTCTCCCTGTTAGTCAAACTCCAGCATGAGTTAACAGCATCAGACTTCCAGCAAACCCCCATCCCCAGTGTCTGTAGGTGCTTGGCAATCCCCAAACCCGCTGTCCCCCTCCAGCAGCAGTGCAGGGCTGTGGCACCACTCTCCCCAAGGTGTCAGTGGGTCGTGGTGCATTCAGGTGAGAGCTGGAGCTGGAGCAGCCCTGCTGCTGACACTGCAATGCAGCTCCAATGCAGAGCTCCTGGCAGAGGGACATTGATTCAATGGTACAGTTGCTGTCCTTTAAGCAAAGGTCACATTGCAGGGCTGGCTCTGCCTGTGTGTGCCCAGAGAGGATGGCTGGAGCAGGAGTTGGAGTTGGAGTGAGATGCTGTGCCTGCTGCTCGTGCCTGCGCTGGGCTGGAGCCCGTGGCCCGTTCACCTGTGCTGAGGATGCCCAGCTCTCCCAGGGTACCCAGCCAGAGGGCACAGGTGTGCCCTCACCTGCAAGGGCTGGGGGCTCAGCACAGCAAAATCTGGTACCCAGAGGATGCTCTTTCCACAGCTGTCTGCTTACCCCACCACCTATTTTCGATCTGCTCGCGGAGTAAAAATATAATCTGAATTTCGCCTGCTAGAGCAAATTGTGGCTACAAATATTCTCACTTATTAAAAAAAAAAAAAAAAAGAAGAAGAAGCAGTTATTGGCAACCTGGCTCAGAGCTTAGCAGGGCTTGCAGAGCAGCAGACTGTGAGGTTTGTTACCGGCAATGTATTCAGAAGGCATCTGATCAAAGCTATAAAAGGGGAAAAAAAAAATCATCAAGGCAACATTGTAAAAGATGATAGTTGTTAAATCTAATTTCAATACTCTGTGTGCATAACCTCTAACTCGGAGGCATCTAAGCATTCCAGACATGGCCGGTGCATTGTAATTTTTGCATCGTTTCACATTACTCACAAGGTGCATTAGATGGACACTGAAGGATGAATTATTCTTTTCAGCAAAACATTTTTGTGGAGTAAGTAAATTTATCTTGCGGGGAGAGTAAAAGGAAGAAATATGGCATTAAAATGTGCAGATCTGAGTTGAACACATCTCTCTTTTACAGGGAAACCATGATTTAAGTGCACTCTATTACTAATGTTTAATAAAAGCCATAATTCAGAATGTCAGGCTGAGGCTGTGTGCATTGAAACTATGATTTGGGGAAAAAATGACACGGCCATTTTTCAGTACAGTAGCTCTTCTTTAAGCCATTTGTCTGCAGGCCTAAATTAGCTTTGAAGTGTACTTTATCTTTTCTAAAAAAGGCATTGATACAGCGATTATGCTTTATCAATTAATTTTACACACAGCCCCGCAGAGGACAGAAGTTCTTGGGGCTGGGTGCCTGTTACCCCCCCATCCCAGAGCAGGGCTATGTCACCTGCATCCTGCAGCACCCTGCACTTCGAGGGACCCTGGGACAGTCTGAGTGCACAGGCTGAGCTTCCCCCTTTCTGTGAGATATTCTCCCCAGGTATTTGCTGTTCAGTGGGTGTCTCCCCACGTTCCCAAGGTGGAGACCCTCTGTGCTGTCTGTAGAGCTGGCATCAGGCTGCCCACTGCTCCATCAGTGCTGGCTCTCAGGGGAATGTGGACCTGACTAAGGGATGGTGTCCCTTCCTCTGACTTCACAAACCTGCACCTGACCACCAGCTGGCCTCCACTTGCTGTGCAGTTGATATCCATTCTCCTGAAAATTGTGAAGATTTTGGTGCAGAGCAAACCCCCAGCAGTACCTGAGGAGCTGCAGAGCAGCAGTGCTGAGCTCAGAGCTGCACCGTGGTGCTGCAGCAGCCTGGTGGGACACCAGCTTGGGAGCACAGCTGGAGTGTTCTATTCTCTAACCACAGCCTCCGAGAGGGCAGTTGAGCTGGAGGTGCTCCTGCAGCTCCATCAGACGTGCCACTGATGTCTGCATGTCCCCCATAGGGGTCAGCCAGGCTTATCAGGGCCTCAGGGTCCATCAGATGGCTGTCAAGTGGGAGTTTGTTGCACCCAGGCTGCAAACAGGCTGGGAAAGCCCAGCTGGAGCCCCAGGGTGTTCAGGGATGAGTAGCTGTTAAAAGCATTTTGGATTTTGTTCTGCTTTCTTTTACTCTGCTTCCCCTCAATGACAGCTTTTTTCTAGATTAAATAAAAGCAATAAACCAGCAGCTTGTCTGATCCCTGCTCTGCACCATCACGTGTGCAGCTGTCACTGAGCCTGCCCAGCTCCTGCTTCGTGATGCTTTGCTGAATCCCACTGCCTTAACAAGGCTGGGGACAGCTCTCCCTTGTGACATCCCCAAGGGCACCCACTGTGCCCAGCACAGCCCTCCTGGGACACTGTGCCAGCTCTGCAGGTGGCCACAGATTCATCTGTGCTTTCATCTGCATGACTAAAAGTCACACCAGAAGGGAAAAAATAATATAAATCTGCTTTTTTCTTCTCTTCCATTTTCCTTTTCCCAGGATGCAGAGTGCTGAGACCTGCCTTGGGGTGAGCAGGCAGGCACTGAGGGGTTCTTGTGCATCTGCTCAGGCTCCTTGCAACTGCTCCATCCTTGGGAGTGTTATAAACCATCATCAGGCTCCAAAGAACTTCCCAAAGTCACACCCACAGGTCAGTAACACCTGGATTTAAACCAAGCCCGAGCCCCTGCGAGCATCACAGAGGGCTGCTTTACACCAGTGGAAGATCTGGGCCATTAAATATCACTTTCATTTACAATCTGACCTGCAGCTGGGACATTTATTAGCACAAACCAATTCCCCTCGGGGCAGGCAAAGCCTCAGAGCTGGATGCTGAGCCTGGCCCTGGCTGAGTGTCTCCCGAGGAAACACTACCTGTGCCGGGCTCTGCTCCCAGGCACCCCAGCGCCCGCAATTAAACTCTCCTTAAACTTTAAAGGCACACTTAAATGGGTGTTTATGGCCCCATTACTTTCTCTTTATAGCCCGAGGTGAAGGCTGGAATCCTGTCCGAGACGTCTTAAAGGTTATATGTACAATTAGCCGGTTCTCATCACGTCCTTTCATATTTCACTTCATAAGCCAAAACAAACCCCGGTGAATCAGCTGGGGGCACCGCTGGGACGAGGGGACTGTCACTGTCACCCCTCCCGGACACCCAGCCACAGGGAAAACGATGCTGGGTGAGAGCTGGAGCTGCCTCATCGGAATTTCAGGGGGGATCCAGGCTCCCCTCCGCAGCTCCCTGACCTGCCTGGGATGTTGGGGCAGAGTCATTAATGACAGATGTGTAAACTTTTGCATGGAGGGATGCCAATATTTTGCATACTTACACAGCGCTGCCATAAATATTAATGTGGTGCTAATATGGGAAGTTCCACCAGCTGTGTCCATTCTCGGGGGATCCTTCAACTATTTATATTCGGGGTAATGAGCAAGCTGTTATTATATAATCAGGCTGTTGGAGAAGCCTTTGGAATAAAAGTCTCGCTGAGAATTAGCCAACAACAGGAGCGTGCTTGGAGCCACGAGGCATCACAGATTGAGTGATGGAAGGTTTGGCAGAGCAGAGGCAGGACGGGAGAAAAACGGGACAGGAGGAGAAAGGTGCTGAGACTGAAGCTCCTGAGGAATTCTGATTGAGATGAGGGTTTTTTTGCACCCAAACACCAAAATTCTCTGCCTGCAAAGTAATCCCAGATTTCTTGTATGAAAGATTAAGTCACAAAAGGAGGCAAAAATGAGCAATGTTTGCTCAGTGCTGAAAACCACAAGCAAGAACAAACTTTGTTACGGTCTCCTCTCTACAAGCAAAACCTGCTTGCTTTAATCAGAGTTAGAATGATGCTGCTTTCATCTGACTCGAGAATCAGCCTCTCTTCTCACACTGAAGTTGGATTTGTGTTGATTTTATTACTCTTTTGGACTCCCATAACACAAATGACTGATGAGCCAAATCTGTGCCGCATCTCTGGTTGTATTAGGCTCCTATTGTCTTTTTTGCATCAAATCTATGCTTTTTATAAGGCAGACTTCTTCTTCTTTAAAAATAAAAAAAATCTGGAGAGCAGTTTGGAAGTGATTTAAATCCTCTCCCCCCTGTTTTGGGGAACGATGAATATTTAATTGAGTTGAAGGTGGATAAATGATCATTTTCTTCATCCTATATGGTAGTGAGTAGTAAATTACTTTACCAGGGAACCCAGTTATAATTGCAAAATTGATAACAGAGGTGTGAAAATTTACACCTGTGATAATAAAGACTAGCTTCCCATCCTACATCGACATTATATCTTGTGAGTTATCTCTTGTGCATGATCTAAATATTTCATATACCCAGCAATCAGAGCCTTCAGCTGCCCAAGTAAGAAATAACCTCCTTTTATATTTAATAGGCATACATATATATATATATGTATGTATATTACAAATAACAGCACGTTCTGCATGCACCTACACACCTGCACAGCAGTGCTCCAGGGGTGGCTGTTTGTGTTCCTGAAAACTGATGGAGAAACCCAACATTGTGCTGCAATGCAGGGTTTGGAGGCAGCATGGCAGGGAGGGGTGGGCAGAGCATCCTAACCTTGGGCAGACCCAGATTAAAAATTGCTATTTGGCATCCTCCAGCTCCGGGCTGGACCCTGGTGAGCTGCTGAACAAGAGGAATCTGCCTCCTCCTCCTCCTCCTCCTCTCTGTCCTACCAGCTTTTCCCCAGGAAACTGCTGAGTAAAGGGAAGCACAGAACTTATGGTCAGTTTTGGCAGGGGCCGTGGAGCTGGGGCAGAATGAGGATCCCGAAGTGCCCTGGGGTCCTACTCAGGGCTCAGGACCCCTCAGGGGCTGGCACGATGCCACCACATGCTAAAGAGATGATACTCAGCTGGTAATTAAGCACTGCAATCAGTGGAGCTCTCAGCAGAGCCCGCTGAAATGAACTCTGTGCAGACTGAAATTAATACTGAGCATCCTAATGGGCAGGAGTGCACTCGCCAGGATTAACCCAGGAGGAAATCAAACCCTTCAGAGGAAGCTTTTGGCAGCAGGAATCGCCCCCTTATTATCCAGCAAAAGTCTCAGCGCTAATTCTGAATTAATCCATAATTTGGGAAGAATTTCTCAAGGTCAAGGCTTTTTTTTTTTTCTTTTGCTAAATCTGGCTGCATTGGATGCAGAAAGGGTTGGGCGTTCCTGGGGATTTCCATGGATTTGGGGTCTGGTGGCAGGCACAGTCATTAAAACACAGGGATCAGAGCCTTCAGCCTGAATCTGAGTGCAATCCATTACCCTGTTCACAGGGAATCACTAGGAACAGGAGCTAATTCCCTCTATTTAGGCTAAAAGAGATGGTCTCTTTTAAAAAGTTTGGTCTGGTTAACAGTGTTGCATCCAAGATCTCTGTTGCTGAGGTGCCAAAGCCATAAAACACATAAATTGCCTCTTTCTCCTAATTTTAGCATGTCATTTCATAGATATAGATAGGCTTTTATATAGATATATATTTTATTATGCTCTATGTGTCTTAAGATATCATTACTTTTATCTTGGCCAGTTTATTAAAGATAATTATATGGAAGTTCCCATGCATTCTCCAAGATTGCAGTTGGCTGAGCTGGATGAGAACATTATGCTAACAAGAACATATTTTGCTGTACATGAGACAATCTTTTCTGGGCAGGAAAAAGTGAATAATTTTCCTTCTCTTTTTCTGCCTTCCAATATTTTTTCTTGAAGCTCATTTCAGTAGCAAGACATCTCCAGCTTCCCCTAGACTAAAGCAAGAGACAAGATGCAAGAGCCATTGATTCACCTCAGGGAATACTTTGGAGAGATCAAAAAGTGCTCGTGTGCAAGCTGTTTCCTGTGGGAGGAGCATGGCAGTACAATCAATCCATGAATGCATTGTAAAATCAATGCTCTGTATAATTAGGGCACTCCAAGGGTAAGAAAAAAAAATAAAAATAGGTTTAAAAAAAAAAAGAAAAAGAAGGGGAATAAAAGAGAAAATGAAAAAGGGAAGACCTTCAGTGTCTACCAGGACTCTTGAAGGCTGGAGGAGTCACAAGCACCTGAACAAACAGATTTTAAGCCTGTTTCAGAGGCAGTGAGGGAAGATCTTGGGGGACTGATGCAAACCCTTTTGTCCTGGTGCTGGCTGTAAAATGCCAAGAGCTTGGAGATGATGATCACAGGTGAGACAACCTCCTCAGTTCTCAGCTGGGACACCGGGGGCTTCAACACCCTGAGCACCACTTTAGGCTGCCAGTGAGAAACCTTTTTGATGGCAAACCCCTTTGGCAGCAGCCAAAAATGATCTGGGAGGAAAAAAGAGACCAGAAACCATCTTGGCTGCGGGTGGGGTGTCCAGGATCAAACCTTGCCCTGCAAATTCAGCCCTGCCCTCTGCCCTGGTGGTGCTGATGGTGGAGATCCTCTCTGTCCCACCTCCACACCCAGCAGTGCAGAAAGGCTCTGACCTGGGAAGATTCCTTTGGCATTTAAATATTTTCAGCCATTTCTCAGAGACCAAACGGTTGTAATTCCCAGCTAAACACAAATGTTAACTATAGATCATGAAATACACCAGGGCGTAAATAGTTCTCTTTTATAAGGCACTAAATTATAAGCAGAGACAATTAAGTTAGAAGACAAAAATTCCTTTAAATTAGCAGTCACTTTTGTAAGCTCTGGGTTAAAGCAATAATGTGTTTCTGCCTGAAAAATTCACTTTTTAGGGTATGTGGAGGCTGTTGCAGATTGCTGACCCTGCTGGAGCTCACTGCAGCTCTTAACAAAGCTTGGCTTGATAAATAAGTCTTCCAAATTTAAAGCCTAAGCCACCTTTCAGCCTGATTTTTAGTTATTCAACACTAAAAGATCTCTGAAGATCCAACTCACCCCCAAAGATCCTCTCCAGAAATTACACTCCCAAGCAGGGGGGCAAAAAACAAACAAACACTGCCTGGAATGGCCTCAGCGCTGGTTAATGTTCCTCAGATGGGTCATTAGGTCTTTTATGGATTGTCAGCATGGAGAGCTGATCCTGGTTCCAGGGCAAAGAAAACTACATCATATTAAAATACATGGCTCTTGTGGGACACAGCACTTTCACAGGGCTGCCCGTGAGTTTGGCAAGAGCCTGAAGTTGAGAAAGACAGATAACCCTGCAAATCAGAAAAGGCAGGATTTCATCAATAGAAAATTACAGATCCCTGGTGAGGACTCGCATCATTATCTATCAGGAAATAAATTGGCCTGAGTTCCTCTTAACTGGTTCATCTGCTGGGGTGTCGTGGTGGGAAGGACCTTTGTCTCCTGAGCAACCACTGGTTCACTGGGTGCTTTAATTGCTTGTAGGAATAACTATTGATGGAGCCATGGTAAAGGTGCTCATGCCCCAGCTTCCATGAAAAGGGCTTTTTTAAGGATTCACTGTCCTGGAATGCTTTGACTGGTGACACAGGTGGGAAGGGAGAGGTTCTTACAGGGGAGAGGTGCAAAGAATATCCCAATCCTCACCCATGTGGTGGAGCAGTGCTCCATATCTGAGCTTTGTTTCCAGAAGAGGCTGAAAAACATCCTCAGGGCTGTGAGAAACACCCCACAGGGCTGTGGGCCAGCTTTGCTGCAGCAGCTTTGAGCCTTTAAATCCAATCTTTGGGAAATGCGTGGATCTCTTCCAAATAAAGCACCCAGGAATGTGGAATGCAGGTGTCCCTTATCCTTTAGGATACTCAAGGCATGCTGGATGTCTGGTAGCAAGGACAAAGTTTGTTGGCCATCACCCAGCTGACAGCACATGGGCAAGGACAACCCTTGGTTTGGGCTCCGTTGGCAGGAGAAAGCTGGCACGCCAAAAGGATTAATTATGCCCCAAAATAAACGTAAAGGTACGGCTGGAGAGAAGCACCACCGGCAGGAATTCTGGCACCCATCCCACGGGCCAGAGGGAACGGGGAGGGGGAGGAAACGGGAAACTTCATCGCTCTTAAACCTCGGCATCCTCCCTCCTTGTGTCCGGGGCGGGCACGCGTGGAGAGAGCCTTTTCCAGGAGAGGGCACTCGTGGGAAACAGCAGCTCCAGCCGCTCCGGCCCGGCCAGCGGGAGCGCTTCTCCCGGCCCCGGCACCCCGCATCCTTCATCCCGCACCCCGCATCCTTCATCCTGCACCCCGCACCCCGCATCCTTCATCCCGCATCCTTCATCCCACATCCTGCACCCCGCATCGCTCACCCCGCACCCCGCATCCTTCCTCCCGCATCCTGCATCCCGCATCCCGCACCCTGCATCCTTCATCCAGCATCCTGCATCCCGCATCCCTCATCCCGCACCCTGCATCCTTCATCCCGGATCCTGCATCCCGCATCCCGCACCCCGTATCCTACATCCCACACTCCGCTTCCCGCACCCCTCCGAGCCCGGGCGGCCGCATCCCCTTCCCCGCACCGCCAGAACCCTCCGGGCGGTGGGAGCCCCCGGTTCCCCGTATCCCTGTGCAGCGGACAGCGGGAATCCCCCGCATCCCTTTGCTCCGGGCTGGGAGGGATCCTCCGTCCCCCGCATCCCTCTGGACCGAGGTGGGGAATCTCCCGGTCCCCGCCTCCTGCCGGGCAGAGGGATCCCCCCGTTTCCCCGCATCTCTCTGCCACCGGCTGAGCCACTGAGGGATTCATCAGGAGAACATGAATCCTCGCTGATCCGTTTGGATCCTCTCCCATTCCCCGTCGGTGCTGGGAGGATGCTGTTGTGTGCTTCAACAGCTATCAGCCCTGAAAAAAAAGGAAAAAAAATTAAAAAGGAAAAAAAAAGCGATGTAGAGGAAAAAAAAAGCCCTTAGGCCAGTGGTGCACTACGTGAGAGGGAAACATCTTGTATGCTAATTGGCTTTAGGTACTTACAGCAAGATTGAGACTTGTAGCATTGCCACAGATTGTTGGAAATTCCTCCGATAAGCTGACAGATGAATGTGTCTCTCTCATGGAGAGGTGAGAGAGCAGCAAAATACTTCCAAGAGCACAGGCAGTGAAGCAGAGATATTTCTGGCATGTCAACACGCCGGGGCGGTGAGAACGCTGACCACTCGCTGCGGGAAGGATGGGGGAGAGAGGGAAGGAAAAGGAAGGGGGGAAGCAGCGGGCAGGCACGAAACGCTGATCTGCCGGCCACGTCCTGCCACCTGCACACCGAGAAGCAGCTTTTTGTGAGAAGGGCTCCATCAACTTGAATTACTGCTTGTAAAGCGAGGTGGGAGCGAGCAGGGGTAACCGAGCCAGAATCTGGCCCGCAGCGTTTCCTACGCAGGAGCACGGCCAGCAGAGGTGTGGGCTGAGATTAATGTCCCGGCACAGCTAATTGTTGGGACCTGTTTAACCATAAACCATGTCTATTTCTTTGGCTGAGATTTTGAATTGGTTTTTTTTTTTTTCCCCACAAGTTTCAGAATTAACCTTGCCCTTTAGCCATGGGCAGAGTTAATTTCTGCTGGGTTCCCAGCCCTGCTGTTTGGGTGATGCTGGGGGAGCTCTCTGGCTTCTGGAGCAGAAGTGGGCAAGGCAGATCTCTGCTGAGGTTTCCCCACAAGCACCCACCCTTCAGGCAAACCTTCACCTCCTCTCTGTGCTGAAAAAAAATGAGAGAAAAAACCCCCAGCCTTGAGGCCCAGGGGCATCATGCATCTTGCCCCACAGCCTTACACAGCAGCACAAGCACAATCTGGTCCTGAAAATGCACCAGACTCCGTGGTTCACTCTGTCTGCTCCAAAACTCTGTGAATAAACCCCACAGGAGTGTGAAGTCGGTGTCACACAGACAGGGCACCCAGCTGGGCACCCCGTGCCTCTGTCCCACTCCAGCTGCCCCAACAGTTCTTGCTTCTCCCTCTGCTCACAAAGTGTGAAAAGTAATTTCTGATGGTTGAGATGGGAGTTGCTGCTCAAGGCTTTTTGCAGGATATTTGGAGCTGTTTCTGAAGCTTTAAAATTGACTGTTTGGGTACCTTTGAGTGTGGGCCCTTTGCTAAAGCAGTGTCCACTGCTGGTCATCGGCCGTGCCTGGTGCTGCCCTCCTGTACCAGACTGAGCCTGGTTATTGCCCAGGTCAAACAACTTCTTCTTCTCTCCATCTACCTGAAAGCATTTGCACAGGTGATTTCCTGTGTTCTGAGTGCACAAGGAGCAGGAATGGTCCCGTGGCAATTTGCAGATCCCCCAGCTTTTAGACTTGGGTTCAGTTTCTCAATTTTTGAGACAATTCTGTCTCTGACCTTGAGCAAGGTCACCTTCAACTCCCGTGCCTCAGTTCTCCCAGCAATAAAATGGGCTTAATAACATTTCCTTTCTCCAAATTTAAGTTTTCTTCACCATGCCCTGCCCACAACTGCACACTGTGAATCCAATGGGATCCCTAATTTAATAAGCACAGGGGAGCCTATTATTAAAACCTTCATGCCATAGCTCTGTCTTTATCTCAGCCTGCAATTTGCTGTAGGAAATATCACCGCTTTCTCTTTTCAATTGCCATCAGCAATTGCAGCAGCTGTGGTACAGGACCCGGGGATTTTCAGCTGAAGTCTAAATGCAGTTGACAACTGTATGAATCTCAGAGCCAGGGTAAGTAGCTAATGCAAATATCAACATTGTAGTAAGAAACACTCAGGAGCGGTAAGTGACTGATAGAAAAGTGATTATATGGACTTTATGTTGAAAAGTAAATATTTACTCTTCACCATTGACAGATGCTTCAAGCACCATAGATCTAAAAAAGACATTGATTTGCTCTCCTCCAGCCTCTCTTATCTCCTACTTATGAAAATATCTGGTGAATAGTACATCATCTGCTTGCTCCACAGCCTAAGTGCCTCGGAGCAGCCACTCAGGTAATTTATTTGGCACCCAACAGTGCAATAGTTAATTGCAGTGCTTGTGGAATTGCGTGTGGGCTCTGCCATAGCCTCCTGAAATGCAGTCACCCAGCACTGCTCCTGCTTCCCTGGTTCAGAGCTTGAACACTGGGCCAGCTCCTGCCCTCCTCGGCAGCCACCCAGGCGTTAAAAACAAGGGAAAAAAAAAAAACCAACAAGAAAATAAAAAGGTTTCATTCTACAAGAAATTTTATTCCTTGAAGAAGAAGTAGAAAAGAGAATGACCTCAGAAAATGCAGCTGTGCTCTTTAAGAACAGGCTGGCCATCGGTGGCTCCCTGTGCCGCTCTCCTCTTTGCCCTCCTGGAATTGCCTTGAAATAACTTAAATGAAGTTGAGCCACTCGCAGGCTGTCAGGTTTGCTGGACCTCCTTGGCAATCAATTTAACCTCCTGGAACAATTTTTTTTCTGCTGCTGAAGTTGCTGAGTCAGTGATGGGTGTCTGGGGGCTGCCTGCAGAGCTGCTCCTGGTGCCCAGGGAGCCACCCAGGAACACGCCTGTGGGCAGATAAGGTGCTGTTCCTCTCATTTGCTATTTTTGGAAGGGACACTTATGGGTGGTGTGTTTTACAATGACCTGTGTGGGACCATGCTTTCATCAGCTGGGGGTGGCACACTTCTGAGGACAGCTGTGGCTGTGCACACCCAGTGTGAACTGCCTCAATCTGCCTGCTCCCCAAGGGGCAGGGAAAATCCTCTGGGATGCTTCAGCATCCCTGCCCTTTGGGTGGAGCAGGTGTTTTAGCCTCCCATTGGCTCTAAGGGAGACAAACACGCTGTGCTGCCTCACTTTTGTCCCGTTTCGGGGCTCAGCTGTCTTTAGAAGAACCCTTGCAGCTGCAGGTGGCCTTGGTTGACTTTGCAGGGTACGTCCATGGCATCCCTCCTGCCCCGTGGAGCTTCACTGCTCTTCACACTGCAGCAGCTTTCTCTCTACAGCTGATAATTACTCACCTCAGAAACAAATAATCACGAAGTGGAGGGTACAGAGACTTGTTCACAGAAGAAGAGAACAAAAAACTTTGTCTGTCTCTCCTTTGGAGCCTCTGCATCGGCCGGAGGGATCTGCCCAAGCTGCTCCGTGAATGTTGTGCTCAGTAATTACCCACTGCATAAACATTTCTCTTTTATTTAATTTTGCCTGATGATAATTAGGTGTGAGAGCCTTGTTTAGCAGCCTCTCACTGCTTCCTGCTCCCAGTTGTTTTCAAACCTGGAACAGAGGATGGAACCTGCCCCACAACGACGGTAAGATCCCATCCAGCACGAGCTCCACACCCTGGGAAAAGCAACCCAGCCTGAAAAATCCAAAAGACAGCTGCAGTGTAAGGGTGCCTTCCAGAGCTGTCACCAGAAAAGTGTTCAAAAGAAGAGGAATAAGAAACACATTTGCCAAGTTCATAAAACTGTGACCTTGAGACAAAGGTCACCAAAGCATCACTGGCTTTCGGTGGGTCGTGGCACGAGGGGACACCCAGAGTGACCTGCAAAGGGACCTTTGATGGCATCAGACCTTTCAAGGAGAGATTTACTGATAACAGGGGGTTAGAGCACTCAGAGAGTGTTTGCAACGCTTGGATTCTGCCTTTGCTTCCCTAGAGTCTCTGCAGCCAGTGCAGCAGATGAAGTCAGAGGTGTTCTGTGCCCCTGTCGGTGCCTCAGTGCCCCCAGCCCTGCAGGGACTCGGGGCTGGCTCTGATCCTGCACCCACAGAATTTGCAGGCTGCCTGTCCCTTTTGCTCTCCTCCTCCATCAAGTCCTTCTGCCTGCATGCAGGAAAATCACTCCAGGGTCTTTGATAGGATTGTTCCTGTGAAGGAGACAGGTGAGAAGGAGCCTCCCTCTCTCAAAGGCAGTCTTTTTATCCTCTTTTTTGTGTAGGTGCTCTGGTGCCTACAATGCTGCTGGAAGTCTATGGGCCAACACCAACACGTGTGTAAAGTTTCATTGTCACCAGAGCAGAGGTATGTGGACAGAGAATATTTTCTTCACACATTTAACATTCAGGTTTCTTTTATTCTTTTTTTTTTTCCACTCTTCGTGCAATGCCAGCAGCTCAGAAAGCTGCTGCCTGCAGCCTTAGGTGTGCATTACCTTCCATTTGATTGCTGTACAGCAACTCTTCTTATCTTTGAAAATTAACCATTTCACAAGCTGAGAGGAGGTGTCTCACAGCGTGAGCGTAATGCACCAGGCATTGCACCAAAGACTGCAGAGTGCACCACTCTTTCAGTCAATGCTGGGGCTTTGACACCTAAAAAAAAAAAAGTATATTCCAATTCCAGCCCTGTCAGACGTACAAAGCAATTATGCAAAACTGTCTTTAAGAAGATATTATTCTTAGGACTTTTTTATTTTATTTTATTTTTGTGACAAGCAGAATTTCACAAAAATCCTCACCTTTTCTTGCTTATATAATTCAGTGCCATTTACAGTAAATTATATGTGTACGGTTTCATTATCACATCAATGTAAATTCTTCCAATAAAGTATCCTCAGACTTTCAGATGCAAAACAATTTTGTTAAGATAGGGTATAGCATAAAACAAAAGAAAATAAGCAAGGTGGTTCCTTTTTCTGCATTGACTGCATGGATGTTAATGAGAGTCATCTCCATGTACAGGTCTAGCATCTGGTTGCTGTATTTATTTTAATTGTGTGGGGTTTTTTTTCAGGGAGAAATCCAAATCCCATATGTGCTCTCTTATGACACAAACACCTGAAAAATCAGAATAAATCTATAGATGTAACATCCATGTGCTTTTTAATTGCTCTCTTCTCACTAACTAAATATTGTGGGATGTTTCAGGGTGAGATATGAACTTCACAGCTTCATCTCTTTTCCACTCCTGTGTTGTCCTAGCTGCCTGCTGCTGACTCCTTGTAGGTCATTTCCAGCAACATAAGCAAGACAAGCAAACAGCAAAATTGCAAGATGCAAATGCCCTTCGTTTTTGGCTCCGAGTCAAAAAATAATAAGTTGACAATAACCCTGCCAGAATATGCAGCAAGGGTGACTGCATATTTCTTCCTGTTAGCGTGACAGTACAAGGGAGCTGGTCACCAGGAAGAGATGAGCTTGTGTTCCCCTGGTCACTGCAGCATGTGCCTTGTCTCGGGTTTTAAGGGTTTTTCTGGGTAAAGCATAAAGAAGTCCACTCAAACAGCAGCTCGTTTCCACTTCTTCAGCAGAAAAAGCATGGGGGGAAAAAAAGAAGAGAGAAAAAATCAGGTGACTTAAAGTTATGTTAAAATAATACTAAATGAAGCACAGCTTCTTTCCTAAAAGCTGCTGTGGGTGTAGGGAAGAAATGCTTTTCTGGGTGATGCTCGTGGTGGAGATGGGAGGGCAGGTGGGGACCCACAGGGATGGAGCTGAGAGCCTGAAGCTGCACTGAGCTCTGAAAGGAGCCCTGAAGCTGCACTGAGCTCTGGAAGGAGCCTGAAGCTGCACTGAGCTCTGAAAGGAGCCTGAAGCTGCACTGAGCTCTGGAAGGAGCCTGAAGCTGCACTGAGCTCTGAAAGGAGCCTGAAGCTGCACTGAGCTCTGGAAGGAGCCTGAAGCTGCACTGAGCTCTGGAAGGAGCCTGCAGCTGCACTGCCGATCCCTAGCCCTGCAGTGAGCCCTGAGATCCCACCCTGTCACCTCACCAGCACAGAGGGGAGTCCTCTGTTTTAAAAAATGTAAGAACTTGCATCAGCATCTTTTCAGTCAGAGGGCTTAAGGTGGCTCCTCTGGTGTCTTCCCTTCAGTCCAGGGAGCCTCAACTTCCCAGCCCTGCCCTTTCCACAGAGCCTGCATGAACCTCAGCAATGCTGATGGGGACACCCTCGTGCTGGGAATAAATTAAACAACTGCATGAACTCCTGATCCCTTTGGAGGTCAAGATTTGGAGCTCAGCGTCTCTCTCAAGACCTTGAGTTGAAAGTATCAGGGTGCTGCTATGATATTGCACACAAGAGGAAGAAGCAGTGAAGTCTGGCCATGGAGGGATGCCCAGCTTCCAGAACACCTTTTTCTCCCAGCTAAGCCTATCTCTGTTTAGCTGAGGCTCAGCTCCAACACCAGAGGCTCTTTATCTCCAGCCAGGAGGAGACAGTGGAGGAGAATCCTGCAGTGAGCAGCACTTTGGGAGTTTGTGATAGATGCTGTCTACCTCATTACTGAACAGTGAAACTTTTTTGTTCCCTCTCTTCTATTGATTTTTATGTTTCCAAAGCATGCTGGTGAACTCTGAAATGAGCATCTGCCAGGGGGGACTGCTGCTGCTGATCTGCATCTTCGAGGAGACTGTCCATGGATCAAATCCTGGATCGCGTCTGTGGGAGGGGAGGGCTTCCCCTGGGCTGGGAGTGCTGAGGGTTTGTCCTTCCAGAGCACCTGGCCTGTGAGAAGGCTGGGCACCTCCAGATCCAGTGCACCAGAACCTCTCTGCTGGGAAAAGACAGCATTTTGGCCAACATCCATGCAACTCAGCACAGACCTTCCCAAAGCAGCTTGGCTTGGAGTGTGGGACTCCATCAGTGGGGACTTCACCGCGAGCTCCAGCCTGGAGAAGTGCTGAGCCTGGCAGCTGCTTCCACGGGCTGAGCACTGGAGGAGACCCCACATCTCCATGGCACCCTTTGGTGTGCTGCCACCCTGCCTGCAACACCAGAGTAAATACTTGCTTTATTTGTTTGTGTACAGCCCTCAAGCCAGGAAGCGTTTGCCCTGCAGCCCCTACACATACACCCATGAACTTCACAAGTAGTTAATATTTTATGCATAATTCATAAAATTATACTACATTTTCTGGGAGTAATTAGCTGACTCTGTACCTCTAATGAACTGCAGGTTCAGCTATGACAAATACATCGGGCGACTCCGAGGGATAGTAACACGCAGGCGCCTTTAAGCAAAGTTCAAGCAGCTCCTAAATTAACCAGAGTGAATCCCCAAAGATGCAGTATTTATGCACTGAAGAAGGAAGGGAGGGCTCTCATCTCACCACTCTCATCAGCCATCACAGCCCAGGAAGCAAGAGAGAGAAAATAAGAGTTATTTACCTTTTGCTAATTGGGAGCTGGGCAGCTCAGGTGAGACTTTCCTCCTTTTGCTTTATTTGGTTGATTGCGTGGAGTTGTCATGGAAGTGATCCCCAGTGTGGAAATGGATGTAATTGGCACTAAGATTTTCAGGCTTAAATTGCAAATTTTTCTTAAAATTCTGTTCTCAGTTGGAGGAAAACGAAATCCATTTGAGCTGTTCTGGTTCTTAAAATAGAACTGAGCAATTTAATCAAAATTCTTATTTCCAGACCATCAGCTCTGCTTCTGTGGGTGCAGGGCTGCCTTTTCCCAGGGCTCAGCCCCAGCCCCTTTAGGGCTGCCCACTGAGACAAAGCCAGCTCTGCTTTGGCAGTGCCATACACCCAAAAAGTGGAAAATCTGGGTGCTGGGTAAGCAAGGCCATTTGTAACACACGACACAACCTTTTCCTCTCAGTTTTGGGTGAATAACTGGAGCAGCAGCAGCAGCCAGCCCCTCCCTGCTGCCATGCTGGGACCCCTGCTCCTCTGTCCTCCCCTGGTGGCACTGAACACAGCACAGAGACCCCAGAGCAGGAGAGCTCCTCGTGCTGCCCTGCCCAGCCTGGCTGCTCCATCCGACCAGCAGCAGTGCCACGGGATGCCAGCAGCATCTCCAGGGCCCAGCCTCTCCTCCCAGCTCCCAGCTGCTCACTGAGGGTGACCTCAGAAACCTGGAGATCTAATACATTGCTACCAGTAGTCTCAAATATTAAATTTTCCCTCCACAGCGTGCTCCCTAAATGGGAGAGCCCATCCTGCCACAGACGTTCCCACTGCTGGGACACACGGATCCACTGCCAGGAATTGACTTTAAGTGCAGGGCTGCAAACTGGTAAATGTATTAACTTCAGGTGCCTCTCTGACATTTTAAAAAAAAATTAAATTTTCAGCTCTGTCATAGGTACAAAGGGAGCCACAGAGAAGAGCTGCACGTGTCAGGGGGTGAGCACATCAAGGCAGATGATGGTGACACCTGTCTGGTTGAGTTTAGGCTGACAAAATTCTGCAGAGAGACCTCTGTGGAGGGAAGAGGATGCTCAGGGGAAGCAGTGATGCGGGGCCCTCCTCAGAGGCAGACCTCATTTTTTCAAATTAGGTTATAACTTAATTATGGATGCAAGGCTCTTCATTCCTGACAAGTTTTCCATAATCTTAACCTGATCTCGTGTCAGAAGGGTCCCATCCTCTGATAACCAAGCCCAGCTAAGAGTTTAACTAGAATAATAGCTGATTAAAAGGGGTTAATAGATACACCTCAAACAGAAGTAAATTAACGGGAGGCGCTGTCTCTTGGCTAATGGGATCAGAGCAGTATTTGTTTAGTTTATGAATGATTAATCTCCCTCTCTTGGCATTCCTGGGATGCTAATTGCACTTAGGGAGCCCGTGTTTGTTTTTACAAGAGCTGGAGGTGGCAGAGGGAAGGCGATGCTTGGCCCAAAGGGGAGTTCATTCACCCGGGTAATGGGCTCTTGGCACAGCCTCGGGGAATACCGGGAAAGCCACGTTAAAGCCGAATTAAAGCCTGTACTGAAGTCACTTCGGGGTGTTTTATGAGAAAACCTGTGAAGTTCACAAAGGCGCCGAGCGCCCAGGCTCGTCTCACCCTCCTGCCTGGGGAATTTCCACCACAAAAACGCTTGGCTTTTTCCCTGTGGAAACACTCCAAACAGATCACAGCAAAGCTGAAAGAAAGGCCAGAGGAGGGAAACCACTTCTCATGGCAACTTTTGCGTTTGACAGTTCAAAGCAGGAGAGCAGCAGCATTTGTCAGGAGCGCTGGGAGGGAAGCAGTAATTGCCTGGAAGCAGCCACAGATGCAGGGCTCACTCCAGCTGCTGCTGCATTGCTAAGAGGTAACCAAATCATTTTCCTCTCTACACACTTGTCAGCATTTTAATCCTCCATTATCTTTGTACCTAACAACACAAATGTGCTACCTCAGCCGTACTGTGAATTTACTAGCAAACAAACCATTTCAAACAAAAAAAAAAGAAAAGAAGAAAAGGGTTTTCATCCCAGGCTTAGCAAGCATGAGGTGTGTGGAAGGTCTCCCTGCTCATTGGAGGGGGATTGGACTATGTGACCTCTCCAACCCAAAACATTCTATGGTTTTATGATTTTCTAAATAAAGTCATTCCAAGGGGGGGCCCTGATTCAGCAAGGTACCAAGACACGTTCCACCAAAGTCAGCTGGCAGCACTCAGCACAAACTTTCAGTGTGTTTGCAAAGCACTCAAAGAATTTGGAGGCAGGAGGAGCAGCTTTGAAAGGCAAGTGCCCGCCCTGAGCACAGGATGCTTGCAGTGACCCATCAAATTATCATTGGTGCTCTGGCAGTTGTTTGCAAGGATCAAAATCTGGATTTACCAAATTACTGAGCTGTGATAAAGGCCAGTTCTTTGTTCAGTTTAGTTTCCAGTGTCCCAGATGAAGGTGGGGTGTGACTTTATGGATGATTAGGGCTCACTGAGGGAAATATGTGCAGAGGAGAGTATAGCAGGGGTGCTCAGTATGTGTTCCTGGTCTTCCAGCCTTTACCAAGGGATGGATGTTTGAAAGATGGGAGGAGCATTGGGAAGACCAAGAGAACAGCTCTGCACTATACCTGTTTTTAAGTTTGGGATGAATTGAAATTAGGTGAGAGGAATCTAATTTAAATCCAGAAGTTCTGCTGTTACCAAAACTGCATGCTAAGAAAGGGGATGCTCTTTTACTATTCTCCATAAATAATGTTACTTTGTGCTGTTCCCAGGTGTTTCATTCATCACTGGATCGTATAGAAAGCCTGAGCTGAATAAAACCTTCTGAAAGAAGATGAGGAGACACACTCTGCCTTGTAGATTATTTTACAGCTACTGAAGCCACTTGTTTCCTCTGCCTGTTTTCCACAAATTTGGAAAATTAACCATGTACCAGGAGGTGTGACTTCTACCTTTTGCCAAATAGTATGGAAATAAATTCGTTATTAAGGGAGACATCTAAGAATATTTGGTTTAAGAATAAATTACTGGATGATTTGCTGGAGGAGCTCCAACCAGACAGGTTTGGGCTGATCTCTGAGGGGGGCTCAGAGCAGGTACAAAGCTGTGAGAGCCTTTTCCAAGCTGGGGTGAGGGATCCAGGTTTTGCTTGTTGCTGGAATATGGGAGCACCAGAGCATTTATGAAACTCCCCCCCACATCCCCTTCCTGAGTCATTAAATCCCCCGTGCTCCAAGTATTTGTAATCCAAACCCTACTCCAGCTGAGGTCTCCAGAGAGCCTCTGGCGAAATTGCTGCCCACAATGTTTGTGAGCCCAGTGAGATGCTGATGGGCACGTGAAGAAGGTCCAGGCGTGGCACCCAGCCAGCTCACCCCTGCAGCCTGCCCTGCTCAGGGATCACTGCCTGCCCCTGCCCTGCCAAGGGAAGGGCACCTTGAGCATGGGGGTACAGGAGCTACGAGCAGGTACGGGCAGAGATGGGGAGTGGTTGTGCAAACAGGACAGAGACTGCGCTAAACTCTTCTTCAGAAAGTATAAAACTGCCCCAAAGGCAGTGTGGGAGGCGTGGGTGAGGTGTGCTGACAGCTCTGTGCGCGGTGGCCGAGCTTGGGGACCCCGTGGGTGGTGGCCAGGGGGAAGCTTGGGGCAGTGGGTGTTTCTTGTAAGGGACTGGCTGACACGTGGTGCCCTCCAGCCCTTCTCTCCTCTGCTGAAGACCCAGGTCTGCAGCCAAAACAGCTTTTGTACAGCCCAGGGCAGCCTCCCAGGCAGCAGTTTGAAAATCCTCTGGCTTGTGCAGAGGCTTACAGCTGCAGGTAGGTGCCTAGTGGGATTTTCAGAGGTGCCGAGGCATGTAAAGCACCTCATTCCCAGTGCAAATGCCACCAGGTGTCTGCCTGCATCATTAGGCACCTAATGGCCTCTGAAACCTGGCTCCTGGGAGCTGGGATGCTCCTGCCAGCAGCACCCTGGAGCCAGGCTGGCTGCTCTGCAGCACAGCTCCCATGGGAGACACAGCCCTTGGCCCCATCCCAACACCCTGGGTCCTGGCAGCTTCTCCCTGCCTCAGTTTCCTTGTGCAACAGCTGAATTATTCACACACATTGTGAAACACTTTGTGAAACACTCTCCCACAGATGAGCCAGGGTGGGAGAGTGAGGCGCTACAAAGGGCTGATTATTGCTACAAAGAATTATTAAATACCCTTTTACCTGCAAACCTAGAGCACAGCATGGCACTGGCTCCAGAGAAGTGGGAGCAGGATTAAAACATATCCCAGCCTATCTGTATTTCTACCTCGTCCTTGCACAGAGGGGCTATAAGGTGGGGAAGTTTTCTCTTCTTGTGCCATGACAAATGGTCTGGCCAGGTAACAAATTCCAGGCTGGAATATGCCTCCTCAGCAGCCCAAGGTGTGATTGCAGTGGGCATTGCATTAATTCCTGAAATGTCTTTTTTAAATTGGTTTTACAGTTCACTGGGAGTGTGAGGCTGCAGTCTCTATAGCCAGTGCTGCTCACACACGACTGGGGGAAATAATACTAAAAACTGTGGCTGGGCCTGGCAGCACAGAGCAGGGACCAAGCCAGGTGTGAATTAATAAATACATTTGTTTGTCAGCAGAGAGCACACTGTATGCAAACATGAAAAAACACACAAGTGCATGCAGCATGGCTGACAAGGACTCCTGCTAAATTCTTTGCTCCGGTTTCGTGAATTCCACGTGTGTGCAATGCTGCAAGATGGGACTCTGCTCCCAAAAGTGCCAGGCAGAAACCATGCCCAGGACAGAAACAGCAATTGAGGGATGATGAGCTGCCCAGCATGGTGGGGACAGCTCCTGCTCTCAGACCAGCTCAGGGGTTCAGTGGGATCTGGGAGTTTCAGGGATCATACATAGCCCCAGGACCTCAAGCAAAGCCATAGAAAATCCTTCTCTTTTGGAGGAGCTGAACCTCAGCCCTGAACAACCTAATCAAAGAAATGACCCAAACAGCCCAAACTCTGCGACACACTTGAGCCCTGGAAAGTGGCATTAACTCCTCTCCTGTCTGGAGGAAAGGCTCTTTCCCTGCTCAGCAGGCACTTGTTTACTCTGGGAAAGTGTTAATGCAGTTTGTGCCATCAGCATCTCCTGCAAATGCCCACAGAAGAGCCAGTCCCTGCCACGTCCTGCTGTTGAGCCCAATCAGGATAAAGTGTGGTCACACATCAAAGGTGCCCTCAAAACCAACAGCTTCCTACAGATCTGCCTGTTCATCCTCAGATCTGCTGACTTCAGGGATAAAATATATCTCTTACTACCTTTTGCTCCTGTAAGCAGGGCATAGCCACCCAGCAGTGATTTCAGGGCAGGAGCTGCCTCCCTTCCCATCACTCTGATGGGAAGAGTTGTGGCTCTTCCAGCCCAGAGCCTGGGGTGACTTTACTGAGCTTCCAGCAAGGACACAACCAAGCAAAATAAAAATAAAAAAAAATCCCAAACAAACAAAAGAAAGAAACAAAACCCCTCCATGTTTTTCATGTGGGTTTTTTATTAATGTGGAAAATTAACTAGAGCCTGTAAGCCCAGAATCCCACAAGGGTAGTAATAGTAAGTCACTTTTCAGAGTGTAATCACACTGGGAGAGACAAATATCTGCAGCATGTCTGCATGGGCAGGATTCATGCTCAGGAGCCACCAGCCTCCTCCAGCTCCCTCAAAACACCCAAAGGCTTTGAGAGGCCTTGGCACCAGAGCCCTGATCCCCCTTGGCTGTGGTTGATTTCATTTTTTTCCCCCTCAGTCAGACAATGCCTTTGGGAATGGTTTGCTCTCTGTTCTGCTGTGGCTCTGACCAGGCAGGAGGCTGTGCTGATCTCCATGCGATGTGTCTATCATCTTCGTCCAGGCATTTTAATTTACACTGCAGCAAAAAATTTGGCACCCAACCTTTTCTACTTCGAGCCACAACGGAGAGGCTGCTCCAAAGGCTTGCCTGTGCTGGTTTCCCTCCTCCATTCAGGGGGTGCATGTGTGGAGGAAGGACATTGGAAAGAAAACCCCCTGAATCTGGGATGACAGGTTTTAATCCCAGGATCTCATTGCTGGAACGAATCTGCCAGATGAGGATCTCTTTGTCTGTCCAGAGCAGCTTTGCAGCACACAGCAATACAGATGATCCTAAATAAATATCTATCTATATCCTAAAGCATTGACAGAGACCGTCTCGCTGCAGGACCGGTAAAAAATATGGGGCTCTTTCCTCGAGGAGATCACTTTAGTACACAGGGGCACAGCCCTCTGAGCTGGGTTGGGGAAACCTCAGCTGGAGACAGGAGGCTCTGGGGCCCTGGGACCTTTGCCTGCCCTTTCCCCCCACGTCAGAGCGAGCTGCAGGTTGGTGCAGCCCCCGCCGGGCTCCGGGAGCCGCGCAGCGAGGGGACTCCCGTGCTGCTGCAATGCAGGGCTGAGTGCAGGTTGCAGAAAATGAAGGACACACAGACACTGCAGAACCAGGGCCGGAGGCTGGAGGGGAGGATCAGAGCCCAGCCCGGTGCCGGGTTCCCCTCCCCAGCTGTCTGCCTTGGGCTCCATCCGCTTTAAGCCAACACCATCCATAGCCAAGCAGGCGGCAAAGGGCACCTCGGGCACTGGCAAATTTGGGAGGTGAAGGGGCACAAATGCAACCAGGAGTAGGCAGGGCTGATTTCCACGGTCCTACACTGCTTATCTAATGCTCTGGCAAGAAGCTGGAGCCAATTTATCATTGTTTGTCCCCAAAACAGCTACTGCCTCTGCCAGATAATGTCTGGGGAGAGTCACCTCTCCTCCCTCCTGGGGCCATTCCTGCTTTGCTTTTCAGGGAGGTAGCAGTAATTCTGCTGGACACAGGGAAAATGCACCAACAGGAACACATTGAGCCAAAATTCTTAAAAAACTTCTGAAAAGAGAAAAAAAAAAGAGAGTAAAGCAGTTTTGTTTCTCTTTCTGATTTATCACCCCCATTGTTTTCAGTGGTTTTTTATGTTTCATATAAAACAAGGAGAGGACAAAAAAGAAACACTGTAAGTGAGGAAACACCAGCCTTACCATTTCTTTTATGCACGTGAATTGTTCTCATGAATTAGGATATTTTTGTTTTGGACAAGTTCTCCAAAATTAGGAGGGGTGAAAGATCAAAAAGAACTTCTTGGATCAAATTTTCCAAGCAGGAAGCACTTTTCCTACTTCTCATTCCTTTCCTTAGTCTGGATTCTTATTGTTACCTGGTGGCTTCATTTACTTCTGTACATTTACAGAGCAAACCTCCCTGACATTAACTAACCCCAGCTTTTTCTTTTTTCCCTACAGACCACCTTCAAAACCAGCATAAATGTGAATTTAAGGAACACACCTTCAGAAGACAGAGGGGAAGATAAAAGACACAGAGCGAAGCTGCGGCCGACGTGTGTTTGCTGCTGCACAGAGAGATGGGGAAACAACCAGGCACGAGGAAGAGAGTGAAGAATTGGAGCCAGCTCTGCAGGTCACACACTGGCAATGCCTCAAGGACAGGAAACAAATGATCCACTGCTGTGTTTGTAATAGGACGGAGGGGAAGGGATGGCAGGCAGGCAACACACTCCCGTGGATGGGAGGAGTAGGAGGGAGATGCTGGTGGAGGCAGGAGAGTCCACCTGCTGAGTGACCCTTTGAAGAATGTTATTCCTTCATTTATTCCTGTCTTGTTGCTGTCCTGATGGAGTTGTCAGGGTTCTGGGCATCCACAGGGTGGGATGGAAGGTAATGGAGGAATGGGATGGGAAAATGGGACTGAAGACCCAAGGGACAAGGAGAGGAGGCTGCTGAGTTTTGGGACGTGAAGTTCCTTCTGAAAGCACCTTGGAGTTTTCTGGAAAGAAGGGATGCTGAGAACAGAAGGGACAGAAACCATCAGAAGGGGGCACAGTGGTTGGGTGATGACTGCCAGGGAACCTCAGTGTTATGGAGCACAAGGGAAGCAAGAGGGATATGGGCAAAAAAATAAACAATAATAAATATTTCAGGACCTGCATTACTCCTGACAGCTGTAACGGGTGTATATCAAGAGCTCCCACAAACCCTGGAAATTTCATTAAGAAGCCCACAATACCTGGACACATATGGAATTATGATACTTCTCATCCTTTCCTGTGTCAAAATCCTCCAAGCCTCAGCTGCCTTAAAAAGTTGTTTATAATAAATACATCTTCTTAATGCTACCATATAGGGTATTTGCAGCTGGATGGATTTGACTGATATAGCACATTCTTTATGGCGATCATTCCTTGATTTAAAAAAATATTTTTTCTGTGTCAGGCTCTTTCAGTCACTATCGACCATAAATCAATTTGTCACATAAATGGTAATAAAACAAGAGGTGTTTGTTCTCTCAAACACCTCAGGTGGGTTTTGCAGCCTGGTTTTAGCCCTGCTCTGATGTGAGACTCGGTGGTCCTTGCCCTGCTGGTCCCGGGAGGGCAGCACAGCTCCGTGGCACTGCAGGCAGTGGGGGGAAGAGCCACGGGCTCCTCCAAGCGTCACTGGTGTCACAAGGGTCACAGCTGAGTCCCGGGCCAGGGCTCACTGCAGACCTCCCCACACAGCCCAGATCCAAATGGAATTGTTTAAAATTCCGGGTGTCCCGTGCTGGTCAAGGGTGCTGCAGAGTGAAGGTTTGTACCTGTGAGTGCCTCTTTGTGTTTCAATAAGAATAAAGCTCTTCACTCACTGCAATGACTGCCAGAGTCCCACAAAGTGATGCTGCAGCTGCTTCTCCTTTCTGTGTAAGATTCCCAGAAACACTGCTTTGCAAAAAACACTTTCTCCTAGTGAAGTGTCCTTATTTTTTAAGGTTTCCTAGCCTGGGAACACGGCACAAGCCGTCTGTGCTGCAGGGACCCAAGTTGCAGCCTGACTTTCCGGCCACGCATCTGCCGCTCCTCACTCTCCGAGCGTCTCCAATTTCAGCCTGGCATCTCCGATCGTAAGTCTGCTTAACCATTTTAATAGCACTAAATGGAGTCTGTGTTCCTGCCCTTATCTGCTCTCTATGTCTTCCGGGTCACACATGCTTAGTTTACTGTCAGAGACAAGTTTTTACTGCTGTCAGCACTGCAGCGTGCGGTACCTGCAGAGCAGCAGGCTGCGGGCTCTGCGCTGCGTCCTCGCTGGCAAGGAAATTACCACCCGCCAGCTGATTCCCCAACATTTGTCTTGTGGTTTCTTAATTGGTACCGTCAAGGAAAAATGCCGGAGAAAAAAAACAAAAAACAACCGACTACATGGTGCAAACAAAAAAAAAAAAAAAAAAAAAAAAAAAGGTGATGTTATCTATTTACAATCCTTTTGTGCGGCAGTAATAATAATTAACATAACAACAATGACTAATAATTAGGATTGCCTGCATTGAGTTAAGGACATGATTTTGTTTTCCTTTGTGCACATGCAAATCTGGACTTATTTTCCTCTTGTAACCAGAGGAAAAAAGTGTGAGAGGAGAATAAGTCCACAAGCAGGGAACATGCATTTATCTGGGCATAT
Source organism: Fringilla coelebs (assembly GCF_963513975.1). Classification (NCBI taxonomy): domain Eukaryota; kingdom Metazoa; phylum Chordata; class Aves; order Passeriformes; family Fringillidae; genus Fringilla; species Fringilla coelebs. Next base: position 4,973,455 of record NC_140044.1, read on the forward strand.
TTAACTCTGGTTACCCCCAGACCTTAATCCACTGCTGGCAGGGTAACCCCCAGCACATACCCGTGTTCCCATGTAGGATGCTGGGGCTGTGCACGTCCACTCCATCTGTATTTCCCACCTGGAAAATCTGGTCAGCTGTCTTTAAAATCATATCAAACAGAACAATGCAAGTGGAGATGATAAAAGATGCAGAAAAGATGCACACGTGGCTTCATTCTCACCCCCCTTCACTCTGAGCCCTGCAGGCTGGATCTGCAGTTCCAGCAGCTCAAGAAAATCTTTGTCAAATTAATAGATTTAAAAGTAGAAAACCCCAGCCGAGAGTCCGGGCACGCTTCTGAGATCACCTGCTCGGGTTCTGCACCAGCAGCACTGATGGAATTACTTTTGCTTTACACCAGCATAAATAAAAGCAAGATCAGTTCCACTATCTGGAAGGTAAGGATGAAGTTTTACAGCCTCCTTTTTCCTTATCACACCCAGACTTTTTAATACCCTGGAAGGATAATGAGCAAGGTTGTGCCAATGCCTGGCTCTCTGGGCTTGCAGGCACTGCTTGTGCTGGGGCTCTCACCCCCTTTTCCTCTGGAAAATTTGGGATGCGAGCAGCAGTGGGGCTGGAAAAATGATCAGTTGTTTATGAACAGATCATTTATTAAATCCCCTTGGCTAAAGTAATTCCTGCCAGTGTGAAGGTACAACAGAGTGAAAATGAATAATCTCCCCTGCAATTCTCAGGGGCGAGGGACCACACTCCCCGTGTGCTCTGCTGCTATATTTAGCACAGATACAGTAAGTGCATTCCTGCATGGAACTGCTCTCCCCAAAGAGCATTTTTTTGGACCAGGAGTGGCTGCAGAGCAGCTGGATCTCCCTGGCTGTGTTACTGGGGTGGGTTCTGCTGCAGGATGGTGAGCGCAGAGTTGCTGTAAACTGAAACCTGGGGTGCAGGGCTGGAGCCCCTGAGCTGGGATAAATCAAATGGAACAGCTGTGACTTACCCCAGCGGTCACTCCAGCTCTGGAGTTATCTAGTTACAGGCACGTTGCTCCTGCTTCATCCAGCCCTGGACCTTAATATAACTTTTAAATCGTTGCGAAATGAACTTTGCATTTTATTTCCTTGGACCGTGAAAAAAGCACATTGCTGTATCGTGCCCTGGGATGGGGACAGAGACAGCTATTTATATCATTTCCAGCAAAACACCCCATGAAACATGAAGGAAACTGGAAAATCAATAATCATTATTCCAGAGTCTCCAGGTCTTGGGTGTGTGGGGCACTGCACATCCCCACCCCAGGATCCAGCCCCTGCTCAGAGCACTTCCAGCGATGCAGTGAGAGAAGGAAAGGAAGAAACAGGGAAACTGAGGCAGAGAATTGTTTCTAAAGAGTTTATGGTGCAGCAAATCTTCTCTGTCCTCACTGTCCACAGGTCCTGGCAGGGAGTGTGGGTGTCCCAGCCTGTGGGAGCAGCTCTGCAGCCATGCAAGAGGCACAGGGCCAGTGCAATGTGGTGTGGGGCTGATGTTCTGGGAGGTGCGTGTTTCTGGCAGGGATATAAACCTGCTCAGATGATGCAACTGTGCTCTGGACCATTCTAGGACAGGCTCATGTGCCATGCTCCCCCAGGGTCAGTTCCTTTAGCCCCGTCCTGCTTCCATCCTCTGTGCCTGCAGGCAGGGCAAGGTGAGGGAGTTTGCTCCTTCCAGCAGGATGTTCATCCCTTGGAGGGGCTGAAGCCCCTCAGTGGTGGCTTGGGCTGGCTTCACCAAGGTGGGCTTGTGTGCCACACCTGTACAAAACATCCTGACAGAGACACCACAGAGCCCATGAAGGCTGGGAGGTGACAAGGACTGCAATCAGCGCTGCTCTGACTGCACTAATGCTTATCATGCTCTAAAAACACTGAATTACAAAACTCACTCTACCACCCAAGAATCTTCTGGGTGAAGGAAATCACTGAAGTGAAATCCCAAGGGAATTTCAAAGCTGGTGGCACTCACACATTGCTTTCAGAACAATCTTCTCTCTTTTGGGGGCAGCACTGCAGGAAAAATCCCAATGCCCTTTTTCTGGTGCAAGCAGCACCTGTGTCGTCCCCGTGGCAGAGGGCTCAGGAGGGAGGTGAACTCGGTGGTGGGGAGTCCTTGCTCTCCCCTCCCTCCTTCCCTGCACCCCTGGTGCACCCCAGAGCAGCTCCATGGGTCAGGTGTGAGAGCTGCCCCTGTGCCTGCTTTGTCTGGAGTGTGTGCACAGGAGGCAGATGATGGCAATTGATGTGCTGCTTCCTTCAGGTTTAGGTTTCCTGTCAGCTGAGCTGCAGATAAACCATAAACACAAAGAACAAACAAACAATTAGCCTCCCTCGGACCCAGCACACAGACACTCTGCTGAGGTTTATAGCCATTTCCCAGCTTTACTGCTGGGATAAATCTTTCACCACCCACTGCCCAATCAACCTCAATACAAAAAAGTTGTTTGTTCTGTTGGTTGGTTTTTTTTTTCTTTTTTGTTTTATATTTGATTTTTATATTTAGGAAACACTAAAACCAGGGAGCAGAGAGAGAGGTGGGGACTGACATGTAAATTCTACATTGATCCAGAGGATGTGCTGGCTTGATTCTTCCTGGTGTGGGACCAGATGAGAGGCAGAACAACCTCTGCTTCCTCTGAGCTGTGTGTTCCACCACTGCTGGACCTCCATGTGCAGCATTCTTTGGCCCCACACATCCATCATCACCCTGGTCACACACCAGTGGGTGCATCAGGCCAGGGGATGCTGCCTTCCATAAGCCCCATAGTCTGCTTTATTACCCAAATTTACTCTTCAATCTGAAAAAAAAAAAAAAGATAACTCTGTTTGTTTTCTATCCTGCACTTGTATATAGCCCCCAGGTAGGGTTTTCTTGTCACTGGGTACAAATTCCCTTCATGGTGTCACTGGTGCATCACTGGCATAAAAGGCTGATTCAGATTTGGTGGTAAATTACCCATAGCTTTTTTTTTTTTTCATATGACTGTGAATTTTGTCAAAACTTTGTGTGGCAGTTTCATTTTGTGTCTTTATCGTCCAGCGAGGGGGAGCTGGGAGTGCTAAATTAATTTCTGTGGTGAGACCAATAAATTCAGCTCTCCTGCTGTAAAAGATACATTAATTTTGCTACATTCCCTTTTTAATAGGCACAAAGCCACCTGGATAAATACAGGTAACACAGAGAGAGCAGCCATGGACCTGGGCACAGGGACTGTCAGCTACAATAAATAAGTCAGACATTAAGAAAACAGTATATGCAGAGAAATTTCACTTTCTTTTTACTTTGGTTTTTAGCATTTTTTTTGTGTGAGGTGAGGGAAAATGGTAGGCTCCAATAATTTCATCTACCATAACGATGTGAAAAGAAAATGAAGAATGTCCTCTGTGTTTAAAATATTCAGATGCTTTAATGTTCAATGCCAAATACATTGGTTTTGATAAATACAAAATAGGAAGTATTAACCTCACATTCTGTGAACTTGGACATGGGGCTATCCCCTCATTATAGCTGCACTGCCAGTTGGACAAATCTGGGGACCATTTCTCATGGGTCTGCTCAGGGATGAGCAGGGACACTTGGGACTGGTTCCTACAGGAGTTCAGGGGGGACTTCTTGTTGAACAGCAGAAATTGGCTGAAGATCACCAACCTGACTGGGAGAACAGCCCTCTGATACCCATTGGCAAGTCACATCCAGAGACAGATGAGCCAGCCAGCCAGCCCATCCTGGGAATGTGACTGGGCTGGTTATACGGGGAGAGTGAGGAATTTGTGTTTGGTTGTGCCTTGGTGCTCCCATGGCATTCCCTGCCCAGGCCTGGGACAAACTGGACACACCAACATTGGCAGCTGAAACACATTGAGCCACAGGTTTTGGCTAGAGATGCAGATAAGACCCAATTTGGTCCTTGTCACACTTTGAGGCTGTGCAAACAGCACTGGCCAGAACTGAGAAATTATTTTGTGGGGGAAAATATTTTTTAAATGGGCTCATTGCAAACCTCTTTTTATACTGCAACTGGAAGGCAGCAGATCTCAGGCTGGTGACTGCTGAGGGAAATGCCCCTCCAAGGTCACCTAGTTCAGAGCTCTGGATTGGTAGAAGGTTCTCAGAAAATGCTGATTTTATCATTGGTTTTGTGCCCAGCTCTGGTCTGGAGGTGATCTTGTTATCGCGCATTCAGAAGTCAATCAAAGATACATTGAACAATGTTTTGGATGAACACTTGGATGGCTCTTTAGTCCCTGAGTCTGAAAATCAAACCCAGAGGTCTCCAGAGGCTTGCTGAAGTGAGGACAGGCAGTGATGCCAAATGATGTCTGAAAGAGCTCCATGTCCACAAGAACCCTGCTCACGGCAACGCAGTCCCATTTCTTAGACGGATCTGTGTCCTGTGCTGTCTAGCCAGAGCATAGATTTCCTGCCAAATTCTCCTTGCTGTGCTATTACCTCATCCCTCTGACACACTGTTTGTCCAATTTCACCATTTTTCCTGCCCTGTCTGGAGGGTGAACTCTCTGAGACAAGGACTTTGCATCCGTTGCAGCTCCACGTTGTCCCCAAACGCTGTGGCTGGGTCATCCAGAGGTTCTGCAGTGATTTCTCTGCAGGCACACAAGGGACTCTTTTCTGGTGTCAGTCTTAGCTGGTTTGGGGTAGGTAGAGTGAGGTGGGGAGCGCTGCCAGGGCTTGTCAAATGCAGTAGGGGAAAATCCATCGGACAGAAGGCACAGCCACGTTTCCTTGCAGCGCCTAACGCGGCCCCATCACTGCCAAGAAGGAAACAAAGAAGGGAAGTCGGGGGGAAAAAACCCACGGAGCCTGTCGCCTTTGTGTGGCAGAGCAAACATGGCATGTAAATCAGCATGCAAATGAGGCTGGCAAGGCTCTAACGAGAAAAAGTTACCACCAAGCTTCCCGATGCAGCCCCAAGGCTAAGAGGAGTATTTCACTGCACACGAGCATCCGGAGCTCAGGCACAAACTGCGCTCGCAAGGAGTGGAATAAAAAGGGCAATTTAAGACAAGGGTGGCTGTAAGTAGCAGATGAGAAAACACAATAAAAGGGAAGATTTCTTACTCTGCAAGTGAATCCATTTACTTCAAAGGTGCTACATTTCTTTGATACAATAGCATAACGTTTTTATTGGGGACTAATTGAGCCAGTGATATAATTGCGACAGTAAATTAAGGCCTGAAGTATACTTTGAATTTAGGAATAAATTCGTAAATACTTCCTTATCAGTGGCATGTAGGAAAACGACCAGATTGATTTAGCAGGGAGGGATCCTTATGTATTGGCCACCTCAGGAAAACTATGAGCCCTCTTTCCACATAAAAATGAGTGATAGATTAGCTGCTTTGACTGCAGCCTTTTAGTCACTGCTTGCTATAATCAGTTTTACTAGTGGGTTAATAAAATTTAATTAATAGTTAATTAAGGCTTACAGTCAAGTATACCCATTTTTGATTACTTTATCATCACAGTGTTTACATGAAGGTGAAAAGCAGAGCCTGAAATTCATCTGTCTCTGAGTGCTGCTCAGGATGAGCAAGGGAGAAAAGCTGCATTGCCTTTGAGCCTTGGGAAGGGGACAGAGGTGATCAGAAAAGCTCTTCTTGGGATGTCAGGCTGGGTCTATGTCTTTCACTTGCAAGTCTGCTGAAGAGTTCTTTAAAACCCTGCATTCCTCCAGTCTGACTTTCCTGGCTGGTTCCAGATCAGCTATTGCTCAGGAAAACAAAAAGGCAAACATCAAAGAGCCAGAAGTGCTCTCAGTCAGTTCATCCTTTCCCCATCACTGTTCTGCCAATTAGTGTCCAGACATCCTCAAAGAGGATTAATAAATCCAAGTTCAGCTCCAAAGCTGGACCAAGCTTTCTGCAGTTCAGTGGCAGTCTGGGTGTCTGACATGTTGAAGGAAGCTTCAACCACATGTACAGCCAGCAGAAACTGGATATTGGAAAGGAGAAAAGCCCTTGAATAATGTGTTTAATGCAGAAAAATGCCATCAAAATGTTTTTTATGGAAGTGTATCCCTCAGAAACTGCTGACTTCTCCTTTATTATATTTAGCAATACAAATAGCTGAGAACTGTGCTCGGGCTCATTGCAGATAAAGTGCTGGAAAGATAGTGGTGGAGTGAAGGGACATTTATTTCTCTTACTGAGACCTGCACTGTGCTGCCACAGCTGGTGAATCTTATCTCTAAGGCTTTTCTTGGGAATAAAGCATTTAGCCTTTGTAGCTGGGTCTTGTTACAAGGAGCAGGAGAGAAGATTCAATTATGTGCCCTGGCATGGGGAGAGGGAATGAGCAACAACAGAGTGCTGAAGCAAAGGGAGGAAAGTCATGCAGCAATCACCAGTGCCCTGAACTGCACACAGGAGACCTCATTGACCACAACAGTGTGATCCCAGAGAGAAAAGGAAAGATGAGAGCCTAGAGTGCCCTCCAAGACAGATATGGTCCTGGGAATCTGCAGATGTGCTGCTGTATGCTATCAAGATCTCTCCAGTGTTTCTCCTTGGAGGGGTTTACAAATAGAGAAATATTGCTCTCCCCAGAGATCACCCTAAACAAAAGCAAGAGCTCAGTGAGCCTCCCTTCCTCAAGTAAAACAGTGTAGCACAGTCCTTGGATTTATTATTGTAATTGTTACAGGAATTACTGATGTCCTTGCTGTATCCTTGCTCACCTTGCCTCAAAACCAGTCAAGTATCAACGCGGGGATGATGATCCCGCACGAGTGCAGCCCATCAGGCAGTTTTACACAATTGCAGATGGGCCTGACAATATGAAACCCTGGCCAGATTTGCCCCAGTGTGCTGCCAACCCCTCACTGAGCAGGAGCCTCACTCAGAGGATGGTGTTTGCCCTGAGCTGCCAGCGTGCCCCGCGCCTGCTGAGCCTCACCTCCACATCCCAGAGCAGGGCAACCTGCTGGGCTTCCATCAAAGGCTCATTTATCTCTTGTGAAAGTACATGACGTATCAAATGTTTTGCCTTGATTAATGATGCTAATTAAGCTAATGGATTTGAGCAATTTTACAATTGATATTTTTATGTAATTTTGTTTTCGCTCTGCGGTAGCCAGAACTTACTGCCCTGTCAGCTTCCCTCCGTCATGTTCAGCATTATGCACAGACATCATCTTTAAGGTCATATAAATAAACAAAGCAAGAAAGCTCCTCAGATTTATCCCAGCCCTCGCCCCCCCACTCGCTGCACACTTCCAGGATGTGCAACGAAGCAGATTTCAAAAGCAGGGAGCAGAGTCACAAAAAGCAATATCCCAGCAGAGAAAAAGATTGGATTTGGGGGGTCAAGAGGTTGGATTTGGCTTCTAGAAACCCAGGTCCTTGTCTCAAGTCTCCTGTGAGTCCTTGGGGGCCATGAGGAAGCTACTTCCTTTCTCCATCAGTAAATTAGATAAACTCGAAGGATGTCGTCTTGCTGGGGAGGAGGCTGCGAATACAAACACAAAATTCTGGACTTGATGACCTTAAGGGTCTTTTCCAATCTAAATGGTTCTATGATTCAATTCTACAGCACAGATGTGTCAGAGAGAGGGATGCTGACCTAAATTTGGGGTCTGAAGGAGATGCTGTGACACTGACTGAACGCTTGTGATACAGAGCAGGTGGTGCTGCAGGGAGAAGCTGTTTGCATGGCAAACACCAGGAGCAAAGGGCAAGAACTGGGCATGCAGTTTCCTCAGCGCAGTATTGCACACACTGAGGAAGCTTTAAAAATCCTGTCGTTTTTATGGAGTGCCTGAATCCCCACAGGTGGAATTTGTGGGTCTTTATTTGTTTACAGGACACCATCAACCAGAGAGCCATGTAACTACTGACCATGTAATTACACTGCGAGGCAAGTTCCACATGTTGACAGGGTAAATAAAATAGCAGGTTATTTTTTCCTGTCTGCTAGGGAGAGGATTATCATGAGATCTTACAGCTGCAAATGATGTAGTAATTATGGCTTCAAGAACCAGGCAACTTCTAATATCATTACCGAGTGATTGCCAGGGAGACTGCCACGTTCTGGATACACGAACCACGGATACTGGAGAATGAACGACCTGGCAGCTCCAAGCACCAATCCCACCAATTCATTTTCCACTTTTGTCCAGTGTATTTTTAAGCACCTCAAAGGAGGTTTTCCACAACCAGCCCTGGGAGATGGTGCTGCCCATCAGGAGGAGAAATGCCAGCCTTCATCCCCATAGCTGGCTATTTGTGCCCCACACTCCTCACTGATAAAATCCACCCTGGCTCCTGGATCAGCCTGGGTCTGATGGCTTTGAAGGAGCCAAGCAAGGAGCCAAGAGCAGGAAAATCTCTGTGGAGCCTTACTCAGCACCCTGCTAAAGCAATAATTACCTATGCAGAGCTCCAGCTCAGCTGATAGCACCGGGCACTATCTGTAAGCCTAAATCTTGGCCAAACTTGCAGAAATGTATAATCTCTCATGCTGAGCATGCTTGCAGGAAGAGGCGCACCTGGAAAATGAAAAGGCTGTGTGTGGGTGAGAAAAAGAAATGAATAATGATTCGTAGGGTTTCATATACTTTAGGTTTCGTGCCTGAAATGAAACAGTGTTTGATTACTCGTGCGTTTAGTGAACCTGGAAACCAGGTCAATGGGTCAGCAAGGAAATAGCTAAGAGGCATTTGGGTGTGTGCCCTGTGCTGCATTAGGACTCAGAGGAAGGAGGCAGGAGTTAAAGCTTTGGCTCTGCCAGAGCTGCAGCAAAATTGCACTGTGGGATGGAGCCCACATGGCTTGGAGAGCCCAGTCCCCTTCCCAAGGGAGCTGCCAGTGCAGCACCAGGGGCACTCTGGGGTTTGTGGGGGGGTCCAGATTTCACAGGCTGGGTGAAGGAGGTCACTGCCTTGGCAGATGGGCCATGGCCAGCTCTCTGCTGAAGATGATGGAGCTGTACCTGGACTACTGCCCTGGGCTATTCCTGAGTATGTGCCACTTTTGTACAAACAAAGCCACATATTTTTCCTTAAACTTTACAGCCCTCTAATTCAATTTTTAATTATTGTTCCTTATCATGCTCAGTGTGTTTCTGCTGCACTTAGGAAACTGTCTCTTGTGGTTAATTTAACACCTGCAAATTCCCAGAGCTGTTAACCTAAATCTAGTGGATAAAATCTCTGCCATACATTTAAAAGATCACGAGGTCAGGTCTACTTGGGGCTGAACTTTTGTTACCAAGCACATAAGTGTCTATTTTACTTCCTCTATAAGACAGACCACTGTAGGCTTTATACTTATTTATCATCATTATTGGAGACATTCTGCAGTTGACTGAAATGTTATGCAACAGACAAAATCTCAGAAGTGAGTGCTTTTGGGAATATTTCTTTACCATACCCTGCCTGAGAAGGACAAATATTGATTCAGAGACTTTGGGTACATCGATTATCCTTTTAGGGAAAGCATGATAGCATTAATAAATCTTGGAATTTTACTCTTTGTGTTTCTGACTGTATTCTCAGCATGGTCACATGCTGAATAACTGATTAGGGTCTCTTTTATCTGTTTTGGGGTTTTCCCTTTAACAGCACAGTGCCAGCTCTGTTGAAATGAATGTGCCATGTTTTCTCTGCCATTACATGAATTCCTCCCTTTCCCCCTAAGCACATGTACAAGAGAGAAAGGGTCACTAATCAGAGCTCATAAACCTTTTTCAAATGACAAGCTATTACTTCCCTGGTCTGTAAGAAGTAAGGCTTGGCCGCTCTTTTTCTTAAAAATGGAGGGGAAAAGAAAAGCTTTGAGGGGTAAACCAAGGCCAAGCATTTCAGATGGTTTTGGATGAAAAGAGAGGAAAATTTCAGTGTCCAAGGCCACCACTCATCAAAAATTTCTTGCCATCCTCCTCTTCATTCAAACTAAAAAAGCGGTGAGTTGATTGTCAGAGAAGATCTTGTCTGCCCCTATAATTGGCTGAGGAGACCCAACATTGCTTCAGACCTGAGAGGAGGAATTGTGAGCTGCCAGCGGGGACCAGAGGAGTGATCTGATCTTCTCCCTGTGAAATGTCAGATCAACATGCCCTAGACCTTAGCTGGGCAAGAGATCAGCACACTTACAAGCTCTTAGGAAAAAAACCCAGCATAATTGCTCCAAAAACCTATTCCTTCCACCTTCCCTGAGGGTATGGAAAGCAGATGATGGGTCAGAAGGGTCAGGAGGAGGCTCTGATGTCCCCTGGCAGTGGCCCTAAAGGAGTAGCTGTTTTTCCTCAGATGAGGAGCCAGCAGGACAACCATCACTGTAGCAAATTATGCTGCTCTCCTTGAGCCTAAAGGAAATCTTTCAGAGGACATCTGTGACCCCAGCAGATCAATGGCAGGTCAAATACCACTCAGAAACATGTATGATATTGGCACCTGCCTGGCACAGTGCTCCAAGGAAAACCACCCTTGGCCAATTCCTCCTGAAGGCAAGGCAGCTAATTTGGGCTCATAAATCACGGCTGGTGGGGAATCACATCGGAGGACCAGGCTTGCAGTTCATTCTTATCAGGGTTTCTCAGGTCTTTGCTTGCTGTCAATAGTCCTCCACTCTGTGTGGCAGAAGGCATTATCATACAGCTGTAATTACAGGCCTCTCATTTTGGAGGCTCCTTAGCAGTTATAAACGTGGGTTTAAATCAAAGGAATTGCGCCGATGTGCAGCCGATCAGGATCTGCCCTTCGGTTTTAGGGGCACCACTTATAATTTGCTTCTATCATTTTCCTGCAGGGGAGCAACATGGCAAATTATCTGCACACAGATGAGAAGCAAACAGTGTTTTCCCAATTCTGAACCAATTTAAGCATGTTGGTTTAAAGCAAGAGCAAGTTAGGAGGTACAGTCCAACACAAACTGAGCCCCTTTCCCACTGGAGCACAAAGCACAGTCCCTGCTCGTGTTTTCTCAGTTATATGTGGTGCTTTACACTCAAAACCAAAGCCAATAGGAGGCATTCCACAATATACTTGTCCTCTAAGGAAGTGGGAAAAATTTACTGGCAGAGCAATATTTAAACCTGCCTCCCTGTGTCCTGCAGAAAGTTGCTTGGATGCCATGGTTGAACTGAGGGAAGGAGCAGCACCTGTGCCCCCACACCCTTTCTGCTCAAAAAAACTCCCAGATTTGTAGCCTGTCAGTGCTGGGGCCAGGCTTTCAGCTGGGGTGATTCTGTGATGCCACCATGCCTGTGACAACTGAGGAGATGCCTCATGGCTGGCAGCTCAGCCCCCCCAAACTGCCCTTCCCCAGCACTTGCTCTGTCCCTTCCCCTGTGAGGAAGGAAACCTGAGAGCCCTTTCTGGTGAGAGCAGCGAGCTTGACAGGCTCATAAATATCCCACCACGTCCCCTTTCCTTTCTGTCCTTTGAAAGCAAAGACTGACACTAAGGAAGCATTTGATCACATTGGATTTGTGCCATTTTGCGGCTCACTTGAATGAGCTGGAGGCGAGAGCTGGGAGCAGCAGAGCCTGGGGAATTTCATGGCTGCAGCAGGTTGTTGATGCAGAGAAAGGGCAGCCAGGGCTGAGCTATGGGTGGCTCCATGGCTCAGGCCAGCTGGAAGCAGCCCCAGTGCCTGCTCAGGAGGGGAAGAGGAGGGAGCACAGCAGGGCTGGGTGCTGAAGGTGCCTCGGTTTGGAGAGCCCAGCGCTGGTGCATGTGGCTCCTGGGTCACCCTTTCTGGTGACTTAAAGTGAGAGGGGACAAAGAGAGCTCTAAGGAGAGTAAAGAGTGTTTTAATCCTCCTCAATGGTATTTACAGCATGAGGAGCATCTCTCCTTTTCCACTGGCTCTTCCTGTGTGTCACTGTCATGCACAGGGCAACATACAGTGGGATTTACCCCAATGGCAGTGGGCATTCAGTGTCTCTGCCCCATTTAATGCATTTCCAGCCCCATTTTCCCCACTCTGTATAGCTACACATGAGAGGGATCAATGCATTTGCAAACTGCTAAAAGCTGGTGTTAGTTTTATATTAAATGGCCAAGGCAGCTCTAACAATGTAACTAAATTCTATATCTAATTTCTCATTTTCTGGGTTTGTGGCTGTAAATCTGAGCTCTCGACACATCCTCTAGTTGGGACAGATTGGCCTTTTGAAAGCCATTCCTGCTCTCACTTTGGAGCTCTGCTTTGCCCTAAGATATGGGCTCTTAGTTTGCAAATGCAGTGTAAATTTATAGCACTATGTAGAAGAGAATAAATGAGTCTTTATACCGGGTTCTTGGATTTTTTACAGCTCCTATGAATAAAATACAAAGCGACTTGAAAGGCTTTATTAAATAAGAAGGTGGGTGTCTTAAGAGCGATCAGTTATAGGCATTGTGTCGGGGTGGAGAATTGTTGGTTTTAAAGCCTTTGGGGCAATCTATAGTTGATCCAAATGATAAAACCTTTGCAGGCTTCAGGGAGCTCTGACAGCTCACACCAGCTGGGACCTGTCCTGCATTTCCAATGAGGATTAGCACAGTGCTGCATTTCTGGGTTTCGGTAATGGGATGTCCCCTAACAACCCAAGGGGAAATCAGTTTTGGTGTGAGTAATTGCTTGGGGTGAGAATGCAGCATCATGACCACTCTGGGTCTGCTGGGTCTGCCCCTCATGTGGGACTGGAAAAGGCCCTGGAATGTGCCAGCAACAAATCACAGCCTCTCCAGGACCTTGGGATGAAACAGAGAAGCTTTTTATTCTTTTGGAAGGTCAAGACCCCATCTTGTCTCCTTCTCAGGTGAGATCAGCTTCACCTATGAAGCTGATTCCATGGAACAAAGCCTCATCCTGGCACTAATCCTGAGGCAGCCTGTTTGCCTGTTGCCTACACCATGGCACAGCTTCCAGTGTGCTCTTATACCCTTTAACTCCTTTTTCTGTGCAAGTAGAAACCCTTTTTTCCTTTTCTTTCTCAACTGATATCAGCAGTTGGAAGAAAACTGGTAACTCTAGCACCAGTCTGGAGCATTATCTGGAGCTGAGGGTCCCCACAACCCTGCCAGGGCAGCACAGTGACAAACCCAGCCCGGCAGCTCATCCCAGAGTGGAGACGAATCTCCTTCCTGGCACCTGCTGGGATGGGGTGGGATGGGATGAGGGCTCCTCGCTGCCCTCCAGCTCGCAGTGTGCTGCAGGAATGCATGTCAATGAGAATCTCTCCTGGCTCCTGCAGCTCTGAGCACAGAGCAGCTTTTAATTACCCACGAAGGAGAGAGATCCACAGCTATCCCATACTAATGATGACCGAGTGTCATCCTCCACACCACCTTCCTCCCTGAACCTAAGGGCATCCATGGAGAGGAGCAAGTGGGAGACAGGAATATATGCCTGGCATATGTTGTATAGGTGTATAAACACGTGTACCTGTGTATAAATGCATCACAGAAATGTTTTGCCTGACAGGGCGATGATGCAGTCAAGTGACATGAAGAGCTAGCAACAGTAAATAATTTTGTCATTTTTACCACCAAAAAATATTTTCATTAGTAGATGTGGAAACGCCATACAAAGACTACACTGATGCTCCCCCTCCCTTTTTTCTTTTTCTTTTTTTTTTTTTTTAATAAGGAAATAAAGAATTGAAGGCTAAAGTAACTTTGCAAACATGGTACCATGGTTGACAGAGCCACATCTTACCTGCAGAATAACTCTTCTTTCTTGCTAGGGAAATCTCAAATTAAGCTTTTTCCTCTGTGTTTACTTTCTTGTCCAATATACTTGGGTAGGGTTTTTTTTTGGTGTTTCTTGCATTATCACTTGCTAAATATATCACAACCCATCATTTACTTGGCTCTGCAACTCCAAGACCTCCACATGCCTTTCCCTCCTCACAAAATGAATTGCTGGCTCAAATATTTAAATATAAAAAAAATACCACCATACAGTATACAAGCAATTTGTTATCACAGTGTGCAAACAAGGTAGAGAGGGGAATATGCTAAAGTAAATTTTATGTATAGCTACTGTGTAAATTTGCCTATTTCCCAAGAGTGGTATTGTCACTATTAATCGTCATAGCATTTCTAATAGGGCATATTTCCAATATTTTGCCCTTAATTAGGATTCTGATCATACAACCCCATTTTATTCCTGTGGTACTTCCCCTTGGCTTTCTGAAACCTGCCCAGCTCTGGTGTGAGGGGTCATGGTTGGTGGCACAGGGTGGGGGGCAGGCAGGAGCTCCTGAGCTCACTGTGCCCACCTGAATCCCCAGGCACCCTGTGCCCACCCCGCCACCCAAGGACAGTCACTGGTGTCCCTTGCATCCCTCCTGTGTGTGGTTTTCTGAGGCAGCAGAAAAGGGCCCCAGCCCCTGTTTCTAGCACCAGAAAGGGAAGTTTCAGTGAGATGAAGGCTGTCATGGGCAGTCCCTGTTCCTAACACCAGAACGGGAAGTTTCGGTGAGATGAAGGCTCTCATGTGTCCCTTGCTGTTTGCTAAAATGTTGTGTACGGTTTTAGGGGAGAATGAGATTGTTTGGAGAGCAACACTAGAGCGATGTGGGAAGGCAATAAGATCATTTCTGAGTGGGCTGGGCTGTGTGAGTGTCCTTGAGTGTGACTGTGAAGGGTTTCTGCCAGCGCTGATGCAGCGCAGCCGCTCCCGTGGGCAGGAGCCTGGGGACTGCTGCTCCAGGTGAGCTCCACAGGCCAGGGCAGGTCAGGGACTCGAGGTGACTGTTTGCATGAGCCACCCGCCTGAAGGATGAGCAAACTGCTGCCTTTCACTGCTTTAAAGTGCAATTCTCTCGTTTATTTAGGCATGGCTTTCTGCTGCCTAAACCTGTGGTTCTGTGAGACCCTGGCACACGCGCTCACCTCAGGCTCTGCTGCTTCAAACACAGATTTAAAAGAAGCAGCATCCTTGCACACAGGTCATACAAAGCACATGTGCCTTCCTGCTGCCAGAGTCAGGCACGGGATGCTGATGCTGCACCACTGGAGGGGTTTTTTCAGGGGAAATGCAACCAGATCAATAAACCCCAGTTGAAAGGAGAGGCAAGAAAAGACAGCAAGTGGCAGTGTGCTGGTAGCACTGAAACAGTTAAAAAAATAATCTGGTTTTGTCTAAAAGCTAAAGTAAGTGCTGGAGGAAACCTTCACATATTCTCTTGGTGGGAGGGTGATATTTTATAACAAGCTTGGTGAGCTCCTGCTCTGTGGTCTAAAGCAAAACCTTTAACCTCCTCCACGTCTGCCTTCTCAGCATAAAGAGAGAACACCAACTCACCCTGCCTTGGCAAAAAGCTTCAAATGCCATGGAAGAGGTGTATAAAAGAGCTTCTTGTATCCCCATGAGATGAGAAGGGCAGGGCCAAAGATCTTCACACACTGTGGATCAGGAGAGCTCCTCTGACTTCAGTGGAGCATCACCAGTTTGTCTCCTCTCCTGTTTCATGCCCACCTTGCAAAGGGCAGAAAATGGGTCATTCTCAGCTGGGCTTGACCCAGTTCAGCCAGGACTGGGGCTATTCCAGCAGTTCCAGTATTAACCCTCCATGTTCTTAGGACAGAGCTAGAGCGGATTATCTTCTTTTTTTTTTTTTTTTTTTTTTTCTACTCCTGAGAAATGTGTGAATGGAACAATTTACAAGGCACCAATAATTACCTGCAGTCCTTTCAAACACCCAGAAGAACCATTCAGAATCCAGTAAATAAAGAGGGACAGGGTTGCTGTGACCCTTCCCAGCCTCCATTGGTCTGAGTTACCCATTATGCAGTAAATAAATATCTGTTATATGGCTATTTTTTTTTAATAAAAACACTTCAAACTGCTTTGCTTTCCTTTAATTAAAAACACATCAAGCCATGGATAAAGCATTGTGGAATGGCTTGTTGTGGCATTGCCTTTTACAGCTGGGAAGCAAATTTCTAATAAAATGGTTTTTGAAAGGAATATTGCCTTCATTCAAATCTCCTATAAAAACTACCCATCCATTAATTCCAATTAATGACACTACAGCATTTCCACTAACACTGGTAGTAATTCTTGGCTAATGGATGATTTTCAAGAAAATCAGAATCAATGTTATTTTGGACAGGACCCTTGCAGAATTAATTTACTGCCCCGATGTTAGTTAAATCAGCATATAAATCACAGTGGTTTGAACTGGTTGCTCAGTGCCATTGAACACAGCTCATGACATGAGTTTCCTCTGGGCTTTACAGGGAGAATATATGAAATATTTTTTAAAATATATAAAATAAATATATATACCTCATTCCCCAATTATATGTATAAAATATAATGTTTGTTGTTTAATGACCAAAATGGAAGAGGAGAACCAATTACACACTGAACTGGTCAGGAAATATTGAGTAAAAATGAAGTTTTTGTCTGATAACTTCTGGTGAAAACTGAGGAGCAAGGCACACAGTGATGGAGACTGCATGGGAATAGAGGGTTTTGACAGGCAAGCAGGGAAAATTTCACACTGCCCCTAATAAGAGGCTTCACACAGTGATGGGAAGGGTTAAGTAATTTCTTCCTCCTCCTAAAGGACTTTAATTAACAGCTGATCATGTTGCTTAATCTATGCATCTCTGCCTACCTGCTGCTGTTCTTTTGTCCTTTTGGAGAAAGGGTGGTAAAACTTAAATTGTTGACCTTGAAAAGCAATCATTCTGCAATCACCTCATTGGGAGAGCTAACAGCATCTCTGGAAGCTCCACATAAACACCAGAAAGGGTGGACAGCAGTAAAATCAGGATGGGCTTGGACCAAGTAATCCCCTTTCCCTCTTCCATATATCATCAGTTTTACACCCTTACCAGCGACCTTGCTGCAAATGGAAACCTTTGTGTGTAAGAGCAGAATAAAGTGCAATTAATGTAGAACTGGCTGTTTATGTGGGCAGTTCTGGGTTAATTTAAGTCTGTTCACCAAAATGCACCCATCACTGGAGCAGGGGCGAGGCAGCCCCTGTCCCCAAACCCGCTGGCAACTGGCAGGGTATCCGCATGGCCCATACCCTTGAAACACCCCAAAAATGTTGAGCACAGCCCGTGACTGCTCATCTGTGGATAAAAAATTCCCACAGTACACCTGGAAGAAGACCAAAGAGGTGCCTGATGGGATGACAGCACATCCCGGATGGTGACAGGACAAATTTCCTAAGCTCATTGACCGTCGCTGCCGACTTCCAGGCCAGCGGATGCTGAAAATGGTCTTATCAGGCTCAGGGTGATCTGGGATCGAAGGCTTAAGAATAGAAAGGGAGGTTATTTATGCTTTATTTCATGTATCAATACTGTGAGAAAAATGCAGAGAGCAGCAACATGAGAGATTTCTGAAAGAGAAAAGGCACAAAGGCAAGCTGGGGGATCACTAATGTAATTCTTTTCTTTCTTTTTTTTTTTTTTTCTCTCTCTCTCTCTCTCCCCCAAAGCATTCATTTTCTAATGATTCAGCTGGGCAATTCAAGTCAACTCCCCTTTTGTGTGGTGGATTTAGGTAGAAAACCCAAAGGGTGTTTATTTTGCAGTGTATTACAGAGAAATGACACTAACAGCCAGGGGTACAAGGATGGCATTAGCCGCTCTCGCAGCCGCGCGTTCGAGGGCTCGGCTGGGGCCCACTATCACCATCCCTCCTGCCGCCACCAGACAAGAAGGCAACTTAATAGAAGCAGTTTCCAAATCACAGAGCCCTGTAACCTGTCATTTTCTGGATGGGTTTATTATAGCTTTCTGTATCTGAAAAAACCCCAGGTTGATCCTTTGCCAGGTTAAAGGGATTGCGGGGTTTCCCGGCTGATGGTAACGCCGTGCTGTGCAAGAGCTGGCAGCTGAAG
The DNA here is from genome assembly GCF_963513975.1 of Fringilla coelebs. NCBI lineage: Eukaryota > Metazoa > Chordata > Aves > Passeriformes > Fringillidae > Fringilla > Fringilla coelebs. Next base: position 4,991,312 of record NC_140044.1, read on the forward strand.
AAATATTATTTCAGCTGATAATAAGGGGCATTAATGAAAAGAGCTACATCTGCTCTGCTGTAGCAGCGTGCCTAAATGCAAACAGGCTCCTGGAAAACTTCACCTTTGCCCCAGGATGGCTCAGGCTCAGATTTTGGGGGCTGTGGGGTGCGGATCATCACCCGTCCCCCAGGCAGGGGTTTCCCCGGGAATCTGTTCTCACACCACATCTGGATGCTGCATTTTGAAGACTTAATTCCAGCTCTCTCTCTGTAGAAAACATGCTTAACACTGAGCCATTCAATACGACTTAAGAACTTGCTTAAAGCTAAGCACATGCTCAAGCATTCACCTGGTTAAGGATTCTTCCCTGAACCAGGAGTGAGACATGCTGTTTTTTAAACTGATTGATATATTTGGAGTAAGTCAGTATTAATGATCATGTAAATTAAAATCTGGAAGGCAGCCAACTTTTTAAAAGCTTCGTCTGACACTGCTACTCCTTGCAAATCGACTTTGTGTTCCAAAGATACCAACATGGAAATGCACTTTTACTCACAAATATTTCTGGGCACAGGATGCTTTTAAAAAAACCTCCAGTAATTACCCTGACAAGGTGATCACAAGGGTCAAGTAGCATTAAGATCACTTTGGAATTTATTAAAAATAACCTAAACATGCCCATCATTAATGAATTCTGTTAAAAAATTTAATGATAATATACACTGATGTTCTTAGCCTTACTCCTTCTTACTGTGGCATGAAATGGGCTACAAGGAGAGGTGAGGATCTGCTCTGAATGTGTTGAAACAAAATAGAGCCAGGGAAAACAAAACTGACGTGAAGGAAGACCTATAATTCTGTGTCACATGTTAATCTCAGTGAAAAATAACGCTGTCAGGTTTTACCCTCACTGATTCCCATTTGGTACTCATCCAGGGAAGTTCAGCATGCCAGGAACCAGCACGTTGCATTAGTCAGGGCTTGTTGATCAACCCCACTGAAGGACACAGAGCTGCCCTTAAGTCTCACAGCATACTTAGATTAATTCACCTTAATAACATCCTGGGAGCAAAACAGGACCCTGCCTCCTTCACCCTGCCAGTGCAGCAGGGAAATGAATGCTGCTAGGGGTCACACAGCTCAGAAATTCAGTTTGCTGGGGACTGGGTGGTTTCAGGCTCCACCCTTCCTGCAATCCATGGGATGTTTGCTGTGCTTCCTTTTCCTAAAGGGAAGAAGTGACTCATGTGGGGATGAGGATAGACAGGCAGGGAGCTGGCATGGATTGCCTCAGATCTGAAGGTGGGATGGCACCTTCCAGAACCTAAAGGGGCTCCAAGAGAGCTGGAGAGGGACTTTTTACAGGGATGTGGAGGGATAGGACAAGGGGCAATGGGTTCAAGCTGACAGAGGACAGGGTTGGATCAAATTTGAGGAGGGAATTCTTCCCTGTGAGGGTGCTGAGGCCCTGGCACAGGGTGCCCAGAGAAGCTGTGGCTGCCCCATCTCTGAAAGTGTTCAAAGTCAGGTTGG